>NC_135803.1:134508734-134880825 GCF_964213995.1 Mustelus asterias | reverse complement strand
ATTTAGACAGCCCCGGAATCTCAGAATCTCATCCCACCACCACCACCACCCCCCCCCCCCCCCCCCGCCATTTTTAAAGGGCTCCAGAATCAACCTGACTCGGAAAGTCCAGGCCAAAGTGCACATTAAAGAATTCAACTGATCAGTCGATCTTCTGTGTCAGAGGAGATACTGTTTTATAACATGGGATCACTAAGGCCACAGCTTAGTGCCAGGAAAGCCAACTGCAACCATGTACCCAAATCCACCCTCCTCCCCTTTTCCCATGACAAAAACCATTTGTGTGTGCATCAATGTGTTCTCTTAGCAGTTTTCCCAAGTACATCTCCCATTCCCTTTCACCTCAAGATGATCTTAGTCAACAACAACATATGTTTATTTAGAGCTTTTAACATCAATTCCCAAACCACTTCAAGGAGAGTTATCATACAAAATTTGACACCAAGACATGTCAGGGGATATTAGGTCAGATGACCTGGGTGAATCGGATAGGTTCAAAGAAGTGAAGGGAGAGGGAGAGTGGTTTAGAAGGGCAATTCTGGAGTTTAAACTTGAGACAACTGAAGTCACAGCTGCTAATGGTGGAGTGATTAAAATCAAGGACACACAAGTGGCTCAAGTATCAGTGACCTCAGAAGGACTGGAGGATGTTCCCAAAGTAGGGAGGAGCCAGGCCATGGAGTAAATATTAAAATCGAAGCAATGTCAAATCAGCAGCCAATCATAGGTTAAAGAGCAGAGGATGAATAGTATTTGGTACGAGTTAGGTTACAGGTTTGCGATGAACTCAAATTTAGAGAGATTGCATCAAACCAAAATATCAAATTGGTTGAAAGGATGATAGTCTTTTGGGATCTGATTTGTCAAAATTCTGCAATGCAATAATTAAAGAAATAATGCCTCTTCCAGTAATCTGACTGGTTCGATATATTCAGTATTACTATAGTACAGCACCATGGTAGAACATAAACCAATATCATGCCTGTGGGTGAAAACTGCAACTGCGCGCAAAGCTGCAGTTTTGGAAGAGATTTAGGAAGCTCTCTTGATGGTTTAGGATGTTACTCCCTCCAGCAAAATTATCAAAATTAAGATTTATAGATTAATTTTATCTCAAAGGAGCTGCCATTCTATACGAACAATGTGACTGTGTTCGCCTACATAACAATGCAAATGTAATCGTTTGTGAAGCACTTGAGATTTTCAATGATGGGATACAACATGTTTTGCTACAATTTTATAGATTCAAAGCTTTTAATGCCATGAATGAGCCAAAATGGAGACACAAGGACTCAAATGCATTTGATGATTCATGCCATGATATGAGACAGATACAACCAATATTAATATGCTAAGTATTGTTTCTTTAAAGCACAACTAGCCAAAGCTTGCAACTTTCCAACGTTGTCCCAAGTTAAGCACACAACTAATATTTTCATCGTACCAGCATTCAGACTCAACATATACCCATGGTTACATGGATACAAACAGAAAATTATCTTTGCCAATGCCCCCAGCTTTATTCCACATTTTAGTCATGATAGGATCTTCAGTGAACATTTGCAGCCATTAATCATTTTGTAGCGACTTCCTTTTCATCTTGCACCTGGGCATTCATTTCTGTTCAACATTTCAAAGCTGATTTTCAAAATAAAGTGATTCTATTTCAAGATTTTTGACCATGCCACGATAAGAGGATCATAGAACATAGAACAGTACAGCACAGAACAGGCCCTTCGGCCCACGATGTTGTGCCGACCTTCATCTGAAACCAAGATCAAGCTATCCCACTCCCTACCATCCTGGTGTGCTCCATGTGCCTATCCAATAACCGCTTAAATGTTCCTAAAGTGTCTGACTCCACTATCACTGCAGGCAGTCCATTCCACACCCCAACCACTCTCTGCGTGAAGAACCTACCTCTGATATCCTTCCTATATCTCCCACCACGAACCCTATAGTTATGCCCCCTTGTAATAGCTCCATCCACCCGAGGAAATAGTCTTTGAACGTTCACTCGATCTATCCCCTTCATCATTTTATAAACCTCTATTAAGTCTCCCCTCAATCTCCTCCGCTCCAGAGAGAACAGCCCCAGCTCCCTCAACCTTTCCTCATAAGACCGACACTCCAAACCAGGCAGCATCCTGGTAAATCTCCTCTGCACTCTTTCCAGCGCTTCCACATCCTTCTTATAGTGAGGTGACCAGAACTGCACGCAATATTCCAAATGCGGTCTCACCAAGGTCCTGTACAGTTGCAGCATAACCCCACGGCTCTTAAACTCCAACCCCCTGTTAATAAAAGCTAACACACTATATGCCTTCTTCACAGCTCTATCCACTTGAGTGGCAACCTTTAGAGATCTGTGGATATGGACCCCAAGATCTCTCTGTTCCTCCACAGTCTTCAGAACCCTACCTTTGACCCTGTAATCCACATTTAAATTTGTCCTACCAAAATGAATCACCTCACATTTATCAGGGTTAAACTCCATTTGCCATTTTTCAGCCAAGCTTTGCATCCTATCTATGTCTCTTTGCAGCCTACAACAGCCCTCCACCTCATCCACTACTCCACCAATCTTGGTGTCATCAGCAAATTTACTGATCCACCCTTCAGCCCCCTCCTCTAAGTCATTAATAAAAATCACAAAGAGCAGAGGACCAAGCACCGATCCCTGCGGCACTCCGCTAGCAACCTGCCTCCAGTCCGAAAATTTTCCATCCACCACCACCCTCTGTCTTCGATCAGACAGCCAGTTACCTATCCAATCGGCCAACTTTCCCTCTATCCCACACCTCCTTACTTTCATCATAAGCCGACCATGGGGGACCTTATCAAACGCCTTACTAAAATCCATGTATATGACATCAACCGCCCTAGGATCATGGGTTATTTTTGCTAAAAAATATGACTGTTATATTAAAGAGTTCAATTGACAGAACAGCAGAAATGGGAAATATAACATTGCATTTAGATGAGTTTTAAGAAAGTAAGTTTTGGACATTGGAAATTTGTAGAGGTACACATTGCGTATTCACAATCATTGTGGTTTTTAGTTTTTTAATTGTCTGCTCAGAACGTACGTGCGAGAAGGGGGCAATTTGATTGACATAACTTTTGGGAAATTCTACAACGAAGGAGCCAGAGGCCCTATCCATCCAATTCCTGTGAACATCGGAACTGGAGTAGACCCTTTAGCCCCTCGAGCTTGATCCACGCCATTCAACCGATCATAGCTGATCGTATCCTAACTCTGTCCAAGTGCCTTGGTTTCATATCCCCTAATATGTTTACTTCACAAAAATCTATCAATTTCAGATATTCAGCCATTTTGTGGTAGTGTCACATTCTAACATCCTTGATGTGAAACAAAATGTTTCCCAATCCCCTACCTTGAGTGGCCTGGCTTTGACCTCCAGGTTATGTCACCCTATCCTGGCTTCCCCTCCAGCAGAAAAAGTTTCTCTTCAGCTACTTGATCAATTCCTTTAAAAATCCTAACAAAACCCACAAATCAAAACACTTCCGAACTTTCCCAGAGAATATGAGTCTAATTTACTAAATGTCTCCTCCTAATCCCATCCTTCAGCCCCAGTGCCACCTTGGTTTTTTCTTTATTATTCATTTACAGGATGCAGAGGTCACTGGCTGGCCAGAATTTATTGCCTGTCCATTTCAGAGTGCATTTGAGAGTCAACTACATTGCTGTGGGTCTGGAGTCACATGCAGACCAAATCAGATTTCCTTTCCGAAAGGACATTTGTGAACCAGATAAATTTTTCCGACAATCGACAGTGGTTTCATGGTCATTTCTAGACGTTTAATTCCGGATATTGATTGAATTCAAATTTCACCATCTGCCGTGGTGGGATTTGAACCCAGGTTTTCCCAGATCTTGTCCTGGGTCTCTGGATTACTAGTCCAGTGACAATACAACTCTGCTGCTGCCTTCCTTTGTGTTGCAATCCTTCCAAGACTAGCAGATCTGTTCTAAGGTGTTGTGTCTGGAACTGTACACAATACTTTAGATGTACTTCCTTAAAATAATTTAATTAGGTTTGTTAGACATGACATATGCACCTAACCAGCACGTCTTTCAGACTGTGGGAGGAAACCGAAGCACCAGGAGGAAACCCACGCAGACACGGGGAGAATGTGCAGACTCCGCACAGACAGTGACCCAAGCTGGGAATCGAACCTGGGTCCCTGGTGCTGTGAGGCAGCAGTGCTAGCCACTGTGCCACCGTGTTGCCCCTTGTTGGCTCTCTCGAGGCAGTTCATTTTTCTGTCAGGGCATTAGGCAAAATAGCCAGCCCGCCAGGTCTGACAAAAAAAAGCTGGCGTTGGAACAGGAAGTTCAGTCAACTCGAGCACATTTTCATAAGAATACTGACCACGGAAAGTTAAGTCAAACTACTAAAAAAAAATGTACTTGAAAGAAAAAATTGCCATTTCAAAAAGTTTTGTCGTAAATCGGATGAAGGGGAAAATCGGATTATGGCTTTCTCAACATATTCACTTGCTTCCTTGTTAAATAAAGCAGCTTAACAATTCTTATCTCCTTGTCTCATATTTTTCAGTCAAAATTCAGAAAGCTTGGCCAAGCACATGTGAAGACATGTGCAAATCAGTCACTGCAATTAAATTAATGAAACTCTTCAAGTTTTCACAAGCGAATGATGAATACAAGGATTATTGAAATCTAATATACTGGAAATTATTGATAAATCAATTAGTTTTTAAACTCCTCGAGAGCTCAAAAGAAAATGGTTTGGCATGGGTTGGCTATTTTCAGGTTTTGATGTCGGGAACCTATTTATTTGAAAAGTTGTAACAAGTCCATACAGAAACAATTGTTAAATATTTATTAATTATGTTAGCGCTTGATGACATGCAGCTCCAGTGAAATATAGTTGGTGCTTCTCAAATTTACCTAAATATTATATTTACTTATAGATCATTAGGTTGAAAAGTGGATTTAGCGCCATTGTGAAACGCAATATATAAAATATGAAGTTCGAGAGTCTTACAGGTTTACAGCATGGAAACCCAGGCCCTCCGGCCCAACTTGTCCATGCCGCCCTTTTTTTTAAAAAAACCACTAAGCTAGTCCCAATTGCCCACGTTTGGCCCATATCCCTCTATACCCAACTTACCCATGCAACTGTCTAAATGCTTTTTAAAATTGTACCCGCCTTGACTACTCCCTCTGGCAGCTTATTCCAGGCACTCACCACCCTCTGTGTGAAAAAATTGCTCTTCTGGACCCTTTTGTATCTCTCTCCTCTCACCTTAAACCTATGCCCTCTAATTTTAGACTCCCCTATCTTTGGAAAAGATATTGACTATCTAGCTGATCTGTGCCCCTCATTATTTTATAGACATCTATAAGATCACCCTAAGCCTCCTACGCTCCATGGAAAAAATGTCCCAGTCTATCCAGCCTTTCCTTATAACTCAAACCATCAAGTCCCAGCAGAATCCTAGTAAATCTTTTCATAGAATCATAAAAACCCTACAGTACAAAAGAGGCCATTCAGCCAATTTTCTAGTTTAATAATATCCTTTCTATAATAGGGTGACCAGAACTGTACACAGTATTCCAAGTGTGGCCGTACCAATGTCTTATACAACTTGAACAAGACGCCCCAACTCCTATATTCAATGTTCTGACCAATGAAGTTTGCCATTTTGTGGCCAATGTGTTCATGCCTGATAGCCATTTCTGAAATGACTCTTGCATGGTTCTGCCATTAGATTTGCAGAGTGTTCGAATTAGATTAAAGTATTTCTTGTTATCCATATTGCATATTTTCATCGCTCACATATCACTAGACCTCAAACAATACCATAAATCGTGGCATGCAAGTCACCCAGCAGACAAGACAACCCATATTTCCAGCCACGAAAATCATTTGTTTGCATGTACTCACATACAAGTCCACCCTGCTTTTCAGCCACAACGTGCTATAGTCACATTAGTAATCAGCTGCAATTTTTCCACCCACAAATGCACGTTGTACCTATTGGTCCTTATAACTGGATGCAAGGAATCCAGCAGGTGATACAGGCTGTGCATTTTTTTATTCATTCATGGGACATGGGCGTCACTGGCCGGCCAGCATTTTTTGCCCAAGGGCAGTTGCGAGTCAACTATATTGCCGTGGATCTGGAGTCACATGTAGGCCAGACCAGGTAAGGAGATTTCCTTCCCTAAAGGGCATTAGTGTTACAAAGGTGTGAGGGGGTTTACAACCAGCCAACTTTGTGTCAGGTGCCAATGACAATTAATTTCACAGTTTTTAAAAAATACTTCGATTGTCGTCAAAAGTATCTTTGCACGGTTCATTTACTCAACAATCCATGTCACATTAATTTAACATGAATTACCAGTATTTGTTTTCCACATTTCAAAGTGGCAATTACCCACATAGGCGGTAGGTACACTTTTACACTTAGTATGCAAGGCAAGCCCATTTATGGGGGGATTTTAAAGGTCAACTTGTACATTGACATCTATGGTAAGCAATCCTGTTTAAAAAAAAGGGGGGGTTGGATCAAGCCCCTCAGCTGCTGTTCTCACTTATAAATAAGGAACATCTGGTGTTCCTTTCAGCAATGATTTCATTGTCTCATCTAGGGGAGTTAACTAAATTTATATTTACTCTTGACATAATCCACACCCTGACTGTTCCAATAATTTGATTATTCTCCACCTTCAAATGCTGAAAACAGTTTGTTGAAACCAGGCTATTAGCCTAATGCAGAATATAAACATTACACTAAAAACCTCACACCCTTCCCCAGCAGTATTTTGACACATTTTATGCAGCTGGGTAATTGGTGTTATTATGCCGTCTTTGTCTCCAGCAGCTGAGCCTCCAATTTCCTCAGGCTTTGCTTTAGGTGATACCAGGATGACAATGTGCAAAGCCTACGGAAAATTTCCAACTGGACTAAGATTTTCAGTTACCACATCCACGCTCTCTCACTGGGGTAGAGATACACTACGAATAGCAAGATTGTCTATTGTGATGCAATAGAATAACGAGGCAGAATAATTCCGAAATGTTGCTTACACATGGCCAAAAATGATAGGGTAACCAAACATTATTTCAGAAGCCGAACAGGGCGACACGGTGGCACAGTGGTTAGCATTGCTGCCTCTCAGCGCCAGGGACTCAGGTTCGATTCCCAGCTTGGGTGACTGTCTGTGCGGAGTCTGCACTCTCTCACTGTGTCTGTGTGGGTTTCCCCCGGGAGCTCCAGTTTCCTCTTCGGTGTTAGGTGCGTTGGCCATGCTAAATTCCCCCTCCGTGTACCCGCAACAGGCACTGGAGTGTGGCGACTCGGGGTTTTTCACAGTACCTTCATTGCAGCGTTAATGTCAGTCCACTTGTGACACTAATAAATAAACAAACATAAACCCTTTCTCTAAGATGGCATAGCTAATGGGTTGGTTGCATATATTATTCGCACTAGTACACACAAGATGAATGGGTAATAGAAATAAAGCTCATAGTTTAAGTATAGTAGGCATGGAATTTCATAAAAGTTGTCTTTATCAGAAACACTTTCCCACATCAGTACAATCTACATTCAGACATCAGGTCTGTTAACCAGGAACAGCTAATGGCTTTGACTGATATAAGCAAGACATTTCAACATAAGAATAAATCTTGATAATGGCAACAAATCCCAATGTGGTTCCGTCATTTCAGACAATCAGACAAAGCTCAACATTATGGAAATCCACAATTCCACCCATTTTTAGTAACTTTTTAAAAATAAATCTTTAAATTGTGCAGTAAGATGCAATAAAGAAAGAAATTATGGTCAAGGAAAATATTCCATATGGAATCTTATCCAATTTGCGTATCTATCCTGCTAGAATGTCACCAGAATGTGACATTCTTGAAAGGTTAACTCTGTTTCTAATTTTACAGATTTTTTAAAAATTCATTCGCGGGACTTGGGCGTCGCTGGCTGGCCAGCATTTATTGCCCATCCCTAGTTACCCGAGGGCAGTTGAGAGTCGACCACATTGCAGTGGCTCTAAAATCACACGTAGGCCAGACCAGGCAAGAGCAGCAGATTTCCTTCCCTAAAGGAAACTGGTGAACCAGGATGGGTTTTTTCTGACAATTGACAATGGCTTCGTGGTCATCAATAGATTCTTAATTCCAGATATTTTTTATTGAATTGAAATTCCACCATCTGCCGTGGCAGGATTCAAACCCAGGTCCCCAGAACATTAGCTGAGTTTCTGGATTAATAGTCTAGTGATAATACCACTTGGCCATTGCCAGCCTGTTGACTATTTTGAGTTTTTATTTCAGATTTCCTGCGCTTACAGAATTCAGGAGTCCCTCATTTAACCTCCCTGGGAACATATTTGTTCTGAAGTCTCACCAGCTCTTCCTTGTACTTCTCCCCTTGAACACCACCTGCTGCTCTGACATTGATATACCATCAGGCAGCTATTTCCAGCTCACTTTTGCCAAATCACATCTCAGTTTAGTAAAATTAACCTTTCCTTAATTTGTCTTTGCCCTTTTCCTTAACTTCGTTAAATCTGACTAAATCACCACCAAAATGCTGTTCCACCTGCGTTACTTCATGCACTAATACCTTGTTGGGCTTGCTTCTTACTGAAGCAGTTCTGAATGCATTTTAGGAATTTTGCATCCTGCATGATTTTATCATGATTAATTCTAGGGAGTTGAAATCTTCTAGTATTGTCCGATTGTTTCCGCACTTCCCAATAATTTGTCTAGATAGGTGATCTTCTAACTCTCTCTGACTGTTTTGGGGTCTATGGTATATTCCAGTTGTGCGATTGGCCCTTTAAAGTTTCTCAGTTTAACCCATATGGCATAATTTGATGATCCTTTTGGCATACCATTCCTCCTTACAGTTATTAAATAATCAATATTGCACCACTTTTTAATCCCCCTTCTCAATCCCATTGGAAAAGCCTGTAACCAGGAATGTTGCGTTGCCTTTCTTAAGCCATTTTTTGCGAACAGCTACAATATGTTAAATGTGTGCATACAGACTACTCCTGATGATGGAGTTAAAAAAATTGAAGCAGAAAAAAATCAAGTTATCACAATTTGATTTACGCCGTATTAGGAAACGCTCCATTGCATTTAGGTACTGCAGAGCAGCTAGCCAAATAAAACAAGCACTTATTTTGCACAACAACTCCCTCTAGCTGTTGCACCTCATGTTTTCACCGCCTCCAGTAGCACTAAGCCATCTATTTAAAAGTACTCAGTACATGAATACAAACAGCAATGTCAAACAAGTAGGCACTTTGGTATATAAGCAGTTTAATCAATGCTCTGGAACACCCTCTTATTGACTGTTAAAATCAGAGTACTTCCCTGTCTATTCAGGTGATTTTCAGTACATCACAACTAATGCAGGATTTGGAATATTGTCAACAGTAAAATGTTTCCATTCCTCTATCGACTAATTGATCTGAATCCTTCGGAAGCTGATTGCAATATTAGTTCTGTTACATGAAACCATAGCATCTTCTGAAAATTTTGGGGAGATTTTTCTTTTGATAGCCTTTATCAATGTGGGGTGCTGAAACTAATCCCCATGGAATTCAAATTGCACTTTTCCCATTTATGGATCTATACCTTGAACCCATTTTCTACCTAGCAATCTCACAGAGATAGTCTAACAGTCTCGATCAGCCGTAGCTATTCATCTCCTAATATGCACTCCTATCAAATGCTTTTCAACAACTAAAATCCACTATAGCAGCAATATCTTCCAATGGTTAGTTATCATAGAGTGATCCAGTACAGAAGAGGCCCTTTGACCCATCGAGTCTGCACTGACAAAACCATACTAAGTCTACACTGATCCCTCTTTCCAGCACTTCGCCTATAGCCTTGAATGTTATGACATTTCAAGTGCTCATCCACGTACTTTTTAAAGATTGGGAGATTTCCCGACCCTATTACCCTCCCAGGCAATGCATTCCAGACTCCCATCACCCTTGGTGAAAACATTGTTTCCCTCAGATCCCTTCTAAATCTCCTGCCCCTCACTTTAACATTATGCCCCTCATTATTGACCCTTCAACTCAGGGGAACAGTTGCTTCCTATCCAACCTGTCTATACCACTCAATCTTTTATACACTTCAATCAGGTTCCACCCCCAGCCTTTTCTGCTCTGAAGAAAACAATTCAGGCCTATCCAGCTACTCTTCATAGTTCAAAAGCTCTATCTCAGTTAACGTCCTGGTGAATCTCCTCTGCACTCTCCAGTGAAAATCATATCCTTCCTATAGTGAGGTGACCAGAACGGCACACAGTACTTCAGCTATGGCCTAACCAGAGTTTTGTACAGCTCCAACATAACCTTCCTGCTCTTGCGCTATGATTGATAAAAACAAGTGTCCCGTATGCCTTCTTAGCCACTCTATTAACTTGTACTGCAGCCTTCAGGGATCTGTGGACAAGCACCCCAAGATCCCGCTGTTCCTCTGAGCTTTCTAGTGCCCTGCCATTTGTTGAGTACTCCCTTGTCTTGTTACTTCTTCCAAACTGTATCACCTGGCACTTTTCAGGGTTAAATTTCATCTGCCACTGATCTGCTCATCTGACCAACTTGTCTCTACCTTCTTGCGACCCAAGATCTTCTTCCTCACTATTAACTATCCTGCCAATAAACTGACTGGTCTGTGGTTCCCAAGTATATTGCCTAACTTTTATACTACGGAAATAGCTGGCTCAGAACTTCTCAGCACAGCAGAGAGTAGCGTAACACATTTCTTGTTGAAGATGTGTGTAACTGATTGATATAGATTAGAGTAGATTTAGTGTGGTTGTGTCTCCAGGGCATAAGCCTGGCTTTCTGGATTACTATTACAGTGCTATCACCACTATCACCATCTCCCAAGATGAGCAATGTCAAGCTTTAAAAAAATTAAAGGTCCCATGCACTTAAACAAATCAGCTGAACAGTGCAAAAATATATATAAAGCATCTTGTCCATGAGTCCTTTGCACTTAGTGTTGAAGTTCATCGCAGAGTTACAGAGGAAACATTGCGGAGTTTACATTTCTGTAATGACAGCAAGGAACTAAGCCCAAGTGAGTGGGCAATATAACTAGGTGACCGAGCTGATCTATGGGTGGACACTTGACCAGTTTAATGCAATGGACAGCCTACCTTACAGCCTGTGGATTTGAGGCCACCAACTGGGTCTGAGAGCCCTGGCAGCAATGATCAGAACAGCTGCAACAGAGAAATGAATGGGCAGTGGTGCAGATTAAAGAAAAATAAAAAATGATTTTTTTTTCTCCCATTGCAAGTCGCTCCCTGCAGGGTTTCACAACAAAGGAACTTTGTTGGAGGACTGGGGCAGCAGCATATCTCTGTCACCCTTCCATTAGGAGCCCCGCAATTGCCATTGCAACATCTTGGGGAACAGGGGAAGTTTTAAAATATTGCACTGCAATTCCACTCAAATTCCTAATTTGGGTTGGAAACAGTATATATAGTGGGAGGAGGAATCTTTCTACCATTTTGAAAATGGAGCGGTACTGTAGGCTGAACAGGCATCATCTTGCATCACCTAGCAAGATAACAAGGGATACCATCAAATCCACGTTTAATTCAAGCAAAAATCTTGCTAATACAATATTTTTTGAATTGAATTTGAAAATTTCCAACACACAAAAATAATTTGAAATTCCAAAACGATACCCAGTTTATCAAAGTACAAGTTTCTAGCAACCTGCACAAAGGTTATTAGTCTTGCAACACACTAGGGGAACAAGTGTTACTCAGGGGATATCAGTTGCGACACAGAAGGGCAATGATCTTTTGTTTTTCCACTTTCTGCTGATGAAAGCAATCCCCTAAATTGATGGCGAAATGTATATAAGATTAAAACCCAAAAATAGAATTGGTCTGAAAGTGACAAGGAATGAAAAGATTTATTCTTGCTGACTCAGTAAAAAATATTCATCTTTAACAAGTGTTCGCATAGGTTAATCTGAAGAATAGCACACTAAACATATATTATACACACACCAGTTTAAAAGTAAGCTGGTGGGTACTTACTGCAGAATGAAGCAACAATTTTATCACTGAATCCAAACAAATCATTTTAAACATTCTCGAAGCTTTAAGAATACGAACAAGCTCTGTGATCCTCTCCAGAACGTGTGCAGGAGATTGTGCTGACGCCACATCTGGAATAGGGGCAGCACAGTGGTGAGCACCGCTGCCTCACAGCGCCAGGGACTTGGGTTCGATTCCCGGCTTGGATGACTGTGCGGAGTTTGCACGTTCTCCCCGTGTTTGTGTGGGTTTCCTCTGGGTGCTCCGGTTTCCTCTCACAGTCCAAAAGATGTGCTGGTCAGGTGCATTGGCCATGTTAAATTCTCCCTCAGTGTACCTGAACAGACGCCGAAATGTGGCAACGAGGGGATTAACACTGCAATGAAGTTACTGTGTAAATGTAAGCCTACTTATGACACAAATAAATAAACTTAAATACTGTTCAACAGCATGATAGAATAAGAGCACCCAAAAAACATTTTTTTTCTCTTAAGGGCCAAGCTGTTCATTTGAAATTATATTCAATAAACATGCTTCAACTGGGGGAACATTTGTGACAGCTATGCAGAAGGCAGGATGTCAAATTGTTAAAAAAATCCTCAGGCTATTTGTGGTGAAAATCTTCAATCACATTATGCTTCCAGTAAAATACAAACATAACTTAACGGAAGGAATATGGGAGTGTGTGAAGTTGGAGGGTAGGGAAGGGGGGCAGAGGCAGGGCAAGTGGGGAGAGAGCATAGAAACATAGAAGATAGGAGCAGGAAGAGGCCATTTGGTCCATTGGGCCTGCTCCACCATTCATCACGATCATGGCCGATTGTCCAACTCAATAGCCTCATCCTGCTTTCTCCTCATAACCTTTGATCCCATTTGCCCCAAGTGCTATATCGAGCCGCCTCTTGAATACATTCAATGTTTTGACATCAACTACTTCCTGTGGTAATGAATTCCACAGGCTTACCACTCAGTGAAGAAATGTCTCCTCATCTCCGTCCTAAATGGACTACCCCGAATCCTCAGACTGTGACCCCTGGTTCTGGACACTCCCACCATTGGGAACATCCTCCCTGCATCTACCCTGTCTAGCTCTGTTAAAATTTATAATTTTATAAGAAAACAATCCTAACTTAGTCAATCTCTCCTCATACATCAGTCCTGCTATCCCCAGAATCAGCCTGGTAACCCTTTGCTGCACTCCCTCGAGAGCAAGAACATCCTTCCTCAGAAAAGGAGACCAAAACTGCACACAATATTCTAGGTGTGGCCTCACCAAGGGCCTGTATAATTGTAACAACACATCCCTGTTCCTGTACTCGAAACCTCTCGCAATGAAGGCCAACATACCATTTGCCTTCTTTACCGCCTGCTGCACCTGCATGTTTACCTTCAGCGACTGGTGCACAAGGACACCCATGTCCCGCTGCACACTCCCCTCTCCCAATTTACAGCCATTCAGGTAGTAATCTGCCTTCTTGTTTTTACTTCCAAAGTGAATAGCCTCACATTTATCCAAATTATACTGCATCTGCCATTGATTTGCCCACTCACCCAACCTGTCCAGATCATTCTGAAGGATCTCTGCATCCTTGTCATAGTTCACCCTCCCACCCAGCTTGGTATCATCTGCAAACTTTGACATTTTGCTCCCTCATCCAAATCGTTAATATATATTGTGAATAGTTGGGTTCCCTGCACCGATCCCTGTGGCACCCCACTAGTTACCGCCTGCCAATTTGAAAAGGACCCATTAATGGAAATTCTCCAGCTATTCATGCTGGTAGGTTCTTCTGGTTCTGCTGATGGTGGTACCCCCGCTGCAATTTTCCCGACAGTGTGGGGAAAATCCCATTGATGGTGACAGGGCCAAAATGTCCTGCTGCTGTCAAACAGTGTGCTGTCTCCCGTCAGGAGAAACACACTGCACAGAGGCCAGAGAATCATCCCCACCGGCCCCATGAGGTAGCCACCTTAACTTATTCTTCCCATAATACTTCAGATTCAAGTGGCTGTTTTGGAAAATAAATGTGGCAGCCAACAAGATCTCCAGTTAGCAATGATTCAGTGAGAAATGGTGACAAGGATACAGCCAGAATCCCAAGTTCTTCTTCCACTAAGTGCCATGGATACTTTTACTTCCACCTGAACAGGTAACTTCAGTTTAACTTACCTAAATAAAGAGTTTGTTATAAGTGCACCACACATTAAATACTCTATTGGTGTGACAATCTAAATTATGTATTTAAATCCTCGAGTGGGACTTCATTCGGGTTACATTTACTGATGGCATTTCTTCATTCAGGGTCATGATTTACAAATATGTATAATCTAATATCAGCCATTAAGGAGGCCGAATTTTAGTTTGCATTTCAATTATCCTAAAATTTAAAAGTGATTTGAATTAAATGAACACAGACCAAAAAAAAAGGACTACAGAACTGTGCTATAATTTAATAATTGAGGAAGTAATATTTAGTAGTTTACCAGCTTTCAAATGAAGGAACTACAATCTTGCATACTTTATATATTCTTCAGATTACATAGGCCATATGGCACAGAAACAGGCCATTCAGCCCAACCAGATGTTCAGCAAAAACATTTTGAATATAATTGGGTGCATCCATACATACTAACTAGAAGAAGGTCATTCAGCTCCATGAGCCTACTCCACCATTTTGTAAGTTCAAGGTTGATCTCTCTCGATAACCTGTAACCCTCTTGCTTACCAAGAATCTATTCATCTCTACTTTAAGAATATTCAAAAACTCTGCTTCCACCGTCTTTTCAGGAAAGGAGGTCCAAAGACACTCAAACTTCTGAGAAAAATATTTTGTCTAATCTCCATTTTAAAAGAGTGATCCCTTATTTTTAAACAGTGATGCCTAGATTCTCTCCATATCCACCCTGTCAATATTGTTTAGGATCTTGTATTTCAATCAACATCCTCCCTGCATCTTATTCATTTAAACTTCAGCAGATACAAGCATAGCCTGTCAAACCTTTACCTGCAAGGCAACACACTTTTTCCAGATATTAGTCTGGCAAACCTTCTTGAATACATTTGCATTATTCATTATATAAGGTACACGGTGCTCCAAATGTGGTCTCACTAGTACCTGTACAACTGAAGCATAAACTCCTTACTTTTGTATTCAATTCCCGTCTCAATAAACTATAATATTCCATTTGCTTTAAGTACAATACATTCACCAGTTTCCCTTTATTCACAGCACATATCACTTCCTCAAAGAACTCCAATAAGTTGGTAAAACATGATTTCCCTTCCAAAGAAATCCTGTTGACTCTGCCTGATTAACTTGAGTTTACCCAAGTGTCCTGCAGTAACGACTTTACTAATAGCTTCTAACAGTTTCTCTGCAACAGATGTTAAACTAACTGGCCTACAGCTTCTACTTTCTGTCTCCCTCCCTTTTGAATAATGGGGTTATATTGGTTATCTTCCAATCTAATGGGGCCTTCCCCAAATCTAGGGAGTATTGGAAAATTAAAACCAATGCATCAAGTTTCGCACGAGACACTTCTTTTAAGATCCTAGCATAGATGAAGACAATCAAGATCCAAGCTCGAGGAAGTCTGCAGCTCCAACAAATTACTTTTTACCACTTCACTGATGGCTGTAATTTTCCCCTGAGTTCCTCCCTCCCTCCATCCAATTTCTTGTTTTTTGTCTGTTTCTGAGATGTTACTTGTATCCTCTATAGTGAAGACTGATGCAAAATACCCATTCAATTCATCTGCCATCTCCTTGTTTACCAATTCGCCAGACTCACTTTCCATAGGACCAACACTCACTTTGTTAACTTTTCTTTTTTAAATATTTGTAAAAAGTTTTACTACCTGCTTTTATATTTCTGGCTGACTTTCTCTCGTACTCTTTTCGTCATCCTTTGCTGTTTCTTCTATTCCGTGCAATCTTCTGACCTGCCACCTGATTTTTCCTCACTTATATGCTTTTGCTTCAAGTCTGTCCCTCTCTTCAACCTTTCTAGTTTACCATTAATAGTGGGTCCTTTGCACTTTTTCTTGGAATGCATCTATTCTGTGCATTCTGAAATATCCCCTTAGATGTGGAGAAATGACTTTCCATTGCATATTCTCTGCTAACTTCCAGGAAATAGGTCCGCACAAAGACTTAGTGAACGCTGGTGTGGATTTTCCCTTTTCAGACAGGAATTTGATTTTTGGCATCAGCTCAAGGAGATTTCAAGTGTTCATCGATAGCAATGTCAGCAAGCAGGCTAACCTGCTGGTAATGGTTTGAGAGAGGTTGGATAGAGTGGGACTTTTTTTCTCTGGTGCGTTAGAGGCTTAGGGGTGATCTTAGAGGTCTATAAAATAATGAGGGGCATAGATCAGCTGGACAGTCAATATCTTTTCCCAAAGGTAGGGGAGTCTAAAACTAGAGGGCATAGGTTTAAGGTGAGAGGGGAGAGATACAAAAGGGTTCAGAGGGGCAATTCTTTCACACAGAGGGTGGTGAGTGTCTGGAACAAGCTGCCAGAGTAGAAGCGGGTGCAATTCTGTCTTTTAAAAAGCGTTTAGACAGTTACATGGGTAAGATGGCTCTTGAGGGATATGGGCCAAACGCGGGCAATTGGGACGAGCTTAGGGGTTTAAAAAAAGAGGCAGCATGGACAAGTTGGGCCGAAGGTCCTGTTTCCATGTTGTAAACCTCTATGAACAGCCAATCACACTGAACATTTTGCACTGAGAAAACCAGGAAGAAAGAGGCAAAGAGTGAAATAAATAATTGGAACATGAAAAAATGTGATGCGAGTAAAAACTGAAATATCAAATACATTGTATTTGTTTGTAAAGATAATCAAGGGTTCATTATAATGGCAAAATTTGACATTTCACAAACGTTGGATAATTTTTTCAGGGCCAGAGCGTTTGAACTTAGTTCACCATTAAAAACCCAGTTACTGTTCAATCAACCAGACAAGTCAAAACGTTACCACTTTCTCTTTCTATAGGTGCTGTCAGTCCTGCTGCATTTTTCCGGCGTTTAATGCTTTTATTTATTACTTTTTCATGCTTTTATTTTTACACTGAGACTATTAACTTATGCACGTGCAAGCTTACATCAATTCAAGTGAGTTCTGCAGATTTCTATCTGGAGGGATTGCAATAGCGGACTCTATGAAGAAGCAGGCAAAGCAAGTTCTGGATTCCTATATCGAACTGCATCTGCAGACATCAGAAGTTGCTGTCATTTTCACAGTTCCCATGACAGCAAATGCTGCCTCTTTTTGCCATGAATACATCTTCACATTGCTGGCTGGCAATTCACTTAGCAGATGCAAAGGTTGAAAAAAAACACTTCAATTTACCTTTCGGACCTCTGCTTCCCTGGGTGAAAAGATCAAGAAAAGGAGCAGAGAATAGTTTCTTAATCAGGTACCGGCTCCTAATGTTGTCCTAATATTTCCTGGAAACAGTGACAAGGCCTGTGCTAGCAATAATCACACACACCAATCTGCAAAATGCTGCACTATAAACAAGAAAGGCGAGGGTCATTTGCAGCTTATGCGTGCAACATAGGATTATATAGGATATATGACACAGAAAAAGGCCAACCAATTCAGTGTTTATGTTTCACTCGAGCCTCCTCCCATCTTTTCTCCTCGAGAACTATCATTGTCACCCTCTATTTTCCTTCTACATATGCTTGTCTGGTTTCCCCTTCAATGCATCTTTACTTCAATCTTGTGGCAGTGATTTGCACATTAAGTAAAGAGGTTTCTTCTGAATTCCCTGCTGCCTAACATATATTGATGGGACTCATCCCCAAAACGAAACACTCTCTCAATCGATTCCATTAAAACCATCCATAATTTCAGAGACCTCTATCAGGTCATCCCTCAGTCGTCTTTTTTTGAAGGGATGAGAAATCCAGTCTGATCAGTCCTTTCCTGACATGTATACTCACACATTTCTGGCATCATAGATCATAGAAACCCTACAGTACAGAAAGAGGCCATTCGGCCCATCGAGTCTGCACCGACCACAATCCCACCCAGGCCCTACCCCCATATCCCTACATATTTTACCCGCTAATCCCTCTAATCTACGCATCCCAGGACTCTAAGGGGCAATTTTAGCATGGCCAATCAACCTAACCCGCATATCTTTGGACTGTGGGAGGAAACCGGAGCACCCGGAGGAAACCCACGCAGACACGAGGAGAATGTGCAAACTCCACACAGTGACCCAAGCCGGGAATCGAACCCAGGTCCCTGGAGCTGTGAAGCAGCAGTGCTAACCACTGTGCTACCGTGCCGCCCTACCTACCTCTTTTTGCCATGAATACATCTTCACATTGCTGGCTGGCAATTCACTTAGCAGATGCAAAGGTTGAAAAAAAAAACACTTCAATTTACCTTTTGGACTTGTCTATTTTATCTGATCTCTCTCCATTGACTCTAAATTCTTATTATATTGTGGCAAACTGAACGGCACCTGTAGCCAAGGTTTGATGCAGGTTTAGCATAACTTCTTTACTCTTCAATTCGATCACTCTAGAATTACTACCTAGCAAACGGTTTGCGTTTCTCGTGGTCTTGCAAACCCATGACACAATTTTTAGTAACTGATGCATTTGTACTCCCAGATCCCTTTATTCCTCTATCTAGATACGCAACTTCCAAGTCACAAGTGGCCTTGTTATTCTTCCTACCAAAATGCTGAGAAATTATTCAATGCATTATATAAGTAACAGTTTTACAGTATGATACAAAGTGTAGTGAACTCCAATAGAATGATATACTGAATGATTGAGATGACTTCATAAACTAGACAAGTTTCCTTGTGACTCAGCAGAACTAAGAAATGTTGCTATCTCTGACCCAGTATTTAATATTATTCAATGCATACAGCTGTGGGCATGTATACACTGTTGGCTTTCGTTAAGAAAGAAGCTTGACGAACATGCTCTTGTCATCAAATTACATGCTTTGAAGCACTACTGGAACATGCAAAGGTAGATTTCATTTCACTGCATCTTGCAAGAAAACTAGCATATCCCTTACAGCCAAAACATCATTCCATGGCAATGAAGGACATTTAGGAAGACCATAAGACCATAAGACCATAAGACATAGGAGCGGAAGTAAGGCCATTCGGCCCATCGAGTCCACTCCACCATTCAATCATGGTTGATTTCAACTCCATTTACCCGCTCTCTCCCCATAGCCCTTAATTCCTCGAGAAATCAAGAATTTATCAATTTCTGTCTTGAAGACGCTCAACGTCTCGGCCTCCACAGCCCTCTGTGGCAATGAATTCCACAGACCCACCACTCTCTGGCTGAAGAAATTTCTCCTCATCTCTGTTCTAAAGTGACTCCCTTTTATTCTAAGGCTGTGCCCCCGCGTCCTAGTCTCCCCTGTTAATGGAAACAACTTCCCTACGTCCATCCTATCTAAGCCGTTCATTATCTTGTAAGTTTCTATCAGATCTCCCCTCAACCTCCTAAACTCCAATGAATATAATCCCACGATCCTCAGACGTTCATCGTATGTCAGGCCTACCATTCCTGGGATCATCCGTGTGAATCTCCGCTGGACCCGCTCCAGTGCCAGTATGTCCTTCCTGAGGTGTGGGGCCCAAAATTGCTCACAGTACTCCAAATGGGGCCTAACCAGTGCTTTATAAAGCCTCAGAAGTACATCCCTGCTTTTGTATTCCAAGCCTCTTGAGATAAATGACAACATTACATTTGCTTTCCTAATTACGGACTCAACCTGCAAGTTTACCTTTAGAGAATCCTGGACTAGGACTCCCAAGTCCCTTTGCACTTTAGCATTATGAATTTTGTCACCGTTTAGAAAATAGTCCATGCCTCTATTCTTTTTTCCAAAGTGTACGACCTCGCACTTGCCCACGTTGAATTTCATCAGCCACTTCTTGGACCACTCTCCTAAACTGTCTAAATCTTTCTGCAGCCTCCCCACCTCCTCAATACTACCTGCCCCTCCACCTATCTTTGTATCATCGGCAAACTTGGCCAGAATGCTCCCAGTCCCGTCATCTAGATCGTTAATATATAAAGAGAACAGCTGTGGCCCCAACACTGAACCCTGCGGGACACCACTTGTCACCGGTTGCCATTCTGAGAAAGAACCTTTTATCCCAACTCTCTGCCTTCTGTCTGACAGCCAGTCTGACAGACAATCTGAACTTTATGAATTCAATAGTTGCAAATTATTTTAAAAAAGTTATATCACCCAGAATTGAGTGATGAACAGATTCAGGAAAGTGTGCAGAAGGGTGAAGGTTACAATCTAAAAGGCAAAGATATGGAACCCCAAAATGAAACACAAATGCACCAAATAACTCTGCTGCATCAGTAATTTTTCTCCGCATCTGTTTACCAATTGTGACTGATTTGCAACAGATTTCTAAAGTCGCTGAGCATATTGACTCAGTCTCACAGATCAGCTTGTGCCTCAAAGAATGGCAAAGGTGAACAGCAATCTGCAAGTTCCAACGATTAATGATTGAAACATTATTTTTACAACTCGCTCAGATCAACTTATTAAGCTGAACATTAATCTAACAAACATCCTTCATTTGTAACTAAGATATGATCGTGTCATTTTCTGCAGGTTCATGTTAAAACCCATTTCCATATGATTTAATACACACACACGCTTAAAATGGGCATTGATGAGGATTGGGGGGTGGGGGGGGGGGGGCGGTGAAGAGGGGAGGAACTACTTCTTATTGGAAATTCTCTAAAATATAATTGGCCTGCATTTTGCAACAGGGACAATGGAAAGGCTATCAGAGCACAATGTTATGAGGAGCAACTTCCAGTGCCGGACAATTGCAGTTTAAAGCAGGTATCCAAATTGCCTGCTCCACAATCAGCCTCACCAAGAGACTTCACATTCAAAAACATGAAGGGCATGAAGTTGGAAATTCTGATACTTAGCCATGAGATATGTCGGAGAAAAAGGTTAGCACTTGTCCATTCATTTTAAATAAATGTTAACTTTGATACAACTTCCCTGGCACTAAAAATCTACTTTTACAAATGTGAAAACACATTCCTTTCGATGTCAATTATTGTTGCAGATTTTAAAATACATTTTTATTTTTTCATTGCATCATTCTCTCTCTCTCCACCTATCCCAACATTTTCTCTACCTTTATTTCACTTTATGACAATACATTAAGAACTAATTAAACTTGCCTTCTCAGTTCGGACTCTGGATACCTCACTGAGGACTCTCAAACTATGGGACAAATGTGCTTTTTCATGATGTGCGCAAGCAGCATTCTCATATTCGATGTGAAAATGGAAAATGCATGTTTCTGTGCTCTGAGAGCAGCAGAGACCTGTCATGGCCTTTGCAGCTATAGTCAGCCTCTGTGGCCCAGCACCCCCACCTGCGTTACCATGGGGCCCCACAGATGATCACCCCCCTCCCTGCTGCAGAACGATCGCAACCCTCCCTCCACCCAGCGATCACTGGGAGAATGCACTGCAGTCTCCCCCCACCGATCGCTGTCAAGTGCTCACGGTGGTTCCCCTCTCCCTCCCCCACCGATCACTGTGCAGATTGCACACTCACCTGAAGAAGGGGCTTAGAGCTTCGAAAGCTTGTGTGGCTTTTGCTACCAAATAAACCTGTTGGACTTTAACCTGATGTTGTTAAACTTCTTACACAGATTGTACAGCAGTGTCCCCCCTGCTCCCCCCACAATGAACAGCCTGTCCCTGGTCTGGCCCCACCCCACCAGAAGGCCTACCCCCCCTCTGACCCACCTCCTTGGCACTGCCCAGTGATCGCTGCTCAGGGGGCACCCCCCCCTTGTCCCTGACCTCCCGGGGGCGCCTCAATGGCGTCCGGTTCTACCGGTAAGGCCATCACATCTGATCCCCGTTGATGGGGGACCGCACATGATCCTTACCCGAGAGAACCTTCCTCGGCGAGGCCACACAGGGAAGTGAACCTGGGCAATTCCGTCCTGGCCTCGCTAATTCTATTTAAATTACAATTTCAATCAATTTAAATATTATAATCAGCTGTGTCTGCACCAGATATCCGGTGCCGGTAAGATCGTGAGAGGCGAGAAATCGGGGACTAACCTTATTTTTTGGCTCTCTCGCGATCACCCCTGTTGTTTTTGCTCACAAATGCCCTGTAGAGGGCAAAGTTCTGGATCAAACATTGCATTTAGACAAATCCCAGTTCAAAAGCGCACCAAAACTGTGGGCAGCTGTCAATGCAATGAATGCCAAAGATGATTCCTCCTTTGTTGATTGACCAATTTTGCAATGAAGAGCTGATGAAAAAAGGCCACAAATATGATAAAGCAACAAAGTTATTGAACAAGACAATGAATCAGCAGGGTAATAGAATGTTCAAACAGGAGACAGATAGGTGTACAAACTAATCACAACAGGTGTCATTATAAAGCAAACAGAAAGTGCAAAGAGGATCATGTTCCAGAACAAACTAACACTGAATTGAAACTCAAGAACCATATGGTGATGCAAGTGCCAACTAAAGGAGACCATGAGAATCACAGAAAAGTTTAGTTGGGAGGTGAAAGGGCTAAAAGTAAAATGACAAGAAAAAAAAGCAGATGAAAGCAAATAGCACGGGTTTTATAAATTGTAAAAAGCATAAGTATTCAGTGATGGGATGAAAGAGGAAAGATGAAAAGGGGAAAGATGAAGGCCTGGTGAGAATATTGATTTTGGTCCTTAATTTCTCTCATGTTTTCTCTTTTCAGACCAGTGTTTAATCCAATTTCTGTCTTCCTTATATCCCTTAATCTTCCAATATAATAATTATTCTGTTTGTAAGAAGAGTCAAATTCGATTTGAAATGTTAACTCTGTCTCTTCACAGATGCCGCCAGACCTGCGGAGTATTTCCAGCACTTTTGACTTTTATTTCAGATTGCCAGTATTTGCAGCATTTTGTTTTCACTGTGTGTTTCTTCTTTAATTTACAATGCTGCACCTCGTCAAACGTTTTTCGATAGTCCACATATATCCACTTTACCTCCCTCATCTATCAAATACCTGTTATGACCCTGGATACGACCTCCTAAGTTATTGTTCAAACCAGTTAGGGACCGGTAACCTTTTGTTTAAAGTAGACAAAGTTTGAGATCCAAATCACTTGCTAAGAGATTAAAGCCACAAGATTCCATGGTTTTGAACAAAATAACTTTACTATACAAGGTCAGAAAGATAAAACAATTTACAATATCTATCTTGTATTTGAACATTCAGGGTTCATATGAGGTACATGTGAATTAACAGACAAATTGTGTTTAACACACACTACATATTAAATAGCAAATGCAACCAAAACAGATCCCATGGATTTCTCAGCAGCCCACCCAGACATCAGTAAACACAGAGCCAACCAATCTCATTGAAACTTACACTCTCTGATGAGGAAGCCAAGTCTTCGCCTGCAAAGACCTTGCCCTGGAATTCTCTCCCAAAGTAGCACTGACTACCTTAATGACAGTTGACCTCCCAGGGTTTCAGTCTAGTCTCCGGAGACTCCATTCCTGAGTCTGCATTTCAGAACCAACAGGCAAACACAACTTGAGCTATGCTGAGCAGAGCACCACTGCTCTAAAAGATTACCTTCACCCCAACAGCCCACAATACGCCTCCACCAAGAATCCTATCTGGATTTTCAAACATGATTGTGCTTTTAGAAATCCATGTCAACTACTTCTCATTAGAGTCTCTCTACTTAGATATGTGACAATTTCATCCTTAAGATACTCAAAAATGGTCATCAAAGATTTTAAAGTAAATGCCGTGTAATTACTAACACTAGCTCAGTTTCCCCTTCTCAACTCTCTTCAGTCTCAAGAGCACTTCCACCCACAAGCATTAAGGCCCTGAAAATTAACTTTTAGAGCCTTGGTAATTTTCTCCCTGTTCTTTAGAATTGTACAATGTATCCCATTGAGATCCGGCACTTTTTCTTCCTGGTCTCCATCATCATATCACTCATCTTGCTCTCAACCACTTCAAATCGGAAGCACAATGGCACAATGGTTAGCACTACTACCTCTCAGCGCCAGGGTCCGGATTCAATTCCGGTTTTGGGAAATTATGTGGAGTTTGCATGTTCACCCCGTGTCTGCATGGGTTTCTTCCAGGTGCTCCGGTTTCCTCCCACAGTCCAAAGATGTGCAGGCTAGGTGCAATGACCATGCTAATTTGCCCCTTCGTGTTCCAATGTGTAGGTTAGGGATTAGCAGGGTAAATACATGGGGTTACAGAGATAGGGCAGGGAATGGCCCTGGGTGGGATGCTGGGTCAGTGCAGACTCGATAGGCTCAATGGCCTCCTTCTGCACCGTAGGGATTCTATGAATTTTATGAATGCACCTTTCCCCTCAAATATTCATCTCTCTGTAATAAAAGCAAAATACTGCGGATGCTGGAAATTTGAATGACAAAGGCAGAAAATGCTGAAAAACTCAGGAGGTCGTAATATGGACTTGAAAAGTTAACTCTTTCTCTCTCCACAGATGCTGCCAGACCTGCTGAGTTTTTCCAGTATTGTCCGAGTTGATTTTATCTCTCTCCAAGTGCCATATTCCTTTGGCATTTTTGATTATCACCTACAAACTGTCAATCAGTTTTCCTTTAGATTCCTTTAAGCAATATGGTTCTAAAATGTTTGACTATTCCTTCCGGTTTTTAGTGGAGTTTCAACACATTCCCTCTTATATTTATTGATGCTACTCAACACATTTTCTGGCTCCCCTTCAGTTTTTCAATTATTCTAATCCTTATAAGCTCTCTTTTTCAATTTTAATTGGTTTCTAACCTGTTTATTTATCCGTAACATCCTAAAACCATCAGCAATTTTACTGTTTTAAATTGTTGCTGGATTTCTGTTAATGCTATTAATTCTAAATCTTCTGTAAAATAAGCGCTTCCAGTTTTCCTAGTTTATTTCCCACATGATTTGCATTTCATGCTTTTTATCCTTCTTGAGCTATCCTCCTCCCATCTTTAACTTAATATTTTCTCATTTACAACTTGACTTTTGAATTTTCATATTTGATCAAAGCCTTTCAGAATTCAGAAAAGTTCCAGGATAACTGACTCTTAGCCTTCACTGTTCTAACAAAATGAGTATAAGTTGGTCCAGTCTCCATTGAAAACCAAAATTATCCTGGTAGTAGTCACCTTCTTCATCCTTGCTAAACAGTGCATCACCCTTCCTCTACAAATATCAATAAACCAGATTAACTGGACCAGAATTCTCCAACCTGACCTGTGTCTGGGATTCTCCGGTCCTGCTGCAGTGAATGGGGATTTGGCTGAGCACCAAATTTTCCGTTCTCGCTGACACAAGACCAGATAATTCTGGCCTTGGTCATTCCATAAGACATAGGAGCAGAATTAGGCCACTCGGCCCATCGAGTCTGCTCCGCCATTCAATCATGGCTGATATTTTTCTCATCCCCATTCTCCAGCCTTTTCCCCATAACCCCTGACCCCCTCATTAATCAAGAACCTATCTACCTGTCTTAAAGACACCCAATGACCTGGCCTCCACAGCCTTCTGCAACAAAGAGTTCCCCAGATTCAGCACTCTGGCTGAAGAAATTTCTCCTCATCTCTGTTGTAAGGGATCGTCCTTTTAGCCGGAGATTGTGCCCTCTGGTTCTAGTGGAAACATCCTCCCCACGTCCATCTCTGCTTTTGTAGGACCTTGCTGGTGCAGAATGGCCAAACTTATCTATGTAATCAGCACTGCTCAAAAATAATTTAACATGGGGAGTGCTTTGATCAGCTGTTTTGTGTACATGTACAATTGCAAAAGGAACGCAACAATAATCCCACTGTCAATTAGTATCACTGATCATTAATAGAAATTTTGAATACATTTTTACTTTGACCATCCTACAATAATTCCTTGCTCAACACTGTACTGAAAAGTACAACATTAAGTGCATCAGATTTTCCCATTATAACCAACGTAAAAGCTGTAGGATCTTTCTCATCAGAAAAACATTAAAACATTACACCCTACAATTTGAACTAATTTACATTTCTAAATTTCTATATTGGTAAATGAAATAATTTTTGAAGTAAAATAAACTTTAAAACAAAGTGAGTATAGTAAATGAATGTAGCACAATCCATCACGCAAACCAGCCTCCCATCCACCGATTCTGTCTACACTCCCCGCTGCCTCGGCAAAGCAGCCAGCATAATTAAGGACCCCACGCACCCCGGACATTCTCTCTTCCATCGGGAAAAAGATACAAAAGTCTGAGGTCATGTACCAACCGACTCAAGAACAGCCTCTTCCCTGCTGCCATCAGTCTTTTGAATGGACTTACCTTGCATTAAGTTGATCTTTCTCTACACCCTAGCTATAACTGTAACACTACATTGTGCACTCTCTCGTTTCCTTCTCTATGAATGGTATGCTTTGTCTATATAGCGCGCAAGAAACCATACTTTTCACTGTATGTTAATACCTGTGACGATAATAAATCAAATCAAATATGCTCACTCACTGTCCAGTTCACTGCTTCCTCCAATTCTCCAACCTTCTGACTCTGTCTTACCTGCCTCCCTCTCGCAAATCTCACTGTGAGCAAGGACTCACGAGATAAATGACAAGAGACAGGAGGGACAACTGTGAGTTGCAGGATTGCAGATGTAAGCCACGAGCTGGGGAGGCAGCAAGAGGGAAGGTCAGCAACAACTGAGAGGGCTGGCGAGAGGGAAGGTCAGCAGCAAGGGGGAAGATCAACAGCAACTGAGAGAAACATAGAAAACAGGAGTAGGTCATTCGGCCCTTGGAGCCTGCTCCGCCATTCATTTTGATATAGAAAATTATTTAGAGACATGGAAAATTATATAGAAACAGAATGTATGGGAGAGAGAGAGGCTGCTCCAACATGGCACTGATTGGGTCACATGGCCCTATGTCAGACCCAGCATGAAATGGTAAAACAAAACTTGCAATGCTAAACATGAAAAAGGGATCCTATTAACTGATCAACATTGAAGTGAAACAACTGGGATTACTGTATATACAGAATTTAAAATGTGTACCCAGCAATTATAATTACAAAATCAATAACTACAGAACTAAAATTTATTAGCCAAATCAGTAATTACGTAACTAAATAGCTAAATCAGTAATTACAGAACTATAATTTTTAGCAATCTCTTATTTCCCCACCATGTAATGCATCAGGATATACTGGCCATGGGGGATTGGGTGGGGGGAGTTAAGTGTAAATTACAAAGGGGGTTGTACAAACAAAGATTGCTTTCCCTAGAATTTAGAATTCAAGGGGTCTTTTGATCAAGGTTTGCGAGATATAAAAGCAATGCATAGGGTAATAGAAACTATTTCTGCTGGTTATGGAGTCTCAGACTAGGGGGCATAATCTAACAAAAAACCGAACTTTCAGGAGGGAAATGAGGAAACATTCCTACACAGAGGGTGATAGAAGTTTGGAACTCTCTTCTGCCAGTGACAATTGATGCCAGATCAATTGTTAATATTAAATCTGAGATTTTTGTTAACCGAAGATGTGAGAGGCAAGGTTTAAAGGAGACGTACAAGACAAGATTTCTTTTTACACAGAGGGTGGTGGGTGCCTGGAACTCGTTGCCGGGGGAGGTAGTGAAAGCAGGTAGAATAGTGACTTTTAAGGGGCGTCTTGACAAATACATGAGTAGGATGGGAATAGAGGGATATGGTCACCGAAGGGTAGGGGGTATTAGTTCAGACTGGCAGCACAGTCGGTGCAGGCTTGGAGGGCCAAAGGGCCTGTTCCTGTGTTGTAATTTTCTTTGTTCATTAAGGGTTCTGGGGAAAAGGTGGATATGTGGAGTTAGGTCACAAATCAGGACCATATCAATGAATGCTAGAAGAAGCTTGAAGGGCTCAATGACAAACTCATGTTCCTATAATGGTTCAGAACTCCAAAACAATACATTTATTTCCATTGTCAAATAAATCACATCATCTCCATAAATCTATGGCTAGGAATAAGATGGAGGTCAATTTAGAATACAATAGTAGATGAATGGCATACTTCATTGTGTGTTATTCATTATATGAATTTCTGTTTGAGAAATGTTTATTCAGAAGTGGCAGATGGGCTTCAACCCGGATAAATGTGTAATGGTCCATTTTGGCAGGTCAAATGGGATGAAGGAGTATAATATCAAGGGTAAGACTCTTGGCAGTGTAGAGGATCAGAAGGACCTTGGGGTCTGGGTCCATAGGACTCTTAAATCGGCCTCGCAGGTAGAGGAGGTGGTTAAGAAGGCGTATGGTGTGCTGGCCTTCATCAATCGAGGGATTGAGTTTAGGAGTCGGGAGATAATGATGCAGCTTTATAGGACCCTCGTCAGACCCCACTTAGAGTACTGTGCTCAGTTCTGGTCGCCTCATTACAGGAGGGATGTGGAAATTATTGAAAGGGTGCAGAGAAGATTTACAAGGATGTTGCCTGGATTGGTTGCATGCCTTATGAGGATAGGTTGAGGGAGCTCGGTCTTTTCTCCTTGGAGAGACGAAGGATGAGAGGTGACCTGATAGAGGTGTACAAGATGTTGAGAGGTATAGATCGGGTGGATTCTCGGAGGCTTTTTCCCAGGGCTGAAATGGCTGCTACGAGAGGACACAGGTTTAAGGTGCTGGGGAGTAGGTACAGAGGAGATGTCAGGGGTAAGTTTTTCACTCAGAGGGTGGTGGGTGAGTGGAATTGGCTGCCGTCAGTGGTGGTGGAAGCAAACTCGATAGGGTCTTTTAAGAGACTTCTGGATGAGTACATGGAACTTAATAGGATTGAGGGTTATAGGTAAGCCTATATATAAGCCTAGGTAGGTAGGGACATGACATGACCGGCACAACTTGTGGGCTGAAGGGCCTGTTTGTGCTGTATTTTTTCTATGTTCTATCTCAAATGGCACAAAAAGTTTTAATTTCAGAGCAGGATTATTACTTAAAATGATTATGAATCTATTGTTTACTGTTAAATCTATTGTTTATTACTGCACCGAAATAAAAGATTTCTCCAAGGCATCTTTCATTCAATTTCAAAACACGCAGCCAATAACTTGACAGATATTTTGAGATAAATGTCTTGCATGTGCCAGTGTTGTTTCACCAGAGAGTAACCAAAATAACAGTCACACATAATTTAAAAGCCTCAAGGCAAAGCATCTAAATTTTCAGCTCTGCACGATTAGGTTTTGGTTTGGTTCAGCACTTCAGCCCACTCCCATCGAAAAACTCTCACTTTCAATGATCTGCAGAGTGTTCTTACTTGATTAAAAATGAAGGGAATTTGCAGCATGCCCAGAGATTGAACAAAAACAAACATTACTGTATTTCAGGTTACAAATTTGGTTCCAGGTTACATTATGTGCACTCGCACGATTATCTTACTAGGCTGTGGTCAGGCAGTGGATGGTTTAATTGTGTTGGTACTGCAGATTTTAGTTAGAAACTTAACTTTGATTGATTACAGCAATTGCATCAGGTGTTTCAACAGACTAATGGACTTCTGGACTCTCAACCAAGTCCCATTTTGTATTCTTGACTGAGAGCTTAGACATTCATTAAAGTACTAAAACAGCTGAGCCTCAGATACAGCAGAGCTCAATTGACAGCTCTGGTTCTCTGATCTTTGCTGTCAATTGCACAATGTTTATTTACACAAGAGGGGTTTCAAATGCTTGCAGTTTCAGATTTTCAAACCTTAAAGGGTCAGGGTGATTGACATTTCTATTGCTCTACAGAAAAAGTACTTATTTTTTAAAATGCAAAGTTACGAAAGACTACTTTTTAAAGCTTCATTTACACAACCTACGTCAATAACAGGTTTACTGACCAACTTTGCACTGTGTAGAACCATTGGGTATTGTGCTACAGCTTGGCATAGTTGGCATGTGGCATTATGGGGGTGGCTGGAAAGGCATTGCTTGGCATGGGGGCATGAGGGGCCATGGATCTGAGTGGCGAGGCATGGCTTGCGACATGGAGATGGTGGAAGCACAGCCTGGCAGAGGGTGGCACAGGGACCACCATCGGAACACGCGTTCCAAAGGGTTTCCTCATACAGATCATGGTTCACGGCACCTCTGAAATGAACCACAACTCTTTAAATTTCTGGCTTAACTCTATGGAAATTGCGGAGGAGTTGGTCACAAATATCCCTGCAATGGAGCCGGCCAGGTCAGGAGTGCAGGGTGCAGGCTTTTGATCCAAACCAGCCAGCCTTGAAATTGGGTCAGGAATTTCAGATTCGGGTCCCAGACACCAGTTTTAAAAGGCTCCCAAATCATCCCGATTCAGTGAAAATCTAGCCTTAGCTACAATCCAAAAAGAATCTGTATGAAATTCTATTCATCAGGTCTCAACCTGTGCCCCGAGGGGCTCAAATAGGCTCAACATGTTACAGGCTTTAGACTTTTATATCCAGTTTTATAAGAATTAGTAAGAATGAGAAGGACAACAGTTAGTATCCTTAATATGACCAGATTCAACTCAATAAACTGAAGCACAGGAACTAGTCCAATTAGGCAACTCTACTGAATAAAAGTGATGTTTAAAAAATCCTTCTGGTTTTACTTGTGTTGAAGAAAATAACATTTTTAAAAACACTGACACCTAGAGCAAGTCATCAATCTCAAATACTAACTCTGCTTCTCTCTGTTTATGTTGCCTGTCCCGCTGAGTATTTCCAACATCTTTTATTTCAGATTTCCAGCATCCACAGTATTTTGCTTTTCTATTACACATTATGTGGGCATGACATGGGATTTACTTTATTTCAAATATCTTACCAGGAAACATTACACAGTTAACTCAACTGGTCCCCAAAACATTCTAGTGGCTCCCTCAAATATCTATCCAATTTTTCAATAGCATGTGCTTCCCTGGACTGTTCATATGCATTCATCATCCTCTGCATTAAGTAACTCAATCTGAACTGCTCACCTTCCCTCTCCCCACCTTCCTTCATTCTAGATTTGATGAGATTTTCAAAACATATTACCAGGTTTAAATTTATCCATTGCTCCCGGATCTCCAGTGTTTTCTCAGAGTCGTCTCTTTTCCAGAGTTAAGAATTCTTGGCTCCTTAACCTCTTTGTACCTCAAGTTGCCTTGGTTACCCTTTTCTGCATGGCCTCCAGCAGCTGGTTTTCCTTGCTGGAGCATGCATCCACAATCCTATCTAGTACTGCAGGTATTGGTGTAAAAGGTGCACTGCCTATTATTCACATTGTACATCGACAGGTCGTAAGTCAGGCATAATTGTTTCATGTCTCATTATCCACAGGACTCAAAACTTCTTGTGCTATGTTTACATTGGCCCTAACGTGCCTCCTCAAACTTTGCAGGCTGCATCAATGGCTTATGGGAGTGGATTCTGAGCATTCCAGACTCGAGATAGTTCTGCTGTCAGCGGGAGCCTGTTACATCAGTTGGCACCATATGATTGAGCCATACCAGAAAGCATTAGTCATGCCATCAAAGTTGCAGATTCATCCATCTTCCAAAACAATCAAATCAGTTCTGCATGATCTTACTCCGCACTGCATCTCAGCTGCAATGCACTTTCTGGGACCCATGAAACTGATAATGATCCATTCTGTAAAACTGAACCCAGCTTAGGCTATGATACAACAATTATCAAATGAGTTTCACAAGAACAAGGGTCAGTCATTCAACCCATTATCCCTGGTCCAGCCATACCATTAGATCTTGACTGATCTGAGCCAAAGTCCACCTGCTCATCCTCACCCCAGTACCTGGGCAATAAGAAAGAAAGGGTTGATCAAAACAGATCGGTGGGACTTCTCATGTCCTGGGCTGCTCTGGTTACCATGGAGGACTGTTAGGAACTATAGAAATGCTCAGCAGATGAGGGTCTGATAGACAAGTTTTCAAAAGCCGAACAGATGGAAGACGACGCACTATCTGGAATATTTCAATGGCCAAGTTAAAATTCTAAATTGGGGCAAGGCCAATTTTGATGGCATCAGGCAAGAACTGTCAAAAGTTAATTGGGGAGTCTGTGGGTAGGCAAAGGGACATCTGGTAAGTGGCAGGCTTTCAAAAGTGTGTTAACCAGGGTTCAGGGTAAGTACATTCCTCTTAGAGTGAAGTACAAGGCTGGTAGAAGTAGGGAACCCTGGATGACTCAGGATATTGAGGTCCTGGTCAAGAAGAAGGAGGAGGCCCATGACATGCATAGGCATTTGGGATCAAGTGAATCCCTTGAAGAGTATAGGGGGTGTAGGAGTAGAGTTAAGAGAGAAATCAGGAGGGCAAAAAGATTGTTTTGGCAGATAAGGCAAAGGAGAATGCAAAGAGCTTCTACAAATACATAAAGGGCAAAAGAGTAACAAGGGAGAGAGTAGGGCCTCTTAAGGAGCAACAAGGTCATCTATGTGCGAATCCACAAGAGATAGGGGAGATCCTAAATGAATATTTCTCATCAATATTTACTGTTGAGAAAAGCACGGATGTTAGGGAACTTGGGGACATAAATAGCGATGTCTTGAGGAGTGTACATGTTACAGAGAAGGAGGTGCTGGATGTCTTAAAGCGCATCAAGGTAGATAGATCCCCGGGACCTGAAGAAGTGTATCCCAGGACATTGTGGGACGCTAGGGAGAAAATTGCGGGTCCTCGAGCAGAGATATTTGAATCATCGAAAGTCACAGGTGAGGTGCCTAAAGATTGGAGGGTGGCAAATGTTGTGCCTTTGTTTAATAAGGTCTGCAGGGAAAAACCTGGGAACTATAGGCCAGTGAGCCTCACATCAGTGGTGGGTAAGTTGTTGGAAGGTATTTTGAGAGACAGGATCTACAGGCATTTAGAGATGCAAGGACTGATTAGGGACAGTCAGCATGGCTTTGAGTGGAAAACCATGTCTCACAAATTTGATTGAGGTTTTTGAAGGGGTAACCAAGAAGGTAGATGAGGGCAGTGCAGTTGATGTTGTCTACATGGACTTTAGCAAGGCCTTTGACAAGGTGCCGCATGGTAGGTTGTTGCATAAGGTTAAATCTCATGGGATCCAGGGTGAGGTAGCTAAATGGATTTAAAAAACTAGCTTGATGACAGAAGCCAGAGGGTGGTTGTCCAAACTGGAGACCTGTGACCAGCGGTATGCCTCAGAGATCGGTGCTGGGTCCACTGTTATTTGTCATTTATATTAATGATTTGGATGGGAATATAGGAGGCATGGTTAGTAAGTTTGCATATGACACCAAGATTGGTGGCATAGTGGACAGTGAAGAAAGTTATCTCGGATTGCAATGGGATCTTGATCAACTGGACAGTGGGCTGACAAATGGCAGATGGAGTTTAATTTAGATAAATGTGAGGTGATGCATTTTAGTAGATTGAACCAGAGAAGGACTTACTCAGTTAATGGTAATGCGTTGGGGAGAGTTACAGAACAAAGAGATCGAGGGGTACATGTTCATAGCTCCTTGAAAGTGGAGTCACAGGTGGACAGAGTGGTGTAAAAGGCATTTGGCATGCTTGGTTTCATCGGTCAGAACATTGAATACAGGAGTTGGGATGTCTTGTTGAAGTTGTACAAGACATTGATAAGACCACATTTGGAATACTGTGTGCAGTTCTGGTCACCCTATTATAGAAAGAATATTAAACTAGAAAGAGTGCAAAAGAGATTTATTAGGATGCTACCTGGTCTTGATAGACTGGGACTTTTTTCTCTGGAGTGTAGAAGGCTGAGGGGTGATCTTATAGAGGTCTTTAAAATATTGAGGAGCATAGATCAGCTAGATAGTCAATACCTTTTCCCAAAGGTAGGGGAGTCTAAAACTAGAGGGCATAGGTTTAAGGTGAGAGGGGAGAGAAGAGTGTCCAGAAGGGCAATTTTTTCCACAGAGGGTGGTGAGTATCTGGAACAAGCTGCCAGAGCTAGTAGTAGAGGCGGGTACAATTTTGTCTTTTAAAAAAAGTGTTTAGACATGGGTAAGATGGGTATAGAGGGATATGGGCCAAATGCGGGCAATTGGGACTAGCTTGGGGGTTTTAAAAAAAAGGGTGGCATGGACAAGTTGGGCCAAAGGGCCCGTTTCCATGCTGTAAACCTCTGACTCTCTGGCTATTCTGGTGGACAAAGGCTGCAGCATAATAAAAATCTCCCATCATCTTGGTTTGCTTCCCATTGGATCAAGGTTTTGTTGTGTCAAAACCACATGGAAGCTGTGCATGCACCTGTGCGTTTATTTTCAAGCACATTTCCCAAGCCCTTTGGTAACCAGAAAATGACAACAGGAGCAAGATCATGGCATCTGAAAGTTTCTAGAGTAATACACAGTGATCTCACATGACAACAAATGCCCTCTGTGTATCAAATCTGCAGATCCCAAATTGGCTGCTTTAATCTCATGGAAAACAAATACCCTTGCTTGCTAGGGATGTTCCTTTAAACTGTCTTTACTCAATATCCTTATCCAGCAAAATTCTATCCATTGTAGTCATGGCTAACTCAATTGAATCAGCATCCACAGTTTGGTTGGGACGGCAGGGTTGGAGTGGGTGGGGGGGGGGGGGGGGGTTCGGTGGTTGGAAGAATCTTAACCGATCACAACCGAAGAATTTCTATTTGGACACTGAACTATTTTCTTGGTGTCTCTGGGGGGATTCACACTTAGTAGAAATAATCATCAGAGGAACCAAGCACAGAGCTGATAATGGCATGGCTAGGTCCTTGACATCTAGAATCCCTACAGTGCAGAAGGAGGCCATTTGGCCCATCGCGCCTGCACCGACAACTATCCCACCCAGACCTTATCCCCGTAACCCTGTATTTACGCTAATTCCCCTGATACTAAGAGCCAATTGATCACAGTTAATCAACCTAACCCACACATCTTTGGAGTGTGGGAGGAAACCAGAGCACTCGGAGGAAACCCATGCAGACACAGGGAGAATGTGCAAACTCCGCACAGACAGTGACCCAAGCCGGGAATCGAACCCAGGTTCCTGGCGCTGTGAGGCAGCAGTGCTAACCACTGTGCCACCTATCAGTTGCTTCATGCAAGATGAGTAAAAAAAAAAGAACAGCATCTGAACACCTTACTAAACATCTGGCATCACAAAAAATCTCTAGATACAAGCTCAATCCGTTATTCCTACAGCTTTGTTCCTGACAGAAAGATAACAAATCATAAATTATCTTGCTACTGTTAAGTGCTTTCATTGTCCCAAACAAACCAAAGGATTTATGGCATTTTCACCATAAAAGCAAGATATAGTTGCCTCTTCAATGATCATCACAAAACTGGAATATCTGCTACACTTTTCATAAGCCACACTTGAATAGTGTTGTAATGTTCTATTTCTTCAAAGGGTTAAAAAATAGGTACACTGCTATACAAGGTGATATTTTTTACATTTTAAGAAAATGGTGATGTCTGCTAAAAAGAAGCGCTTGAAAATAATCCACATACATGATCAGGTACATTCAGATATTAATTGAAAAGAGTTTTATTATTGTGCCATAAACACTTCAGTTATATCAATGATTTGGAGTAGTCATGATGTGTGAAGCAAACATTTCCAATGTTCCATTAAAATTTAAGAATGCCCATGTAGATTTGCAAAACAACAAGATGCATTTTGATAAAATTACAAAAAAAAACTTACCTTTGCAAGATCACCAAATGAAGGGTCAGAAAAGAAGCAGCCACAAGACAAACAGATCCTTTCAACAAGAACTGCATCGAGTGCTTACCATGCACGCCAATCACACATGAAAAATTTACAATGGAGGTCATTTAAATATTTTATAAGTAACATGATTCACGAAGCACAGTCCTGATTAAGTTTCAGGCTTAATCTAGTTAATAGCACTAGTTGTACAAACGTTAAGGAAAGTATAGCATCAACACATCAAGAGCTGCTCACTTCAATGCTCGTTTGAGGATGCTTCCCTTTAATGGAAAGGTTTTAAAATGGCACTGCTAAATACTGCAGCATAATGGTGGAATTGGCATCGCAAATGATTTAATTTCAGACTGAAATCTTAAAATATTGTTAAAGCATCACGGTATCACTTTGCACAGTATATTGGAGGACATTAAACACTTCTGTTCCTTTGGGAAACAGCAACAAACCTTTCAATCAATCCCGCTAAACAATTGATTAAGAAACTGCTCAGGCAGCACAGGGAATCTTTATATTGATGGAAAATTAGAAGATGTAGGATGCAAGATTTATGCTCTAGTATTTGCAAGGTCTGGATTTTTTTTTTGAGTCCAGCCCAATGGAAGAAAGTGCACGCTATCAACTGACTATAAAAAAATTACAAGCACCATATAAATCCAAAGTCATGCAGGCATTTTTCTGCAGCACAGTTTATAGTGAAGCACTAATTTGTAACCTTGTTCAGAAAACAAACTACATTAGATTTCACCCCCCCTCCCCCTCCCCTGACTACCTCTACAAATGCTAATCTGGATGAACTTCACATCAACTCCCCGGTAGAAGTGTGAAGTATTAATTCCTCTCTCGCTTTATTTACAGGTGTTACCATTTAGGATCTGACTCAAAGGTCTTATGACCTTCAGAATGATCAAGGCTGACACCTTCAGTACTGCTGGAGATGAACATCTTTTGGATCATAAACCAAGGCTCTCCATCCTCTTAATTTTCAACAGTATTCTTGGGCAGCCTCAGAGGTATCGTAGCCTGAACCTTGGCAGTTCCAGAAAACCCATGATTGAGATTGGTAACCGTCTCCTTCCTTCCACCAACTTACCCTCATACATATCTAGAAATGGGACATTTATACAACTTTAATATTGTAAAACATTGCTGGGGACTTCAAAAAGACACAAAAGCGCACACAAAAGTTTGATGCGAGACTTAGGAAAGGCACCCACAAACTTAGCCGAAGAGGTGAATTTTGCAAATGCTGTAAGAGTTTGGGAGGGGGTTCTGGTACCTAGGGCCATAACGGCTGAAGGTTTTGTCATCAATGACACGGCTGCGAAGTGGATATGGAGAGGCCCAGAAGAGCTGCAGTTACGACTTAACTGTGGAGGAAGAAGGTTTTAATTATGATGCATAGGACCACAAGATGGGGCAAGTGAGCTTTCGTGCAGAACAGAAATCAAGCACTGGAATTTTTGATGTTGGGTATGGAGACTTGGGAAGACAAGGAGAGAATTGGAAAAAAACCGAGGCGACACAGGCGTAGATAAAGATTTTGACTCCTTGTTCCACCTGCTTTCCTTAATTGGATGGTGCTCTTGAAGGCAACTTCATGGGCTACTTCCAGTAAGATCATGCAGGCAGGTGGACTGGCTGTTGTTCCCGATCTGATATGGGCGGCACAGTGGTTACCGCTGCTGCCTCACAGCACCAGGGACCCAGGTTCAATTCTGGCCTCGAGTGACTGTCTGTGTGGAGTTTGCACATTCTCCCCATGTCTGCGTGGGTTTTCCTCCAGGTGCTCCAGTTCCCTCCCACAGACCAAAGATGTAGGTTAGGTGGATTGGACATGCTAAATTGTTCTTTAGTGTCCCAAGATGTATAGGTTAGATGGGCTAGGTATGGTAAAAGTATGGGGTTGCAGGGATAGGGCAGGGGTGATGGCCTGGCTAAGATACTCTGTCAGAGAATCAGTGCAGACTCGATGGGCCGAATGGCCTCCTTCTGTACCGTAGGGATTCTAAGATTCTATGTCAGAAGTCTACTTTATCATATGCCGAGTCAGATCTTGATTTCACTTACTGCACTACTCTGCTAGGAACAGGAACCCTGACTAGCTTTTCCCCTTGCCAGACAGTGACACTAATAAGAATGATGGCATCGGATTGCTGCTCTACCTCCGATCAAATAACACCTCACAAACTGCAATCCTCTGCAACATGTAAATTAGTGCTACATTAGGGGAGCCTTACTTGTGGGTTGTCATTTGAAGTTGAAGACATATGGGTCCACTGTGGCATTTTTAATGCATGCTGCATTCTAGTACTTTTGGTTCCTTCATTTTGGGGCGGAGGGAGTAAGTTTCTGTATTTTATTATTTTGTATCTTTTATCTAATGAACTGCCTCAGTTTTATGAGAAGATTATAAATATCTGAAATCTACAATCAAGGTGAATTACAACCTGAGTTGATTGTCAACTATATGCTTTCAGTTGAAATTAAGTAATGCATAAAATTTCGCCACATTGTTTAGTGGTGGCTGCAGAAATTTGAATCTGAAAATCAGAAGAAAATATCTAAATTCCTATTTGACTGTCAGATAGCTTAAATGATTAGAACACAGTACCAGATAAATTGCTTTGTTGACTTTTGATCTGTGGTATTTGATGTACTAAGTCATAGAACAATTCCTTTAAAGGTCAAAAGAAAATTGATTACTGAACATAAATGATTGCATAGAAAAACAGAAATTGCTGGAAAAACTCAGCAGGTCTGCAAGCATCTATGGAGAGAAAAACAGAGTTGGGGTCCATTATGACTTCTTTGGAATAAATAATTGCATCTTAGCTGGGTAATAACGCTACTTTTGTAAAATGGCACAGTCCTTGAGCCACACATTTATTTTCCATTCTTAATGATCAAAAAGTCTTTGAAGCTCTCAATGTATTTCAGTTGCTTTGCTCTCAGTAGGTCGCCCATCATCACCATCTGTGCAGCTCGCAAAAATGTATTTGTTATTGCGACAATTCAAAGAATATCTTGCTGGAAGATTTACAGTTCTGCATGAACATAATTTTCATGGCCTTTATACACACCTGGTGCACCCACTTTGTTTGGAGATATTGAATCATTTTCAAATGAAGCACAGTTTAAAGCATAACGGATTTAGGTCCGAATTCTCCAGTCTCGCACACCTCGTTGCCAGTGAGAAGGGAGAATTTGGTGCTCAGCCAAATCTCCATTCACTGCAGCAGGGCCGGAGAATCCCAACTGCAGGCGAGGGCGGAGAATTCCGGCCATTGGCTATCAATTGTATACAAGCACGCTGTTTGTTATGGCTATAGGAAGAGAAGCTCAGTCTTACCTTGAAGTTTGACCATCAATATGGTCTTCTAGGTTCCTGCTTATTCTGATAGTTTGAAACAGATTAGATTGGGCTGTGTGCCAAGGACTGGCATGGATTGCTTTTATATTCCCTCAGAGAATTTGCGGTAGTACATTTAAACTTTGGAGCATCAGGAGAAGCCAACGCTGAAGTTGCCCTCGCTCGGATTGGAGAGAGCGCAATAAAAGTGACAGTAGTCTCACCAAACTGAAGAACAAATATATGGAAGTGGATAGTGTGATCAATCACATAAAAGCTACAAAGTGGCTGAGGATGATGGTGAATGTGATTCATGATCGCTCTCAACCACAGAATTGCATTTGTTATTTGGTCAGGGACAAATGAGGTTATGGCAGAAATCAACACAAATTTGAGGGGCAACAAGACATTTAAGAGTGGTGGTGCAGGCAGATACGATAAGGGTATTTAGATAGGCACATGAATATGCAAGGAATAGAGGGATATGGACCAAGGGCAGGCAAAAGGGATTAGTTTAATTTATCATGTTCGGCACAACATTGTGGGCTGAGGGGCCTGTTTCTGTGCTGTACTGTTCTATATTCAGACAGGAATATAGGAGGTTCTATCACATAAGTGGGGAAGTGGAGTTGAGTTTTAACAATGCTCTTTCATTGTCGAATATTGTATTACAAAAGGGGAATATGTATAGTGACTAAAAGTGAAATTTGTACCAATCTATTTATTGCACCACAGATCTTCGCCACTGAATTGCCACATGTCTCAAGAGCATTTGCTCTTTCTATCTCTCCATGCCTTCAAACACATCCAAAGAAGCTAATGTCTTCAATAATGCCTTCAGTCTTATACCAAAAAGTCCTTTATTCTCTGCTGAGTACCTGTCTCTTTCCTTCCCCTCCATTCCAATAAAACACTCTCAGAACATTCCCAGACATTAAGATTGCTATAATGTATAATGTAAGCTATTGCTGCATCCCCAGAACCAGATAATACCCTTCTTTCATTAGGCGTTGAAACTACTAATGAGGAATTTTTGGAAAGTCATAGAATCCCTACAGTGCAGAAGGAGGCCATTTGGCCCAGTGAGTCTCCCCCGACTCTCTCTGATAGAGCACCTTATCCAGGCCGTAATCGTCACCCTATCCCCATAACCCACACATTTGCATGGTTAATCCATCTAACCTACACATCTTGAGACACTAAGGGGCAATTAAACATGGCCAATCCACCTAAGTGGACAGGATCAGTGACATCCTGATTGAAAAGTAACTTCCAGTGATAATAATTAGCTTATACTTTCACAGCGTTGCAGCTCCCTATCCCTAACTTCTCCCCCTGAGCTTGTCTCACCTCTACATTTTTCCCAACATTCTCCTTGTGCTATAAATCAGGTGATATTGCAGAAATGATAAAGCTTGATCTTTGAGGTGATGCAAACGTGGGGTTGGCAGCTCATCTCGAGGTCAAATATGAGACAAGATTGAGAAGAGACTGGCTTAGTCTCTGATTGCTGCCAGAGAGAGATGGAGTTTTGGCAGATGGAGAGATGGCAGATGGAGAGATGACAAATTTTTTTACACAGAGTAGTGGGTGCCTGGAATTCGTTGCCGGGGGAGATGGTGGAAGCGGATACGGTAGTGACTTTTAAGAAGCGTCTTGACAAATACATGAATAGGATGGGAAGAGAGGGATACGGTCCCTGGAAGGAAAAGGGGTTTTAGTTAAGTCGGGCAGCATGGTCAGTGCAGGCTTGGAGGGCCGAAGGGCCTGTTCCTGTGTTGTAATTTTCTTTGTTGTGTGTGTTGCTGGCTAGGGAATGGAGTTTGGAGTGTAGACCGAAAACAATGGCTTTGGTCTGCCCAGTAATTAATTGGAGGACACTTCTGCTCATCGGATGGTGGATGAGCAATTTGATGGTTTAACAATGGAGGAATCAAAAGAGTTGGTTGTTAGGTTCAGCTGGGTGTCATCAGCATACATGTGAAAACCAATGTGCTTTAAGATAATGTTTTTATGGGGCGCATGTAGCTGAGAAGAGTGGAAGGGCATTAGAGGTAGCAATGTAAGAGTGGGAAGAGAAACCATCACAAATGATACCCTCACTGTGACAGCTAGAGAAGAATTGGACAAGTGAGAGCCATCCAGCTAGATGAGGGTAAGAACAAAGAACAAAGAACAGTACAGCACAGGAAACAGGCCCTTCGGCCCTCCAAGCCTGTGCCGCTCATTGGTCCAACTAGACCATTCGTTTGTATCCCTCCATTCCCAGACTGCTCATGTGACTATCCAGGTAAGTCTTAAACGATGCCAGCGTGTCTGCCTCCACCACCCTACTTGGCAGCGCATTCCAGGCCCCCACCACTTTGTGTAAAAAACGTCCCTCTGATATCTGAGTTATACCTCGCCCCTCTCACCTTGAGCCCGTGACCCCTCGTGATCGTCACCTCTGACCTGGGAAAAAGCTTCCCACTGTTCACCCTATCTATACCCTTCATAATTTTGTACACCTCTATTAGGTCTCCCCTTATTCTCCGTCTTTCCAGTGAGAACAACCCCAGTTTACCCAATCTCACCTCATAGCCAAGACCCTCTATACCAGGCAACATCCTGGTAAACCTTCTCTGCACTCTCTCTAAAGCCTCCACGTCCTTCTGGTAGTGCAGCGACCAGAACTGGACGCAGTATTCCAAATGTGGCCTAACCAGCGTTCTATACAGCTGCAACATCAGACTCCAGCTTTTATACTCTATACCCTGTCCTATAAAGGCAAGCATACCATATGCCTTCTTCACCAACTTCTCCACCTGTGCTGCCAAGGATTTGTGGACTTGCGCACCTAGATCCCTCTGTGTTTCTATACTCTTGATGGCTCTGCCATTTATTGTACAACTCCCCCCTACATTAGTTCTTCCAAAATGCATCACTTTGCATTTATCTGGATTAAATTCCATCTGCCATTTCTCCGCCCAATTTTCCAGCCTATCTATATCCTGCGGTATTGTCTGACAATGTTCATCGCTATCCGCAAGTTGGAGGAAGAAGGTGGGGTCAGCCTATTCACAGTCAAATAAAATATAATTTTTGAACCTGAAAGAGCTTTTTGGTTACTGTGGCAGATTAAATAGATTCAAACCTCCAGTTCTGGGTTAGATGGGAAATGGCAATAAATTCAAAGAGAAAAGGGAGGTTTTATATTGGATGTCGAAGTTTGCAAGAATAGTGCGGTCAAGGGTTGCCTTTTTTTGAGGAGATGTGTGATTACGGCAGGAGAGAGGGACAACACCTGAAGAAAGAGAACCATTAACCATGTTGGCCAACATGCGAATCCGTAGGGGAACGCGAAAAAGATAATGAAACAAAAATTCTGGATTTTAAGTGCAATTTTATATGCATTAATATTTATGCAGCTTTTCTCAAACAGTTCAAAAGAAAAAATATATAAACAATGGCACAAACTATTATAATCTGTAATCAGTGCAAAAAACAAATTGCACAAATGAATGGTATTGCAATATCTAAAATAAACACTTCATAGAATCATACAATCCCTACAATGCAGAAAGAGGCCATTTGGCCCATCAAACCTGCACTGACAACAATCCCAACCAGGCCTTATCCCAGTAACCCCGTGTATTTTACACTGCTAATCCTCTTGAGACTAACACTCAATTTAGCATGGCCAATCCAAGAGAAGAAATTCCTCCACATTTCCACTTTAAATGAGACCTAACTGCATCCCCTAGTTCTAAATTCTACCACAAGATAAAGCATCCTCTCAGTATCTATCCTGTCAAGCCCCCTCAGAATTTTCTACATCTCAATAAGATCATTTTTAATTATTTTAAATGCCAGTGAGTATAGGCCCAGCCTACTCAATCTTTTCCTCATAAGACAACCCCTTCATTCCAGGAATCGGCGTCATGAACCTTCTCTATTTCCCATTCAATTATGTCATTCCATAATAAAGACCAAAACTGTATACAGCATTCCAAGTGTACTCTCAATGTCCTGTGTGGCGGCAGCAAGACTTCTCTGCTTTTGTACTCCATCAAGTGTTGATTTAAAAAATAAATTGATGGTTTAAGTGGAGTCGTATATAAAAAAGTCAATTTAGAAAGAATTATTAACTCAAGTCTTTTTTTAAAAATGTTGTTCCTAACATATATTAATAGTTTATGTGGTCAAGGGGCCAAAAGACAATGCAGCTGAAAGGGGTTAATAATAAACTTGTACTTGGATTTTTTTTAAAAAAACAGTACAATTCAAGGAGAAGGAGGTATACGTCTATATGTGCTCAGGTAGATCAACAATACTTCAATTCAGGAGCTTTAGATTTCTTGGAACTGGACAAGCTTGCATTAATGTAATAATGTAGATCGTCAGCAATATTGGCTCCAAACTGCAGCTACAAAATTCTGTGTGACCTTTCACAATTGCAATGTAGTAACGACGACACTGTTTCACGACTTTGCTCTGCATAAGCCGAACATCCACATTTTATTTGCAAATGTCACCATCAAATACCTCATCAACAGGTATGCAGTCATTCCTCTCTGACCTTGGATAAAACATCAATCTGTGTGTGCATGGAAATAATCAACTTAAATAGCAGATGCACCTTTTATTGAATCCCTGTATGATTCCTCATTCATTACACAAAACGTTTGGTGTTCCTCCTCTCCATATTTGATACTAAATATAGACCAAATACCACCATACGCACAGGAACATCAATGGCTCACAAATCAACAAGACGACAGTGAAAGGAAAGATTTGTCAAGCTTGCTAGTCAACAATAAATCATTTTTTGATTTGAAGCCATTCAATATCTGTGAAGCTGAGATTCAAATTCTTAGATGTACATTACATTTCCCATTGCTCTTAGTGAGTTTGTCCATGCTTTTTAGCGTGATGTGTTTTTCATCACATCACGCTAAAAATGCACGACAGCTCCTTGATTAACGATTCCCCTCCAGGTGATCAAGACTATCTGACCCCTCTGGTTAGTGATTTTTTTTAAAAATCAGTCCAGCACCCTTTCAAAATTTACGAGATTATTTGATGTCAAGATATATTATGCTAATTGTCAGCCTTACCCTTGGCCTTATGTTTATGCATTGACCACAACGTTTCGCAATGAGCCACTAAGTTAGACAGAACCTTATAAGCTTTAAAATTTTGCTTTGATGTCTAATCACATTGTTACAGCATACCTGGCTGCGACCATCTTATACCGTTCACCTTGCACATTAAATTATTTGCAAGCATTTCTAGCACAAGTGGAAAACAAAATGTCCATCACAGCACTAACTGGAGAGGCCAGTTGCTACAACTGTTTAAATCACTGAAAAGGGCTTCCAGTCAATAGATGACCTTATGTTCATCTCTTAATGCTATTATCCACTAACTATTCAAGACGTAACCTGTTATACGCTGCAGAAATACATGGGGTATCTTGTGTACTTACAAATGACAATGTCTACGGGCCATTTTGAAGCTGTGTCACCTTGATAATCAAATAAAAAGCAGTGCTGGTTGATTGGGTTATTTCCAAAAACTAATCACTGGACTTCCACATTTCTTCCAGCTCAATTAAAAGGGTGAACCTGACAGAGGGGCTTGATGCAAGCAGAGATCAACTGCATCAGCTGAATACAGCACTGGGTAAGATATGAAGGGGTTACAATATTTCATCAAGGGATTGCTATTCTGCCATCCACTTCAAGTCATTTAAAATAATTTTTTGCCAAATTAAACAAGGTAATCATTTAATTTACACTGATCAAATATTGAAGAAAATGCAGTCACGTATTAAGCTATTTTTTCCACCTCTCTGTGACCAAAGTAGTTCAGTCCAAAACAGTGACTGTCGATTGGTGTTTCATCACCATGGAAACCACAGTTATCTGTTGAGGCAAATCATAGTCCCTTTGACACTGGCAAATCAATTTATAGGCATCCACTACGTAACAAGTGGTGATATATTTTGGTTTGATGAACAATTGGATAATTAGCAAGGCTAAGATTAATTTTAAAATCCTTGAGATTTCAATTACAGCAATTATTTCAATTATTTAGAAAAGCTTTCCAATTTACAGTGCGAAAAGACAATATGTTCGAACGCATTATATTTACAGGTATTCAGCAGTTTTCAAAATTTGTGCTCATTTTAATTCCACACATTTTTTAAACTTAATGCATGAACAGTTCTTTCCTCTATTATCACAGCTGCTGTAATTCCCCGTAGCTCGTAAAACCAAATACGATATTTCACAGTTCATCTAGTGATTGACAAAACCATGTGACAGAAAATGTGTGTTTTTACGGTGTATAATAAAACACGGCGTCTCTTTATATATAATCAAATCATAAGTATTTTTAAACTCCCCCAATCGACTGTCCATTTTCCAACACAGAATGGAGCCGTAATAGTAATGTCACAGATTCAGGCCCCATTTTGTACAGATCTGCTTGATCTTGGTCAGGGTAATAGAAAGGGCACCACATCTAATCTTGGCGTGAGGAACAGAAAAATTAAATCAGCCATAAATCAGCATAAATATTTCTGCAGATCAAAGAGGCATACAAGAAGCCTAGAACATTGAAAATTAGGGATTTCAATTACCTCAGATATTGACTGGGGAAAGAAGAAAAATCTAATGAGGGCAGCATATTTTGGGAGGTGGTAGCCTGGTAGTTCCTTCCTCAGTTTATTGAAGGATCAACTAAGGGTAAATGCTCATCTGGATGCAATTTAATAAAGATCCAGTTATGGCACACATGCAGAAGTCCAGGAGCTTTGAGAATCCCGTTATATCAATAAAATGAAAATGCTTATTAGTGTGTGTGCAAAAGGAGTGAAACAAGAAAATTAGACTGGGAGCACGTTTTGGGGGAATATGGTCTTTGAGCTGGAAAAAAAAAAGATTGGAACCAAACAGTAATTGGAGAACAGAAGTAGAAAAGCATTAAGGAAAATTTGCTGAAGCTCCAACTGAAATTTATTTCATGCAAATTAAAACAGGCTTAAAAGCACAAAATTGTCTATGTATTTAATAGAGTGTTAGAATTCAAGCCATCTCACCACAAGCCTAATATAATCGTTTTCTTCAATAGGTACTAGGTCATGATGTATAAGTCGACCCAGCATACAAGTTCACCTGGCATAAGATACCAACTCAGTGCCAAAAGCCATACTTTTGTGTATACTTGGCATAAGTTGACTCTTCATCTCATCATCATCAACTCCCCCCACCCCCGCCATGATTTTAGCTACAAAATGCTGTATTCGCATTAATAGTTGGACTCCGTTTTCCACCCCAGAAGTGGATAATTTAATTATGTTATACTGTTAAGTTGGCACACGGAATCAAGCAGGCGATACAGGTTGCGATGTGATCATGCACAGGAGTTAAAGACACGGCCACACTGAACGGACACGGCATGGCAACCAGAATCGCAAACAGAACCGGGTCCTCCAGCAAGACAAATGAAATACCAAGTGGCTATCAAGCTTAAAAAGTCATAACATTTGCTAACTCCTCAAACAACTGTGTTGCTGTGAGGAAATTTGGTGTTACTGAAAAAACCTGATGTGAGGAAAGGAAGAGGAATCCACCCTTGAAGGAGATGCCAAAGACCAAATGTACCATCAGAGCAGGACCAGCTATCACCCCTGATCTTGAGAAACAGGCATCAGAAGGGGACCTTGAAAATCGTCTGAATGCTTACATTGCCAGAAATGTGGGCCAAATGAAACCACCCCCCGTCCCCGAGTCCAGGCAAGATTTCAGATCAACATCTATTGGCTGCTTTAAGTAACAAAACAGTCTGTTGTTGTGGCAGAAGATCTCTCGGAGCCTACCAAAAACCTTGATGCCAAAATTACCGCTTTCCAGTGATTCATCATCAAACAACGACAAAAACATGAATACCCATCAAGTCACATCGGAAACACTGATGAAATACCCATCAATTTTGATATGCATAGCAGCCAAACTGAAGTGGAAAGTTTCTGAAAACCATTCCAGACAAAAAAAAAACAGGATATGAAAAGATAAATCATGGCCTGCAAGGCAGCAGAACAAAATTAAAGTATTTTTCAAGTGCAAAACCACACTGAACATCAAGTTCCCTGCAGGAGCTTTGTGCACATCCACGACAATGGTTGGATGGATCAGGATGAAGTCAGTCATGGGTCAGTAACACACGGAATAGGCATAGAATCTACAGTGCACAAAGAGGCCATTTGGCCCATCGAGCCTGCTCCGACAACAATCCCACCCAGGTCCTATCCTCATAATCCCACATATTTACCATGCTAGTTCCCCTGACAATAAGGGGCAATTTATCATGGCCAATCAACCTAACCCACACATCTTTAGAGCATGGGAGGAAACCGGAGCACCTGGAGGAAACCCACGCAGACACGGGGAGAACATGCAAACTCCACACAGACCGTGACCCCGAGGCCAGAATTGAACCTGGGTCCGTGGCGCTGTGAGGCAGCAGTGTTAATCACTTTGCCACCATGCCGCCCAAAGACCTACGTAAGAATGCAGTTTGTGGAGCACATTCCTGATATCAATGAGATCAAGAGGTGCGTGTGAAGAAATAACACCCAAGCTGCAGTTATACCAGATGGTCTAATGTCCATGGATCATCTTTGGATGCGTTCCTCAACAAGCCATTCAAGGATCATGTTTGTATTGAATTAAATAGGTGGATGGTTGACAGAGGAAAAAATCTTCACAAATAGTGGAAACACACATGCTGCCTTGCTTGATATTTTGTGTGGCTTGACCATCAAGTCATGGAATGCTATTATGCATCAAGTGTCATCAGATCACTCAAAAGACATGAAATACCCAATTCAAAGGATGGAAAGGAAGATTATTTGTTGTGGATGGATGATTTGGAAACTGAAAACACCATGTCTGAACCAGAGTGGGACCATTACAACTATGCCATGGCCAAAGTGACTCAGAACACATTCGACGAACTCTGCCAAATGCTGAAGATAATGAATCTGATTATTTTTAAATGTTCGGTTTGTGGTTAAAGGCATCAATGTACAATTCATTAATTCAATAAACCATACCACCTGAGTGTGGGTGGCACAGTGGTTAGCACTGCTGCCTCACAGCGCCAGGGACCTGGGTTCGATTCTCGGCTTGGGTCACTGTCTGTGTGGAGTTTGCACGTTTTCCTCGTGTCTGCGTGGGTTTCCTCCGGGTGCTCCGGTTTCCTCCCATAGTCCAAAGATGTGCAGGTTAGGTGGATTGTCCATGCCAAATTGCCCCTTAGTGTCCCAAGACATGTAGGATAGGGGGATTAGCAGGGTAAATACATAGGATTACAGGGCAAGTCTGGTTAAGAGTTGGTGCAGACTTGGTGAGTTGAATGGCCTCCTTCTGCACTGTTCATAGAATTATTGGTGTTATGTTTTTGTTCATATTTCAAAATGGCAGCCATGCATATCTACACTGATAGTTCACATTTTGATAAGTGTATAAGCTGGCTTGTGTTTTTAGAAGGATTTTGAAGCTTCAAAAGGTCAACTTATACACTGATTATAGAGTCATAGAGGTTTACATACAGAATGGAAACAGGCCCTTCGGCCTAACTTGTCATGCAACACAGTTTTTACCATTAAGCTCGTCCCAATTGCCCGCATTTGGCCCATATACTTCTATACAAATCTTACCCATGTAACTTGTCGAAATTCTTTTTAAAAGACAAAATTGTACCCGCCTCTACTACTACCTCTGACAACTCGTTCCACTCACCACCCTCTGAAAAAGTTGCCCCTCTGGACCCTTTTGTTTCTCTCCCCTCTCATCTTGCATCTATGCCCTCGAGTTTTAGACTCCCCTACCTTTGGGACCCCTAAGTCTCCTACACTCCATGGAAAATAGTCCCAGTCTATCCAGCCTCTCCTTATAACTCAAACCATCAAGTCCTGGTAGCATCTTGTAAATCTTTTCTGCGCTCTTTCTAGTTTAATAATATCCTTTCTATAACAGGGTGACCAGAACTGTACACAGTATTCCAAGTGTGGCATTACCAATGTCTTGTACAACTTCAACAAGACATCCCAACTCCTGTATTCAATGTTCTGGCCAATGAAACCAAGCATGCCAAATGCTTTCTTCACCGCCCTGTCCACCTGTGACTCCACTTTCAAGGGGCTATGAACATGTATCCCTCGATCTCTTTGTTCTATAACTCTATTCTATGATTATGGTAAGCCCTTTCTCCCTGTGACCAAAATTCAACCTTACACACAAGGCAATTGAAATAACAGGCCATAAATAATGGAGTCCTTTAATAGCTAAGCTTGCAAATAATATGGGACATCAACATGCACGCTTAATCTCTCGGATTTACGGAATGAACCTCAATAGACCAGCTGGTTAGGCTGAAAACTACAATCCAAGTTTAGAGCAACAGAAGCAAGATAAAGAATAAGCAATAAAAAACAGAAAATTCTGGAAAGACGCAGCAGGTCTGGGAGTATCTACAGAGAAACAGTCAACATTTTGAGTCTGTATGACTTCTTCAGAGCTTTGATTCCAACATCGCTAGAACATATTTGGCAATTTATCTCAAAGCTGCTTGGAGGATCATGAAGTGCACGAATGGACTGCCACACATCCCTGCTTTGACAAAGGGTCATCTGGACTCAAAATGTCAGCTCTCTTCTCTCCTTACAGATGCCGCCAGACCTGCTGAGATTTTCCAGCATTTTCTCTTTTTGGTTTCAGATTCCAGCATCTGTAGTAATTTGCTTTAACGCCACTTATCCCCCTTTTGCAACTGTGATAGATTTCAAGAATTGCTTTGCTGGTTGTAAAGTTCTTTGAGGTGTTCGGAAATCATGAAAATCTCAAAATGCAGCAAGTTCTTTCCTTACATCTGTGTACGGAGGATCAGAGCGCTGTCTTGTTTCTAGCTAAAGTAGTTTCAATTTGAAGTTTTACATAAACCTTTTTGATGTCGGTCCAGAGTATGTGCTGAAATTTCTGGGGTCATGATTCTGACTCAGTAGAAATTATTTTAAAATGCGATACAAGGTGTTGCTTTCACAAATATAGCTGTAATAGATGTATGAACAGAACAGAAATATCACCCCTTACTTGGTGTAAATTTCACAAACATATCTAACAGAAATTGAAGTACTAAAAATATCAGCTACCTATTTGCAGTTAGTTATCATAGTGTGCCCATGGGAGTTTATCAAGTGTGGAGACAATCTGATTTTCAATTTAAAATTGCTCCTTTACGCTAAGCTTAACTTCTTATTTTTCTAATTTCTTCTCTTGAACCCCATAGACTTATTGTGAAAAGTAGACTTGAATCTGTATACCATACAGGACAAAGCTGAAGATGAAAATTCTTCAATGAGGCAAGTGAATATCACACAAAAATGTGTCCACTCTCAAACAAGGGAATTCAAATGGTCAGTGCAGATGAATCACTGCTGCAATTTAAATGATTCACAAATGGGAACAAATGTTGTAAATGCCAAAATATCCAAAAATTGCTGAAACACATCATAGAATCCCTACAGTGCAGAAAGGAGGCCATTTGGCCCATCGAGCCTGCACCGACAACAATCCCCCCCAAACCCTATTCCCGTAACCTCACGTATTTACCCTGCTAATCTCCCTGTCACTAAGGGGCAATTAAATATGGTCAATCAACCTAACCCGCACATCTTGGGAGGAAACCAGAACATCCAGAGGAAACCCATGCAGACATGGGGAGAATGTGCAAACTCCACACAGACAGTCACCCAAGACCGGAAGTGAGCCCAGGTCCCTGGTGCTGTGAGGTAGCAGTGCCACCAAAAAAAAATCGTTCAGGTAAAAATAATCTTGAATACTTCTTTGCAAGTGTTGAAAGTACCAACAAGCAGACAACTTGCAAGCTATATTAGTATTGTTGCGAAGTTCTAAGATTCTGTAGCACAATGGGAGACATAGAATGTTCAGTGGCATGACTATATTAAATTGCTAACTTGTCAGATAGGTAGAAACTTGTGTTTTCTACGTTGCATTGGGATATTAAAGCAGTGAAAGATTCTTTTCTCAGGAGTTGAGGTAGTGATAGCCCACTCCTGTGAGAATAGACTACACAGTTAAGTAGTCCGAAATAAAAATTAGAGTTGGCAAAGAGAAATATGAGCAAACTGTATGTGAAGTACTGCAGAATGATTTTACTACACCAGTTTCAATTTTTGATTTGGCTGTGACATTGTACTTCCGTAAGGGACAAGTAGGCAAGATGACATTATGGGGTTCAAACCAACCACACTAACATGCAGTGCTTATATTTCATAGAGATTTGACTTTAAGTATGAGATAAGTGAAAATGAATTAGGGGTACAAGGACATTATTTAAACATGTTGGCATGCTTCCTGAAATCCATATGGGCCAAAGTGTATCAAGTGGTGTGCTTGTGAGAGCTTGGCTCAGTTTGGAGCACTCAGTCAGAATGTTGCAGGTTCAAGTTGCATTTCAAACCTGACTGTCTAATCTATACAAATGTCAATCCAGTGCTGAAGTAGTGCTGCTGCATTAGTCGTTTCACCTTTAGAAGAGGCATGAAATAGAAACCCCCACCTGGCTATCTGCCCCTCCCCCCCTGCCCCCATACACAACCCAAAGAAGAGCAGGAAGCTCTTCTGCCCCACTGGTCAACATTCTCCTTCAGAGAACAAGATTGTTCTGCATCATAACAATGACTGGCATTCAAAAGTAATGCTTTTATCAAATTCTGAAGAAAACCTGGGTCTTCAGCAAACAAAGCAGATGCAAACACTATGTTCTGAAGGAGCCTTGAATGCTTTCAGCCAAAGCTTTTTGTAACACACATTAAAGGAAGTCATGGAAAACACTGGTTCATTTAAAATCAATTCTGTACAAGAGCAAATGACATATTGTGCTGGCAACTGGTGCATATATGGATTATCACTGATAGTTTTTAACATAAGCCATTTACCAAGTCAACGGGGGTACCAGACATTCCAGTATCTCACCATGCAAATCAATAGCTGATGCATCTGAATGGCAAAGCCGAGGAGATTCTGAAATCTGGCTTTTGCATAATATTCTACAGTACCTGAAACTAGCTTTACTTTAATTTTTTATTTAAATGATTAAATTATGCTTATTCGTTTTACTTTTAACATCACAATTTGGCACTTACCACCATGATGATTTTCCAATAAATAAATTATCTATCTACTAGTGCCTTTGCCTCAACAATGCCGAGACAGAGGATGCCAACTTCAGGATGAATGGACCAATACATCACAATACATTATGCAGCTTCTATCACAGGCACTAACTAATAGCCTGTGTGAATGTTGTCTTTTATGTACAAGATGAGAGAATGGAGGGATTCCTTCAGGAGCAATGCCATTGCTTTTCTGAGTTTACCTGGTTTAGGTAGAGTGGAAAATTGGGCATGAATCCACCAAGTTGAATCCAACTCACTTATCTTTGAACTGATTTTCAGATTTTCAGTTTTCAATACAAGTAACATCATGCATCACATTTTCTTGTTGTTGCAACACTGGTTCCAAGGAATGCGTAACAATCTTTGGAATCCCTTTGTTTTTCTTGCATTAATTTAGTACCAACGCACATGTAGCAACAATTATATGTTTCCAAATAATTTGATCACAATACTTTTCCAAGTGACAAACAAATAATGAACATGTTAAATTTAGGATTCCATCAGCTGCACACAACAATTACAGCTAGAATTATTGCATTGCTCCAGAAAGACAATCTTTCAAAGATTTTAGTTTTGCACTCATCAGGGCATTCCAAGAATACCAATGTCAGGGGACACAACTTCATACTGTATGAGAGCAGGGTACTAATTGGTTGGCAAGAGGACTCCGATTGGTAGAGACTTTGCCAAGGAGAATGCAGCAGTTGATCGTGACTTACAGTTAACTGCTAAGCATTGTTTGAAATTTAAACCAGACAGCTCAACTCTTATTGGTCTTGTGGAATGCACCAACAAATGGCTATCGCTCAGTTGGTTTGGCTGAAATAGGCACAATGTGTACACTTGATCTTTCTGTCTGCAAAGACCAGGGTCTTTGTAAAGACAGGGTCCTGTGTATATATAATTGCCAGTACATGTAAATATGCCCACTCTGAGCCCGAATGAACCTCACTTATTGCGAACAGTGAAAGGGACATGCTGCTTGATTTGATCTACCAGCCATTGGGACACCATGCTTGCAAAATGCAAAGTAAAACATTAGATGTGATTCCGCAATTGGACAACATTTGCTAAATAATCCTCAGTTGTGCTAAAAATTACACAGACAAGCAATCTAAGATAGTCGGGCTTGTAGTGTGGTACATTTGCATAAGGCCTGTTCTGTGCAGATGGAAAGAACAGGTAGACACATTTCACCAGCTTCAGCTAAAAATAAAAATGTTAACTATTCACTGGTTCATTCCACAGGGCAATGCCTTGACCAGAGTTAAGCTGTCTGGTTTAAATTTCAAACAATGTTTGGCTGTTAACCGTTAGTCACCATCAACTGCTGCATTTTCCCATAACAACACCTCTGCCATTCAGAGACCAATTGTCAACCAATCAGCACCCTCTTCTAAAACAGTATAAAGTTGTTTCCCCAGACACTGGTATTCTTGCAATTATCCTGTTGAGTGCAAGACAAAAAGCTTTGACAAAATGTCTTCTTCCAGCAATACTCAAGTTCCGTACTAACAAATTACAATTAGTATTACTGTACTGTACATCTAAAATCAGTCATGCTTTGATATCTGAAGTCATGTTTTAGGATTGTTTAAGTTCAGTTATCTCAAATTATAAAGTGTAGAATTATATTTTTCATCCCTTTTCTTGGTATCATATTTTGCATATTTTTTTCATAGTTTGACTGCCTTCAAAAGACGAAGTAAAAATCCCTCTATGTTTTGATCACTAACATCTGGGAATGCGTCAAAATTGGGAACGATGTCCCACAAAACAGTCAAGCAATTATCCGACAGTCATACTTACCAAATCACAAGGCCAATATCCCAGTCTCCTCCAATATAATCCCTAGGTGTGCTCTGTCCACAATCAGGGAATACACACCAGAGCAGGCCATCTGGATAAGAATGGTTCGATTAAGCAGACGCAGCATGGATTCATGAGGGGAAAGTCGTGCTTGACGAACTTGTTGGATTTTTATGAAGATGTGACTAGTGCGGTTGACAGAGGGGAACCGGTGGATGCAGTGTTTTTGGATTTCTAAAAGGTGTTTGATAAGGTGCCTCACAAAAGGTTGCTGAAGATTGGGTCACACGGAATTGGGGGTGGGGTGTTAGCGTGGATTGGGGATTGGCTATCCGACAGGAAGCAGAGAGTCGGAATAAATGGGTGCTTTTCTGGTTGGCAGATGGTAACTAGTGGCGTGTCGCAGGGTTCGGTACTGGGGCCTCAACTATTTACCATTTATATAGACGATCTGGAGGAGGGGACTGAGTGTAGGGTAACAAAGTTTGCAGACGACACAAAGATAAGTGGAAAAGTGCATCGTGTGGAGGGCGTAGAAGGTCTGCAGAGAGATTTGGACAGGTTGAGTGAGTGGGCGAGGATCTGGCAGATGGAGTATAACGTCAACAAATGCGAGGTTATTCACTTTGGAGGAAATAATAGGAAATTGGATTATCTAAATGGAAAAAAATTACAACATGCTACTGTGCAAAGGGACCTGGGGGTCCTTTTGCATGAGACGCAAAAACCCAGTCTGCAGGTGCAACAGGTGATCAAGAAGGCAAATGGGATGTTGGCCTATATTGCAAGAGGGATAGAATATAAAAGCAGAGATGTCTTGCTGCATCTGTACAGGGCATTGGTGAGGCCGCAGCTGGAATACTGTGTGCAGTATTGGTCCCCTTATTTGTGGAAGGATATATTGGCCTTGGAGGGAGTGCAGAGAAGGTTCACCAGGTTGATACCAGAGATGAGGGGTGTTGATTATAAGGAGAGACTGAGCAGATTGGGTTTGTACTCGTTGGAACTTAGAAGGCTGAGGGGGGATCTTATAGAGACCTATAAGATAATGAAGGGGCTGGATAGGGTAGAGGTGGAGAGATTCTTTCCACTTAGAAAGGAAGCTAGAACTAGAGGACACAGCCTCAAAATAAAGGGGGGTCAGTTTAGGACAGAGTTGAGGAGGAACTTCTTCTCTGAGGTGGTGAATCTCTGGAATTCTCTGCCCACTGAAGTGGTGGAGGCTACCTCGTTGAATATGTTTAAATCACGGATAGATGGATTCCTGATCGGTAAGGGAATTAGGGGTTATGGGGATCAGGCGGGTAAGTAGAACTGATCCATTTCAGATCAGCCATGATCTTATTGAATGGCGGGGCAGGCTCGAGGGGCTAGATGGCCTACTCCTGCTCCTATTTCTTATGTTCTTACAGCGTTTTAAAGTTTATTTATTAGTGTCACAAGTAGGCTTACATTGACATTACAATGAAGTTACTGTGAAAATCCCCTAGTCACCACACTCCAGGGCCTGTTTGGGTACACTGAGGGAGAACTTAGCATGGCCAGTGCACCTAACCAGCACGTTTTTCAAACTGTGGGAGGAAACCCACGCAGACACGGGGAGAATGTGCAAACTCCACACAAACAGTGACCCAAGCTGGGAATTGAACCCAGGTCCCTGGTGCTGTGAGGTGGCAGTGGTATACAGCTGGAAGGGAGTAGCCCTCTGAGTCCTCAACATTGGCTCTGGACTATGCAACGTCTCACAGCATCAGGTCAAGTTTAGGTAAGTAGGCATCCCAAACCAGAAACATGAATGTCATTTTCTCTCTCCCAAAGATACGCTCCATGGGAAGATGGCCTGTGCCAATAGACAAGTAGGATGCTCAAAGCTCCAATTCAACGATGCTATCAAAAGAGACATGAAAACCCTCAATCAGGATGGGTGGGAAACTCTAGCTGACGATCGACACAAACGGCAACACCAGCTGTGGGGAGGAGTTTGTCACCATGATGACGTATAGCCTCAGAATCTCCAAAGCAGACACCAGCCCTGAAAAGCAGGCCTCAGCCGAGATCATCCTGCACAACTGGCAAGGGCCATGTTCATGTGTGGCGGTACTTGTGGCTGATCTTGTCTTTCCAGAATTGGCTTGTTCAACCATCCGAGCAAGTGCAGCTGATGATCTCATCCGATCTCAAAGTTCTGAGGCAGCATTCCCATCATTTCTCGCAGATGGAAGGATACCAATCAATCAGTAATTAGGCAGAGATCGCCATCCCAACAATCTGGAACAGATTTGAACTTTCACTACCCCAAAAAAATAGTTGGATAGATTTTCATCACTTTGTCAGTAATCTGGGTGGCACAGTGACAAGCACTGCTGCCTCACAGCATCAGGGACCCGGGTTCAGTTCCGGCCTCCGGCGACTGTGTGGAGTTTGCACATTCTCCCCGTATCTGCGTGGGTTTCCTCCGGATGCTCCAATTTCCTCCCACACTCCACAGATGTGCAGGTTAGGTGGATTGGCCATGGTAAACTGCCCCTTAGTGTCAGGGGGATTAGCAGGGTAAATACATGGGGTTACAGGGATAGGGCCTGGGTGGGATTGTTGTCAGCGTAGGCTCGATGGGCCGAATGGCCTCCTTCTGTACCGTAGGGATTCTATGACTCTATGCATGAATTTGACTACCCTTCATTGATCTCACTGGACTTTTGAACAAGTGCAGGAGAGTTCTATATTTGTATTTAATTGTATGTATATGATGGACCTTAACAAGGGATCTACTTATGCTCCGGTAAATAGGAACAGACTGAAACTGTGGTGGTTGGATTAGAAAGCACATGTTTGCAATGTGCATCTCATGTAAATAAATGCTTATAAAAATGTGTAAAGATGGGCCCCCATTCTATTCTTCACCACCTTTCTGGAATTGAATGCAGGGCCCTGGCTAACAATTATCCCTCAAAACCGCGTAATTAAAAAGATTGTCTACTGACATTGCAGTTTCTGGAATCTTCCATTTTACAAATTGGCTGCTGCCTTTCTTACATTACAACACTTCCACAATACTTCATTGGCTGCAAAGAGCTTTCAGGTAACCTGAAGTCGTGACGGTGCTATAGAAATTCAAACTTCTTTATTTTCTGTCTGCAAGACCAGTGGTGATTAGTTTGACAAGACTAGTATGTCTCATGATAAAGCTAAATCAGCCATGATTGCCTCATTGGAAACACGAAACTTGAAAAAAGAGCCTCTAATGAGGCAGAATAATGTCATTGCACTAATTTTGATGAAATGATGTTATATTTAGTATTCATTGTCAAAACTCCCCAGCACTGTCAAAAGAAACATTTCTGGCAGACTGCCAATAAGTCAAATGTCTCAGAAGAAACTTTCCAACACAAGGAGGAATAAATATAACAAATATTCAAACCTCCAGACTTGACTCATCGGTGAGCAGGAGCCAGAGGCTACAATTCCCAGCATGCCCTGGGTGTTTTCACACGTGTGGATTGGGAGAGGGTATGGGAGTTCACAGGGTGCTTGCGTGAAGAGGGGAAAACAATGATGTGGAAACCAGGCCCTGTGACCCAGGAGTGGGGCACAACAACAGAGAGGATTCCCAGGGCGGAGATACAGAGGGCCCTATTTTACCATTTTGATTCTACGTGCTGGGCGGATTTGAAACTGGGAGTGTTTCAGATCTGACCCTTCGATCCGTTCTCCAGTGCCCCCATATGCACTCTGCCTGCAAAAATATCAGCGATTCCGAATTGTGCTGCAGAAGCCTGCTTAATGCGCCCGAAACCCTGCAGCTCCGATCGGCACCTCCGACTACACATGCGCAGAAAACAAAGATTAAATGCTGCTCCCCTGCCACATTCTTCCCGGGCCGGTTAATGCCTCCCCCTGGGCCCCACAGACAATGCCCCATCCCCACAACATTACTGACCCCCTTGTCCCCCCACCCTCCTCCACATAGACCGATCATGAGTGCCTCCCACCCCTTCCCCCCACCTATCTCAGGCAGAGTGGCAGCAGACCCCCCCTTCCCTCCACTGATCTCAGGCAAAGTGGTAGCAGACCGACTCCCCCCCCCACCCGATCTCAAACAGAGAGCCTTCAGATGCTTGGCACTTACCTCCTCACTAACTAAAGCACCCAAATCGGACTTACATGGAGCATGCTTGTTTTGCGCCGATTCTGGATGGACGAATGCAGTGGTAAACGGGGAAGTGCCAGTGAAGTTGGGCGTGCAGCCCATTAATTCAATATAAATGCATTTAAATGGCCTTCACGCCCGTTTCAGGCGCGGTCCCGATCGCGGCCTTTTTTGGGCCTTGGTAAAGGGGGAACTGGCGCGGAGGCGGACGTGGATCACGCTACTCGCCTCATGGTCGACTTTACTACGTTTTCACCTCTATTTCCTGCTTGACAGACAAATAAGCAAAGAAAAGTTGCCCAGTTATTAGGAAGAGTGACCAAGAGCTTGAACAGAGATGGATTCTGAAGAGGGTCTTAATAGGAGGCAAAGGAGTTGAAAATCTCTCAGGGTTTTTGAAAGATGTTCAGAGTGGAGCTGAGTAACAACGAATAACAACGTGACAAATGGGAAAGAAGCCAGAGCGGAGGAGCCAATGACTCCTCTGACCCGGGACCCTGGAGCTGATAGCTCCAGGGTCCCGGGTTCACAGCTCCAGGGTCCCGGGTTCGATTCCCGGCTCGGGTCACTGTCTGTGTGGAGTTTGCACATTCTCCTCGTGTCTGCGTGGGTTTCCTCCGGGTGCTCCGGTTTCCTCCCACAGTCCAAAGATGTGCGGGTTAGGTTGATTGGCCAGGTTAAAAAATTGCCCCTTAGAGTTCTGGGATGTGTAGGTTAGAGGAATTAGCGGGTAAAATATGTGGGGGTAGGGCCTGGGTGGGTTTGTTGTCGGTGCAGACTCGATGGGCCGAATGGCCTCCTTCTGCACTGTAGGGTTTCTATGATTTCTATGACTCTAGTGGGGATAGGGATGTGACTCATTGGGTGTGCCAGGAAGGGGCAAAGTCCCAAGGATGACAACTTTAAATCCAAAACATTGGAGAATCAAGCCAATGTCGGTAAGTAAGGATGATGAGCAGATGCGATGAGGAGCAGCAGAGTTTTTACATGCTCAAGTCTTTCAAAAATGGAGCTCGAGAGGCCACCCAGGAGAGCATTTGTGATTGAATCCAGTAGTACCAAAGGCACGAATGAGGACATGGTGATAGTTGAGCATGGGTCGGGAGAGGGGCAGGCAATGTTATAGGTGGGAAAAAGCAGTCTGTGATGGAAGGGTACGAGGTTGGAAGTTCAGTTGCGGATTGAGCAGCACACACTGTTGTGAGGAGATAGATAGACTTAGTGGCAAGGGTAAAGAGAGGAGTCAAAGACAATGGTTTTGGTCTTCCACTACTTAGAGAGTTAATTATAGTTCACCTGAGACTGAATACTGACAAGCTGTCTGAAAATGATCAAAGTAGTAGAAAGGTGGAACTGGATGTAATCAGCATGCTTGTGGAAGCTGAACCCATGTCTGCTGATAATGTTGCTCAGGGACAACGAAGAAAACTTGTTTTCTGCAGGCATAGATAACAAGCCATTATAAATACTGATATTCAAGAATAAATGTGTTGGAGCAATTAAAGTGACAACTTGTTCCATCTAGGGATTCAAATGATTAACTGCAGAAACGTTGCTCTCAAGTATCATGGTGCCCTCCAAACTCAAGTACTTTGAGGTATTCACTCTCAGCTAAAATTCTTCATATAACTTGCCGTAAAATTTGTCAACAAACTCTCCTGGTCTACTGCTTCATTACAACTGCATTTTTCGGTACAAATTTTAGTTCAGAATAGCCATGTAATTGTGGTGGTGTTCTCAAATGTGCATAAGCAAACAGTTTATCTTAATAAAAAGGAACTGATCTAAATTTGCAACAATTAACTTTAATCTGAGCAACGGTGCATTTCATTAATATTAGATTACAATACATTAGGAAGAAATTACATTCAATATTTGGATAACCTCCCAAATTAACAAAATGATTTGGTTATTTCTAACACACCATTTTTCTTTCCTGCAATTTGTGCATGACATCAAGTTGCAATGGAGATGCAAAGAAATGAAAATCCTCCCATGTTACCTCAGACACTCCAGTAGTGGGCGGCTCTTTGGAACAGTGGCACTACTGCCTCTGAGAGCCAGGGACCCAGCTTCAGTTCAGTGGAATTTGCACATTTTCCCAGTGTCTGCATCGGTTTCCTCCGGGTGCTCCAGTTTCCTCCCACAGCCCAAAGATGTTCAGGTTAGTGGAATTGCCATGCTAATTCACCAAAGATGTGTACGTTAGATAGATTAGCCATGGTGAATGTGTGGAGTTATGGGAATATGGCGGAAGAGAGTCTGTCAAAGAGTCGGTGCAGACTTGATGGATCAAATGGCCTCCTTCTGCACTGTATTCTATGATCTATGAACCCTTTTCTTTTATTTTAAGGAAAAGGTTGTCTTGACAGGTGAAATAATACTTGCACTATCCCTTGAATGATGAAAGTTGCATGCTTACTTAGAAATGTAAAAAGGTTCAAAAGTATCAGAAGCACATTGACTGAAAACATTTCCATTTGAATGAATCTTTCCAAATGAAAGATTCATTTATTGGTGCCTCCCATCTGTAGGTATGAAAGTCAAGGGATGCATGGGGATTATATTATTTAAGTTGTTACTGAGAATTTTCATACACTGTACTCCACTTTAAGTGAAAAACTAATTTTCATGAAGAATTCTTGTAAATGAATAGAAGAAGAGGTATGAATGTCTTTGATGTTTCCATAATTACCCATCCCGTTTCTTATTCATGTATTTGTGACTACCAACAGCAACAGGGACACGAGAGCGAACAAGTCAAGTCAGGAACAACTGAACTGTCGCAAAATTACAGTCAGTATATTCCCAGTTCCATGCAAGTGCTTTTTGAGGCTGGGGGAGGAAATTTAGAAAGGCACTATTTGTCAGGTCAGCTCCCTGGTGTGTTAAGACCATAAGATATGGGAGCAGAATTAAGCCATTCGGCCCATCGAGTCTGCTCCACCATTCAATCATGGCTGGTATGATTCTTATTCCCCTACAAGATGTTCCCACTGTTATGATCCTTGAAGACTTCAAACCAAAATAATCAAATTTACCAAATGATGTCAACAAGTAAACGCCATTGGACAGGATTTCATTTCTATAATTTTCACTAACTATTAAACCAAAATCAACATGAATTGACAGGCTAATTGTGGTCAATATAATCTATAAATCACATTGAACAGCAGATAGAGATATTGGTTTGGTGTTGGTTACTGAATGTGTCTGTTGAAGAAATTTTCTTCGACTTCTGTATATTAACAGCAAGTCTTTATGAGCTACTTGTAACTATATACAAATGCCTCATGAGGCTAGGAAACTGGGTTCAATTCTACCTTGAGACTGTGCAAACTCTGCACATACATTCTCCCCATATCTGCGTGGGTTTCCTCCACGTACTCCCGTTTCCTTCCACAGTCCAAAGATATGTGGGTTAGGTTGATTGGCTATGCTAAATTGCCCTTTGGGTCAGGAGGACGAGCAGGATAAATACGTGCAGTTGTGAGGATAGGGTTTGGGTGAGGTTGTTGTTGGTGCAGGTTCAATGAGCCGAATGGCCTCCTTCTGCACCATAGGGATTCTACGATCCCATACACAAATATATAGGGTACAGGTATGATCTAGGTCTTAACATGCCTCTGGCCAACAACAACACTCAACCCGAGAACATGTGCCTTCTTGCATCACTGAGGGCAGGACTGCACTCAGCCCCACATTAACCTTGTATATACCAGACTCTTCTACTACAACAAAGATAGATCTCATGGATTTTCTGGGCGGTCTACTCAGCATATATGGCACTAATTTCAGGCTTGTGACCAGCGGTGTGCCTCAGGGATCAGTGCTGGGTCCACTGTTATTTGTCATTTATATTAATGATTTGGATGAGAATATAGGAGGCATGGTTAGTAAGTTTGCAGATGACACCAAGATTGGCGGCATAGTGGACAGTGAAGAAAGTGATCTCCGATTGCAACGGGATCTTGATCAATTGGGCCAGCGGGCTGACAAATGGCAGATGGAGTTTAATTGAGACAACTGCCAGATGATGCATTTTGGTAGATTGAACCAGGGCAGGACTTACTCAGTTAATGCTAGGGCATTGGGGAGAGTTACAGAACAAAGATTTAGGGGTACATGTTCAGAGCTCCTTGAAAGTGGAGTCACTGGTGGACAGAGTGGTGAAGAAGGCATTTGGCATGCTTGGTTTCATTGGTCAGAACATTGAATACAGGAGTTGGGACGTCTTGTTGAAGTTGTACAAGACATTGGTAAGGCCACACTTCTGGTCACCCTATTATAGAAAGGATATTATTAAACTAGAAAGAGTGTAGAAAAGATTTACAAGATGCTACCGGGACTTGATGGTTTGAGTTATAAGGAGAGGCCGGATAGACTGGGACTTTTTTCTCTGGAGTGTAGGAGGCTGAGGGGTGAACTTATAGAAGTCTATAAAATAATGAGGGGCATAGACAAGGTAGATAGTCAATATCTTTTCCCAAAGGTAGGGGAGTCTAAAACTAGAGGGCATAGGTTTAAGGTGAGAGGGAAGAGATACAAAAGAGTCCAGAGGGGCAATTTTTTCACACAGTGGGTGGTGAGTGTCTGGAACAAGCTGCCACAGGTAGCAGTAGAGGCGGGTACAATTTTGTCTTTTAAAAAGCAATTAGATAGTTACATGGATAAGATGGGTATAGAGGGATAGCGGCCAAATGAGGGCAATTGGGATTAGTTTCGGGGTTTAAAAAAAAGGGCGGCATGGACAAGTTGGGCCGAAGGGCCTGTTTCCATGCTGTAAACCACGATGACTCTAATAATTCCTCTGAACCACATCAGGTAGAATTCCTCTTCTTGAATCACCAATTCTGATCTAACTGCTGCTCTCAACCAATCCACGTCCAACAGGCAGAGTCTTCAGCAAAATGGCTCACAACAGTCTGGATCCAACAGAATCATCTTTGTCCAAACCCTGAGTATGGTCCTGTGTTACATAGGGCCTGTTCTAGTCAATCAGTTCATTTAAATTAATTGAAGTAGGGGTGGTAACATTTTTTTTTTCTAATTTCCTCTCCAGAATCCAGCCTTCCTCAACAACGGTGTCACCACTGTCTCCTCTCTCACAAAGAACCTGCCAAGTACGACCCCTTTTCGCACTGGCTGGTGTCACATGGGCCTGTTTTGTGTCCTACCCTTGATCACAGGACCGTGAATTTCCATGTCCCCATGGAGATTAGACCAATGCGGGAAACAAAAGATGCCGGAAGCATCCTTAGCACAGGGAACAGTGTCGCAGGATCGCATGCATGCTCCTGGGGCAATCTACACAATCAGACACAATTAGACCCTTAAATGCCACTGGAGTTGCAGAGCACAAGCACAAAGCACACGTACTCCTGAAGCTTTCAGCCATTCAGCTGGTGCCAACTTTGCATACGATAGTAACTGACGCCATCACACCGCCTTGGGGTGAATTCCCCTGTAGCAGGCTGTGCATAGAATTGGCTGCAGCTACTAAATTAAGAGCTTAGGTAGAAACCAGTTTCACACAGGAAGGCAAGTTTCCCAACTGTGTCAGGAGACCAGCAATGCATTGAGGGCAGCTTCATACAAGATCCAATCTGCGTAACAATGAGGCCTGCAATCGTTTTCCAACAACAGTACTCACGTATCCTTGACCAGAAGGAAATCTCACCACAGCCATTTCAGATGCTGGTATCTCGGCTAATGCTGCACTTGATGCAATGTGGCCACTCCCTTCTGAAAGTGATACCACTGGGCCACTGCCGTTCCTGCTGCAAGTCCCTCACAATGCAAAGGTGATCGGCAGCCACATCGACAGACCACACTGAACGCTGCTCCTGACTCTGGAAGCCGGCTGCCTTCCCTAATTGGAGGGGGCTCCTGGAGTCAGCCTGTTAACTGGGGTGTGGACGCCAGACACTAGCAGGGTGGGGGTTTGGAAATGGTCCCAAGACCCAAGGTTTTCACAAGGTTGGAAGATTGCAGCCAATGTGCCCAATTGACAAAATAAAATCATAAAATGTACCGGAAATGCAAGATTTTGGATTTGTACTGTAGAATGGGTGCATAAGTCAGTACCTGCTTTTTTGTTTCTTCACTCCAGAGTAGCTCACACATTCAACTTGTGGCATCATAAAACTATTTTATCATTAATCTATTTTAGACTGCGTAAAGCTGCAAATTAGTAACACCGTCTTCTCTGAATATCCAGGAATAACTCACTTTGCAGTTCAGAATGTACACTTTTACCATCAAGTACTTTGAAATCCCTGGGGTAAGGAGAGCTTCGGGAAAACGTTCATCAGCTCCTGAATATCAGGCAGAAGTAGGAGCTTTAGTAGGCGGCACGTTGGCACAGTAGTTAGCACTGCTACCTCACAGCACCAGGGACCCGGGTTCGATTCCCGGCTTGGGTCACTGTGTGTGGAGTTTGCACATTCTCCCCGTGTCTGCATGGGTTTCCTCTGGGTGCTCCGGTTTCCTCCCATAGTCCAAAGATATGCAGGTTAGGTGGATTGGCCATTCTAAATTACCCCTTAGTATCGGCGGGCGGGGGGGGGAGACCAGCTAGGGTAAATGCATGGGGTTATGGGGATAGGGCTAGGGTGGGATTGTGGTTGGTGCAGATTCAATGGGCTGAATGGCCTCCTTCTGCACTGTAGGGATTCTATGATTCTAGGAGCTGTAACTTAATTGCAACTGGAGTAAACTGAAGAGTCTAAATGTAGCTAAGAAATAACAGATTAGCTGATTAGGAAGCTGCAGACAGTGCAGGCATGATTTCATTTATTCTTGTTTGGTGGCTGGTTTCTTTGTATTTTAATTGTCTATTTTCTTTGATAATCCAAGTTTAGATGTGGCTTGGTCTCACAGCATGCAACATTTCCAAATATTGGCATTACATAAAATGATAGTCAGTGCAAAGATAAGAATAATGCTGCTGTGGACTCAAGTCACTGTTCTGCAATTTTACCAAAAATCAAGCTCGACCTTCAAGGTAATCAGAATTAGAAAAGGTATTTATTCTAGTTGCAAATGTTTTGGCGTCTTGTCGTACTTAAATTCAATTGGAGAATATGTTCTTTCCTCCACTCAACACTTCCTTGATTATCACTGGTGTTGAACATATAGATAGATACAGGCAAATAATGTGTAAACATCAGCATGGGTAATGCCCAAAAAAACACACCTCAAAAAAACACACCTCAGAGAAACCACCAAAACAAAGAACAAAGAACAGTACAGCACAGGAAAACAGGCCCTTCGGCCCTCCAAGCCTGTGCCGCTCCTTGGTCCAACTAGACCAATCGTTTGTATCCCTCCATTCCCAGGCTGCTCATGTGACTATCCAGGTAAGTCTTAAACGATGTCAGCGTGCCTGCCTCCACCACACTACTTGGCAGCGCATTCCAGGCCCCCACCACCCTCTGTGTAAAAAACGTCCCTCTGATGTCTGAGTTATACTTCGCCCCTCTCATAAAGTATTATGGTTCAGACTTAGAAACAAGGAATTAGCTGGATTCACCTATCTAATACTTACCTCACCCCCACCATTGGCACTATGCCTTCATTTATCCAGGAATTCCTCTATCTCTCCCTTTTAAAATGTTCCCTAAATCCTACCACTTTGACACAGCTTTTGATGACCTGTCCTAGTATCTCCTGATGTGTCAGATATTACCTGTTAACACTCATGACTTTGGATGTTTAATCATGTTAAAGTTGCTGCATAAATGCAAATCGTTCTCCATTGAGGACAAGTCAATTAGTCTTTTGTTATAGGGTATTATAGTAAGCATCTTCCTATTTGAATATATATACTGGTGTCTTTAGTGGGCATGAGCATGTGCGAGTGATGTCTTTGGTAGCATGAGTTTTCATGGGTTTAGCTTTATCACGAGGGACCTGTGTAACGAGCTGCCTCCAGTTCTGAGTCTATGCTGTACTATATTTTGATATTTCTATTTGCAAAGATTAAATATTACAATGCGTTCGACTACCTTTTTGCGCCTGTTACTACATCATCTTGGCAATTCGGAGAAAATGGCAAAATAAAAGAAAAATCAGCATGGTGCCTAGAATATTTGCATGGTGAGTAGCTGGTTTGCGGTATGAGCGGAGATTGAGGGCATCAGCAGGTTTGAGAGTTCACCGATGAATAACAGGTTAGCAACACCATGACTATCAGTAATATTGCGAAAGAGAACGGGGAGTGCACTGAGTACGTGGAAAGGTTGGATCACTTTCTTGGCAAATGGAATTGCAGAGGAGGCTAAAAAGCACTCAATTCTCCTGACTGTGTAGGGTGAAGACTTGCAAGGTAGTGAGGAATTTAGCAACACCACAGAAACTGGAGGGTACATTTCATTTCTATAGCTCCACAGGATGAAACATGCTCATAAAAAAAAAATGACAGGAACAACAGTAAGATGGTCCATGTGAAACTTCACTAATGCCAGAGAATTAAAAGTGGATGTATCTGAAAGACGTATGGACAACTATTTTTGCTTAGATTAATAGGGTATTTGAAGGTCAAATAAAAATTTCAATTTTTCAGAGTCCTTTCAATTACCAAGCGTAATGAGTCATGCAGAATCCTGACTATGGCGCAGGGCTGGACACCAGACTCCACCTTCTGCAGGGCACTCACTGTGGGACTATTGTTTGGTGTCCGGACTGTCAGACCACCGTTGTCCATTTTAAAATGGTCATGGCCCAGATCTTCCGGTCCCTGGATGGTCATACCCCAGAGGTACCTTGGAAGATGTGCTGGGGGACCACTCGGAGATCCCAACCCAAGGACTTTGCGGGAATTCCAACTTCGATTGAGCCATTACTCCTTGTCTGGAACCCTCTGAAAATCTGATTTAAGTTTGGAGACTTCAGATGGTTCTGATTTGCAGAGCATGATAGTCACACAGGAAAAGTTGAATGGATTAAAACTAGTCCTAACTCCTACGACTGACAACGCCCTCCACAACTATACACCCCCCACCTCCCCTCAACTACTTGCCTTCTACACATTTACTTTCCGTTCTTAGTTGGTCAAAGTGGCTTTGGAACATTTAAACTGTCAGCTAATGTCGTAAAAAAGATGGCATAGCTTGGCTTCCCCTGATAGTCCTGCACTGTGAAGGAAGGACTCCGGAACCAATACACTTCATTGGTCAGGGCGTTGAGTATAGGAATTGGAAAATCATGTTGCAGCTGTATAAGACTTTGGTTAGGTTGCATTTAGAGTATTGTGTACAATTCTGGTCGCCACACTTACCGGAAGGATGTTGATGCATTGGAAAGGGTGCAGAAGAGATTTACCAAGATGTTGCCTGTTTTAGAGGATATGGACTATGAAGAAAGGCTGAACAAACTTGGATTGTTTTCATTGGCACGTCGGAGGATGAGGGGGGGGGGACCTGATAGATGTTTACAAGATTATGAAAGGCTTGAATAGAGTGGATAGTCAGAGTCTTTTTCCCAGGGTCGGAGGGTCAATTAATCAAGGTCATAAGTTGAAAGAGAGGGGGAGAAAGTTTGAGAGAGATGCAAGGGGCAAGTTTTTCACACAGAGGATGGTGAATGCCTGGAACGCACTGCCAGAGGTGGTGGTGGAAGCAGATTCTATAACAACAGTCAAGAGGTATCTGGATAGATACATGAATAGGCAGGGAATAGAGGGATAGGGACCACGTAGAGGCAAGAAAATATCGGATGAGAGAGGCATCTGTGTCAACACAGCACTTGGTAGGCCGAAGGGCCTATTCCTGTGCTGTACTGTTCTTTGTTCCACATTTCTCAGGAGGGCAGCTTCAGAAATCTGGGGAGAAATATGGAGCTCTGGTAAATAAATAGGAGCAGAGCAGCTATCTGTCACTCCTCAGAAAATTCATTCCCATTTCTTCTGATTTAAGCTTGTGCATGGATGTATTTATAGGTTCGAAGCAAGGTGGAATAAGGGATCACTGTGCTGCAACTTTTGTGCATTCCATCCTGCATTACGCAATGTCAGCGGGCATTCTCTTATTGATTTCTCCTCTAGTCTAGATTGAAATGAATTCTGATGCAGCTTAGCAACCGGCTCTGGATTAAGATAACGCAGAAAAGGCAAAATAGCCGAAACATTGCTACACACTCATGAATAACAGCGGGAAAACAAGGCAAAGAGCAAACACAATGAAGGTTACAAAACACAGAGCAAAACGTGCAACAAAATCTGAAAATACAGTAAAAGCTGATCGAGTTCGGCTGATCATGCATGCAGAGTTTTTCCATTGTTGAGACAGTCAGCTTTTTTTCCCCACTGTAAAATTACAAATTGTTGTACGGGGTGAGAAAGGTGGGGAGCGGAGCAGAGTTTGAAATAGAGGAGGAAACCTCAGCGCGAATCAAGAGAAAGGTAGGAAAGGCAGGTTGGAATTTGAATAGAAAGGGAAGCAATGTGCCTCTGGCAGTCAGAAATAATTCCAAAACAGTATCAGATTTAGCAAGTAAACATCAATGCATATCCACCATAGTCTGCAAGAAATCAAGGGAAAATGCAGTATTTTGCAACAATCTTGTACTAAGTAAATGGTGGAAAAACCTGTAATTTAAAGTTTTAACAAGTCCTTACCTCATTACATTTTGAGCAAAACTTCATGTCACAATAGGTGGTCTAGATTAACAGGGAGGTGATAACCTAGTGCAGTGGTTCCCAAACTTTTTTCACTGGGCAGCACTTTCGGAATAAAAATTTGCTCACACCACCACACCGAATTTTTTATTGATAAGAAATACATTCAAAAACAAAAAAAAAACTCCTAGCAGTGCTTGATTCATAACATAGAACACAACTACTTTATAATATCATGAGACATCCAGAAAGTATAAAACAATGCTAGTTTAAAACATGCTTAAATGTTTCTTTGATTGTCCTTGAATCTTCCCGCCACACTTGCCATTCTCTCTCGACGCACCCTTTGACAACCACTGGCCTAGTGGTATTATCCCTCCACTAGTAATCCAGAAAAGTCAGCTCATATTCTGGGGACCGGGGTTCGAATCCCACCATGGCAAAAGGTGAAATTTGACTTCAATTAAAAAAATCTGGAATTAGGAATCTAAAGATTGGCCATGAAATCATTGTCGATTGTCAAAAAAAACCTATCTGGTTCACTAATGTCCTTTAGGGAAGGAAATCTGGCGCCCTTACCTGGTCTGGCCTACATGTGACTCTCAACTGCCCTCTGAAATGACCATTCAATTCAAAGGCAACTAGGGATGGGCAATAAACACTGATGTGGAGATGCCGGCGTTGGACTGGGGTAAACACAGTAAGAAGTTTAACAACAGCAGGTTAAAGTCCAACGGGTTTATTTGGTAGCAAAAGCCACAAGCTTTCGGAGCCTTTTTCAGGTGAGTGGGAATTCCCACTGAAAGAAGGAGCTTAAGGCTCCAAAAGCTTGTGGCTTTTGCTACCAAATAAACCTGTTGGACTTTAACCTGGTGTTGTTAAACTTCTTACAATAAATACCGACCAGCCAGTGTCCCACGAATGAATAAAAAAATATTCCCAGTAACTTTGAACGGTTTTTTTAAAGCTGCTGATCAACTTCTGATTTTTGCAGACGAGTGCACATGCAGGAAGGCAGGTAACACAACTTTCATAATGCACCTTTCTTTAGAATTGGTCAGGTTACTAACATGTTTAACAGTTTTGTCATGATGCACCATAACATGACAAGGCAAACCACTGCATCTCCCGTGGAGCAACACACAATCCCATCATCAGTAGCTGGAAATTTCCCAACATCCAAATTCCCAGCTTAATTTCCAACTCAAACCCCTGGCAGAAAATCACATCATCTGGAGTGGAAAAATTAGTTGCTGGCATTTTTTCTTTCAAAAACAATGAATAACCAATAATAGAATTGGGTTTAACAAATTGCTTTTCATAATTTTACTAGTTTCATTTGTTGCATTTTAAATATCCAAAGAAGTGCGGCTTAGATGGATTGGTCACGCTAAATTGCTCCTTAAGTGTCAGGGGGACTAGCTAGGGGAAATGCATGGGGGTTATGGGGATAGGGCCTGGATGGGATTGTTGTCGGTGCAGACTTGATAGGCCGAATGGCCTCCTCCTGCACTGTAGGATTCTATAATTTTATGAAATATCTTTAAGCAGCTTCTGCAGAATGAAGAAAGAAAATGGCAGCTGCAAATAGCATGATGTATTTGACTGATTCAATGTATTTTACACTCGTCACAGGTTTCACATTGCTGCGTTTGAAAATTTATTTGGGGTTTCTGGTGCTCAACGATTAAGAGTTGGAAGCGTTCTTCCCAGCGAAGTGGATTCCCTCCCCCTGCAATTGCTTTGCATTTGAGCCAATAATTATAGCTTGCCTACGGATGCGTGTATTTGAGTGATCTCACACTATGCTGCACGCCGGGACACAACTTGTAATGCGATTGAGCGATTGCTGAGGTGAATAATCTCGAAGGAACCCGTCACTGCCTTTCTACAAATCAACCTGCAGATGGAGCTACACAAAAGAAATTGGTGTTTGAGAAGTTGAAAAAATGAAAATGGAAGTTGAGAAATTTAAGTGCCGCAACACAGATGCCTCTCAGATATTCTAACTAAGGCATGTTAATTATTTCTTGGCTGCAATGAATTTTTCGCACTTGGCACCGGCTGATATGATGAGCACACTCTAAAATACAAAATAATTTGTTGCACTGACTTAACCAATGTTCTGTTGAAAAATACCCAGTACATATGGCAATAAAATCTAATTCTGTTCATCACTCAAATGCATTTATTGTATTAGCCTATGACCATATATGCTCATTCTGTTGCACTAAAATAAGTCACTCATTTCAGCCTTCATTTCGGTGGCACAGTGGTTCGCACTGCTGCCTCACAGATGGAGGTGCCGGCGTTGGACTGGGGTGGGGACAGTAAGAAGTCTCACAACACCAGGTTAAAGTCCAACAGGTTTATTTGGCAGCACAAGCTTTCAGAGTGCTGCTCCTTCATCAGGTGAGTGAGCCTCACAGGAGCCAGGGACCCGGGTTCGATTCTTGGGTCACTGTCTGTGTGGAGTCTGCACATTCCCCCCGTGTCTGCATGGGTTTCCTCCGGTTTCCTCCCACAGTCCAAAAGACATGCTGGTTAGGTACATTGGCCATGCTAAATTCGCCCTCAGTGTACCCAAACAGGCGCCGGAGTGTGGCAACGAGGGGATTTTCACAGTAACTTCATTGCAGTATTGTTAATGTAAGCCTACGTGCGATGCTAATAAGCAAACTTTAACTTTAAAAAAACCTCATTTCTTAAATCCGGCAATTGCATATTTTGAAGGCAAGTAACCATTGCACTTAGCTGCAGAATCAAATCAAACCATTGTGCCTGAATAATGAAATCTATGAAAACAATTAACAAAACATCTCATGTGGTCAATGCAAGCAAATGCACTAAAGAATTCAGTCAATTTACAGATCTGCAACACAATGCCTACAACAATACAAACAGTCAATTTGTAAGACAGTGAGATTGATCAATCAGCTGGAAGCTTGGGATGTGGGTGTCTCTGGCTAGGTCAACATTTATTGCCCATCCCCAATTGCCCTTGAAGGTGGTGGTGAATTAGCTTCTTGTACTGCTGCAGTTCTAGTGGTATAGGCACACCCATCGTGCTGTTAGGGTTTCACCATTAATGAGTAATTGATAATCTTGTAGTTTAGACAACGCCAGAATTTTACTTGTCTGGACAGGGTGAGTGCCTGATCCGGGAGAGCTCAAAATCCTCTGAGATTGATGTTGAGAGCATTTCCCCACATCATCGTGCACACATGCGACTGAGATCAGCGAGCGTGCACGTGAATTGGATGTGCGCCTGCCAACAATTAAAGCCCCAATTGACCATTAAAAGTTCAATTGACAGCAATTTGACGCTGCCCATGTAATTATCTCATCTCATGGGCAAAACAAGTGGGCACCCTTTACCTTTTTAGCACTTCCTCATCCAAACCTGGGATGATAGGCCCCCAGAGCACTGGCAGTTTCTCTGTGATAGAGTTTGTACCTGTAGGAGTACAGAGTTTGAGTTTCTTAGTTATGATTTAGCAGTTGAGGCAGGACTTTCAGCATTTTGGGACTACCCTGGAAGGCTTTGCTGAGGATTGGAAGACCGTGTTCTATAATTTGTAAAGGCACTGTTTCCTCTGCATCTGATCCAATGGGAATAGTGTTTTCAATTGGTGTGATCTCCTCCGAAGAGGGGCATCAGAGAGAGGAGGCCAGGCGAGTGCAGGCAGCATCCCAGGACAAGGAGAGGTACAGGCTCAGTTGCTGCAAGGCCAGCAGAGGGGCCAAGATGGGAGGGGATGCCGAAGACACCACTACCCAACAGCTAAAGTATACGTGCAGCACACCAATTACCTCCAGATGTCTGATGTCCAGTGCCGCAAGAGGCTATGCCTTACTAGGGATAGAGTGACATCAATTTGTGACTTGATAGATCCCAAAATCGCCTCAACTGCATGGGACAGGGGGTTCCACCCCAGATCAGTTGTGTTGAAGGTCATTGAAAGTTTATTTATTAGTCACAAGTAAGGCTTACATCAACACTGCAATCAAATTACTGTGTAATTCCGCTAGTCGCCACACTCCGGCACCTGTTCCGGTCAATGCACCTAACAGCACGTCTTTCAGAATATGGGAGGAAACCAGAGCACCCGGAGGAAACCCATGCAGACATAGGGAGAAGGTGTAAGCTCCACACAAACAGTGACCCAAGCTGGGAATCAAACCCGGGTCCCTGGCGCTGTGAGGCAGCAGTGCTAACCACTGGGCCACTGTGCCGCCCCAACTTCTACACCTCCAGTTCATTTCAGGACTCAGTGGGGGATCTGTGTGCCATCTCACAATCAGCTGTGCACAGTTGTGTCAAGCTAGTGACAGATGTCTTCTTTATACACCTCCACACTTTCATCTACTACCAGACAGATGAGGGCAGCCAGGCAGAGAGAGCACAAAGGTTCCCCCACATCCAAGGTGCAACAGACTGCATGCACATGGCCATCGGGCAGCCAGCAGGAGAGCCGGGAGCTTTCATTGACAGGAAGGGATACCACTCGATGAATGTGTAGATTCAGGACACAGATTCTCGAAGTACGTCCCAGTGATCCAGGGAGCTCACATGATGCTTACATTTTGCAGCACTTCCAGGTAACCGACTGTTTGTGGCTCCTGTAAGATCGGATGGGTGGTGCCTGGGTGACAAGGCTATCCCTTGATGAGGTGGCTGATACCCCACTCCGTCACCCAAGAGTTTAGGCAGAGGCAAGACATAATAGGAGTCACGTACGCAGATTGGGCTACTCAACATGTGCTTCAGATGCTTTGACTGATCTGGGTGATCACTGCAATATCCACCAGAGTGCGTCTCCCTTGTAGCTGTTGCATGCTGTGCCCTGCACCATCTAGTTCTGATAAAGAGGAGACTCAGTGGAGGTGGAGGAGAGCAAGGCAGGACTACAAGCCGGGGAGCATGACTCCAGTGATGGGTCTGAGGATTCGTCTGGGTTGCACAGGTGAGGACTTTGAGGTGGACAACTTTGAGGCAGATGACATGAACATTCAGGGGGCAGGGATACGAGGGATGCATTGATCCAATGAACCTTCAGGTAGGCATCCGAGACAAGGAGGCTGACTCAATCCAATGCCTATATCTCACTCATAATAAAACTTTCCTTCAGAGCTCACAGAATTCCTGCACCACACATAGCCCTGAGATTACAAAGGCAGTGCAACATCTGGCCAATGTTCAAAACATGCAGCTAACTCAGCTCATTGAACTGAGGAGGAACATGCTTACGTGATTTAACATAAGGACAGAATACAAATGTGCCAAAGCTAACAGAAAACTCAAAGTAATGAACCCAAATAACGGCACCCGGGACATTTCTCTGTTGTGCTTAAGATGCCTTAAACTTACACCTGTGAGCGCTGGTTCCTGGTGCCCTCCCTCACTGGCAATGGCGTTGGAGGGACACTGCTGACCTGGTGGTCATGGTGACCTAGGCAGACAGCCTCTGGCCACTGGAGCTGGTGTTGTTTCCGGCTGGGAAGGAGCATCCAGCCCCATGGCTGGGCACTCGGATGTTGTGGCATTGTCAGATGCAATGGCCACTGGCAGAGGGGTGGTGGAGCTGCTGCCCTCGCCCTCATCCATAGTGCGGCAGGCCACCCAACATAATATCAGGGTGAAAACACTATTTCAGTTGGGAGCAGGTTTCACCTCTACTTCTAGCTGTTTTGACCTTGGGCGCGTGCCGAGGGGAAATTTCAGGCAAGTATTGATACCCATTGTCTACGACAATAACAATTATTCTGAATTACATTTTGTAAAATCTCAATTGAGTGCACCATCCTCTTATCACCAGGAGAGGGAAGATAGATCCTAATTTTCAGAGCAGGCAGAAATCAGTAAAAGAATTGCTCTGAATGCTTAATGACTGAAGGGCAGTCATAAAATGTTTCACAACACATTTCACCCGGTGTAAGTGTAGAGAAATGATGTGATAAATAGACATTTTGCACTACAACCTTCCAAAAGTTAAAATTCCAGTAATTAAACAATGTTTGCAGGTAAGGCTGTTTTCTGATTTTTTGGGAATGGAACTTTCAATTGGTACCTTACACAAACCTCCAAAATACAAGTTCATAACAAGTGAGAAATAGTTGAGACTGGTATCAATACATTTTGTACCAAGGAATGCCTTTGTTAAGTGGTTTGCACAAAAGCAGGACTTGGGTGGGGGGGTGGTGGGTAGAGAGAATCACACACCCACCACCAGTAGACCATTTTGTCCTATTTATTTCCATTTATTGCAAGTTTGCTCTACACACGAAAAGATGGTCTAGAATACAGTTAGAGCCACATTTTTGTGCGTTTGAAAACATACAAATTAATGGATTATGTAAACTAAAAATCTCACAACCCCCAGAACTAGGGGTCATAGTTTGAGAATAAGGGGCAAACCTTTTAGGACTGAGGTGAGTGGTGAATGTGTGGAATTCACTACCACAGAAAGTAGTTGAGGCCAAACTACTTTGAGGGAGATGTGGGGGGGGGGAGGGATTAGGATATTGAATCTGATGATCAGCCATGGTCAAAATGAATAGTGAAGCAAGCTCGAAAGACCAAATGGCCTACTTCTGCTCCCATTTTCTATGTTTCTGAATTGCATGAAATGAACTACTGTAAGCTCAGCACAATTTTCACTTCCCCCAGCATTGGCAATAGCCTTGCTGAGAAATTCTGATTATGCCAGAGAATTGACGTAGTTTCAAATGTAAATAAAATTTATCCAGTAATTGCTCAACGGACTTCAGCAGTTGGTTGTTCACCAGTGGACAGGTGATCCTGTCAGCGATTTCAACTTCACTGAACTGTATACTTCACATGCTCTGCACTGAACCCTAAAGAGGAATGGAGTGATAACTAGACAACTGGAATGCACTGATGGACAACACAACATTGACATTTTAATGTTATTTAAATGAAGTAAAAAAAAAGCAAAGGAGAGGTGACAGGTAGTGAAATCATTTTTGTTTGCATTGTGACAAAGTGAAATGAAATCTCCTGCGTCATCACCATTAATTTAGTTTATTAAGCTTAATGTTCTTTTATTAACAAACTGCATTAACTAAGGTTTACAAAGCATGAAGTTAACTTTTTTCATCTATTGAAAACCATGCCAGCCGTTGAAGATTTTAAATCTGTTTTAATCAAACATTAATTTAAAACATAGCAACTCAATTATCTTTCTGCTACTCCACTAATATATATATGGTGTATAATATTAATCCAAGTGCAAGAATTCAAAAGTGAGGAACTAGAAACCTGCTGCTTATTTATTTGTGTCAAAAGTAGGCTTACGTGAACACTGCAATGAAGTTACTGTAAAAATCCCATAGTTGTCACACTCCGGCGCCTGTTTGGGTACACTGAGGGAGAATTTAGCATGGCCAATGCACCTAACCAGCACGTCTTTTGGAATGTGGGAGGAAACTGGAGCACCTGGAGGAAACCCACGCAGACACGGGGAGAACGTGGCAGACTCCACACGGACAGTGGCCCAAGCCAGGAGTCGAATCCGGGTCCCTGGCACTATGAGGCAACAGGGTTAACTTCACATATCAACTTTTTCTAGGGTGTAAACTTAACATTCAATTTTAAGGTATTGAACAGTTTCAATCTGTTACATACTAGTGTGTTCCACAATGCTGTTCAATTACACTTAGACAATGAAAGCTGTACCATTCAATATCAAATATAGATCAGAAGCATGCCAAGGTTAGTAAAGAATAGGAGCAGTAGTGCCTCTGTACCACCATTCCAAATTCCTTTACACCACTTAACCTGGAATACATCATTGCTAATTCATCATTGTTGGTCTAAATGTAAGAATTTCTTCTGAAACAAGGTCAGAATGAAAACAATGGTACCAAAACAGCCTAGACTATGAAAAATTGTGTTCCATCACAATGAAAGCAAGAAACAATTAACAGGAGTTATGAAAAATTCTACAGTGTGATCTTTCATCATGACTGTGTACAATATACTGTATACAATTGTGAATTGGGTAATCAGAGATTTACAGAAAGAAGCCTCAGTATTTTTGCCTCTCCGAGCAAAACGTTGCACGGTTTTTTTTTTAATCACTGAACTGCAAATTACAACAGCTGTGCATTTTGTTTTAAAATTCAGTCGAACTTCCACTTAATTTCTTAGCACACTCACCATATGTTAAGTCGTTGGGTGATTTGATGCTGTAACTGTCAATGGCAACATCAGTGGGGAAAATTAATAGGCTGTGTTAGCTTTTCTGTCGCACTATTCCATTGAAACATAGGACTTGGAAGCAGGAGTGGGCTATTCACTCCTTCAAGCCTGCTCTGCCATTCAATAAAATCATGGCTGATTTGGCTGTGGTCTCAATTCCATTTTGCCACCTGCACCCCCCCCCCCCCCCCCCCCCGACCCCCAACTCCTCCCATGACTCCCTTGTCCATCAAAAAGCTGTTCAACTTGACCTTCAATAAAATGACCCAACCTCCACTGCTTTCTGGGAATGAAAATCCCACACACTAATAACACTGAGCAGAAAAAAAAATCTCATCTCTATCTTAAACGGTAAACCTCTTTTTCTAAAAATTGTCCCCCCTGGTTCTAGTTTCTCCCACAAGTGGAAACTTCCTCCTCGTATCAATCCTAGCAAAGCTGTTCAGGATCGTTTATGTTTCAAAACGATCACCTCCCATTCTTCCAAACTCCAATGAGTATTGGCCCAATCTGTCCAACCTTTCTTCATAAGGCAAGACCCACATCCCAGGAATGAGTTGAGTGAACTTTCTCTGAATTGGGCTTCTAATGTATTTGGATATTTTTTTCAAATAAGAAAACCAAAATTTTGCACAGTATTCAAGTTTAAAGTTTATTTATTAGGGTCACAAATAGGCTCACATTAACACTGCAAATGAAGTTACTGTGAGAATCCCCTAGTCGCCACACTCTGGTGCCTGTTCGGGTACACTGAGGGAGAATTTAGCATGGCTAATGCACGTCTTTCGGACTATGGGAGGAAACTGGAGTATCCGGAGGAAACCCACACAGACACGGGGAGAACATGCAAACTCCACACTCACTGTCACCCATGCCAGGAATTGAACCCATGTCCTTGGTGCTCTGAGGCAGCTGTGCTAACCACTGTGCCACCCCTATCCCAGATGTGGTCTCAACATAAGGTCTTGCACAGCTGCAGTAAAATGTCCCTACTTTTATATTCCATTCTCCTTGCCAGAAATACTAACATTCCATTTGCGTTCCTCATCACTTGCTGTACCTGCACACTAATTTTAAAATGATCTGTCTCAGGCATTCTCGCCACAACAATGATCTTGCCAACAATTAAACAAACTTCTCACTAGGTAAATAAAAGGTTCAAATTAATACTTTAAGCCAGCGAAGTACGTCTGGAATGGAAGCACATTTAGTTATTTTATCAAGCCACCCATTAGCGTACATGTAGAATGAGTGTGCATGACAATATGACACCATAGGTGATTCACATACCACGTGCTTGCCCTCCAGATGAACTTGGCTATTTGGTTGTTTCATCCTGTCTCACACTGGCATATGTAGAATGCATGTGCGTAACTGTATGGCACCCACAGAAAGGAAACATTAGTTAATTAGCTTGTTTTATAAGCAGGAAGATACTTAATTAAAATGAAAGCAAAATACCACGGATGCTGGAAAATATGATACTTAATGATTATCTCATTCTAAGTGCTTGAAAGTTTCCTTCACTGTTTGTAATAGGATATTTTCCTATTTTTAAACATTTCAGAGATTCAAATTACATTTCCTAAATGCATACAATGCAAGGTAAATTTATTGATTAAAATCCAGTTATTCATTAAATTTATTCAAACAACTGTTTTGGAGAAGAGCATTGTTGCTCATATCTTTGCTTGTGAATTCTTGAAGGTAGTAATCAGATTTTTTAAATCTAATCCATACTTAGCCTATATTTAAACTGTAAGCATCTTAATCGGTAGTACCAGCTCACTGACTGCCCTATTACTGTTAAAATACTGAAATAAGTTTTCTTTTTATTTCTATAATAGAGGGCAGGATTTTGCCCACTTGGACATTGGCACTTTGCCCCTTGGGCAGCACCAGGGAGCACAGGCTGGCACTGCCAGGGTGCACCACCACCCCTGCTGCTCAACCCCGAGGGCCCCCCTTCGGATTGCTCCCCCCTTCACTCCAACGGGGTCAGGCCGCTAACTCCCCAAAAGTGGGGAGCTAATGTAATCCACTGGAGTGAACTCTGGCGGGGTGGGAGACACTAGCTCCGGGCCCGCTAATCACGTTCAAATAATATTGAAATGATAATTTAAATGGTCTGTGCATCTCCCAGCCGATTTCCAACGTAGAGCGGATGCGGTTGGAAATCCGTCACTGGGAGATGCAAGCGGGGCACAACGCCCGTGCAAACCCCGCGAATCGGCCGCCACGGGATTCTCCCGGCCTGCTGCACTAAAAAATTAGTGCAGCGGGTTGGGAGAATCACGACCATAATATTTTTATACCAGTAGTTCCTGATAAGTGATTGATAACGCAATAAAACTGCTCTTGATATGTTTCAATTAATCATGCAAATTGTAGGATGCCACTCAACTGACTATGTAAGCCAAGCTTGCAGGTTGTAACAGAACTCTTATTCTGAAGCTTGTTCTCGGCTTCCTCTCTTGGTATCCTTTAATATTATTCTTTCTGCTTTACAGCAGTATTTGGTTCCCTGTTTAGTATCATTTACACATCTTAAAAAGCTAGTTGTAGCAGTATATTTTAAAAATCAACTTAACCTTATAATATCTCCTTTGCATTTAATAGTTCTTAACTTGTGCCCCTTGTTACTGATGCACCAATCAGTGCAAATAACCCTTTACTCTATTTACTGTCTCAAAGTTTAAGCCACTTCTGTTAAAGTAATCCATACCTTCTCTGGTCCAATGAACACAATCCTTATTTGCACAACTCGACTGAAAACACTTTCTCTATTAGTTCAATAGCCACAACGTCCCAATACAGTTTGTGGTGGATCAGCTTTGTATTCAAATTTTTCCTCATTATTTAAAGGCTGTAGAAAGAGAATAGATTGTTTACCTCTGGCCTTCATGCAAGATCCAGGAAGGAGTTGGAAAGAGAGAGAGAGAGAGAGAGGAAGGCTCCAGGCCTAATTGAACTGTATCTGGGCACTTTGGAGGGGCTGCTAACCTTACAACAGACACATCAAAGCTAAAGCCCCTTGCACGAACAATTGAATTAAGTAGCTGGGTGAGTGAGCTGCAGCATTCAACTTGGGCATCAAGGTGACTGGCACCACATGTGCTACTTTGTCCACTATGTTGAAGCTTTAGCTAATGAGGAAATGAAAATTTGAGACAGTTGAGTGGCATTACTTGAAGGCTAGCTATGGGATCAGGCACTTCTACATTCAGAACCTAGTCAACATCATGATTACGTTTCAGTGAGGGAACTGCTGCCGATGTAATATATTGGGTGGAATATAATGCATGTCCATGCTGTTTTCAGCACAGTGGCAAGAGTTTACTGTGAATTGCACTGCTCAGTGTTCTCAGAAACCCAAGAATATAAGAAATAGGACCATCAACAATGCACCATCATTGATCCTTGCAGCACTGCACTAGTTGCAGGACTACACTAGTTGCAGGTTGCTGCCAACTTGAAAATGAACATTTATCCCTACTCTTTGCTTCCTGTCCATTAACTAACCTTGTATCCATATTACCTTCCACTCCACAAGCCCTTAAGATGGTGTGTATTTTTTTTCATGCGTCATCTTACTGAATACCTTTTGGAAATCCAAGTTTTCAACATCTACTGGCTCCCCTTCATTCATCTACTCCACTAGTTGCATCTCCAAAATACTAATAGATTTGTCAAACATTATTTTCTTTTTGTAACACTTTATGTCTGATCACGCTATGATTTTCAAAGTACTTTTTAAGACTTATTGCTAATAGATCCCAACTCTTTCCTGACAACTGATGTCAAGTTAACTAGCCTGTGATTCCATCCTGTGATTCGCCCTCCTTTCTTGAAAAGTGGTGTTACATTTGCTAACTTCCAATCCACTGGGACCTTTCTAGAATCGAGTGAATTTTGGAAAATCATAACCAAAGCATCTACCATCTCGGCAGCTCTCTCTTTCAGAACCCGGAGATGTAGACCATCAGGTCCCGGGGATTTGTTGGATTTTGGTCCCTTGTGTTTCTCCAGTTCTACCTCACCAACAATGCTAATTTATTCTAATTTCCTCTAATTAGCCCCCAGGATACATAACCACTATTTCTGGCATGCACCACTTACAAGTAGTTATTTTTACCAGTTAAACGTGCACTTACTTAACTTGTGACTATCCTTCCTTTTGGATATTGATCAGATCATTTTGGCTTCAAATGGCTTCAAGCCAGCATAACTAGCAATTGAGGTTTGGAGTGAAGTTGACTTGAGGTCTATTGTACTCCAGGGCTCTGCAATATTCAACTAAGTCAGTCTGTCTTGATAACGAAGTCTGCAGGGTCGACCTACTCCCAAAGACCAGCATTTTTCCCACTTGGCTCAAGGTATCCGTGCAGCCCAAGGACCCATTTCATCAGGGGCAGCGCTCCGAAAGCTAGTGGCTTGTGCTACCAAATAAACCTGTTGGACTTTAACCTGGTATTGTGAGACTTCTTACTCTATGAACAGAGTCAGAGTACAAAAACAAGGGAATTGCAAAGAATCTTTGTAAAACACTGATTCGGCCTCAACTGGAGCATCATGTCTAATTACGAGCACCGGACTTCATGAAGGGGGAAGATGAAATTCCTGGAAATGTTCCAGGGATGAGGCAATACATAGGACAGTTTTATAAAAGCTATAGTTGTTCTTTTTAAAAGAAAGTTGAGAGATTTGATAGAAGCACTCAAAATGATGAGGGGTTGGGACAGCGTACATGCCAACTCTGCATGTTGGAGGACACACAGTTTGAGAGGTTGAGCAAAATTGACCAAAAAAACCCCCTCTCTTTTGCAGCAGGTTATGATCCGGAAAGCATTGGCTGTAAGGGTGGCAGAGACAGATTTAAATGTAGTTTTCAAAAAGGGGATTAGAGAACTACATGAAGGTGGGAGAGGAGAGGCAGGGTTACAGGGAAAGTACAAGGGACTGGAACTAACTGGATTGCTCCAGCAAAGGACTGACCTGGTCATGACGGGATGAATGGCCTCCTTCTGTTCTATAACAATTCTATGATTCTGTAAGGACACAGCTAGGGAAATTCATATGCATTGCACACCTGTGACAACTTGGACATAGATATTTTTGGTAATAAAGTGGTTATATTCTGAAAGAGATAGTATGCAATGCATGGACAAACAGAAGATCTCTAGGGTGCATCAGTAGCTTAGGAGACTCCTGAGCAAGGTGGTGAATTTCCATACATTGTTCATATCGTTGCTCTCCAAAATATTCTGTACTTTTTTCTCAAAATGTACCAATTCATTTGTATCTACAATAAACTGCATTTCCCACAATTCTGTCCACGAAAAATTTGTACATCTCCACTTACAATTTCCTTTATTTCCCCCAACAGTTTGCTATCCCCTTGGCTACTTACAACAACATTTTGATATTACTTCCTTTGTCTAAATCATTTTCATTTATGAAGACTGCGAGCTCACAGGGCCTTGAACCACATCATGAGCCACATTAGCTGCTGCGTACTGTTAATATTTTTTCTTTTTTTTGCAAATCTAATTTGCCAACCCAAAGTGTTGTGTAGTAGCATTGCACAAGACTGTATCTAATCCAGTAAGCAAGTAGAATAATTGCTGATCTTCAGGGAAAGAGACTTCTGCAAGAGCAGATTACTGAAAAAGTAAAGCATCTAAATCATAAGAGACAAGGTCTCCTTACAGACACAGCAGTGAAACCATCAGGATAAAATAACTACAAAAACAATCTTTTTTTGTCAGAATTAAATTAAATGCTTGAAGGTATAATTACAGGTGGAGTAACTTCAAAAGACACAGAAAGCTCAAGTGAGGACCAGGACAAATACAATAATAAACTGAGGGGGGGGGGGGGGCGCAGAAGAGGAAAAGACTGGTAAAAACACAGAATATGGAGCAAAGAATGGCTATTACAAAATAGCATATTAAATATCCATGTGCAGCACACACACACACACACACACAGAGTACCTCACATCAGTGTTTACTAATAGGAAAGAGGATGCTAACAAAGTATCAGTTGAAGCAGAGATGGCAGAACTAGTTGTTGGGGTGAAAATTAATACAAAGCATGTACTGAAAAGACTGACCGTGTTTAAGAGTGGATAAGTTGCCTGGATGGCTTGCATTCCAGGTTGCTAATGGAAGCTGGAGTGGAGATAGAAGACATAATCATAATTTTCACTAGCTATGGAGGCGCCAGAGGATTGAAGAGTGGCCCTTATTCAAGGGTGCAAGACAATCTACTAACTATTGTTAGTTACTAGCTGGTCAGTTTAATATCAGTGGTGGGCAAGGTTTCAGAAATAAAATTCAAAAGGTACTTGGAGATATGTTTCAGTTAATTAAGGATTTGTAAAAGGGAGATCATACTTGACTAGGCTAAGTGACCAGTGTAATGAAGTAACAGAGAAATAAGAAGAAGAAAATGTTGTAGATGTGATCAAATACCTTCTTAAAATCCATAGACAACATGGTTAACAAAATTGAATAGCAGGATAGCCCTGACTGTGGTTTCTAAAAATTGGCTTGCAGACAGAAAACAATGAGCAGTGGTAAATGGTTGTTTTTCAGACTGGAGGATGGTGGACAGTGGTGTTTCTCCAAGTGCTAGGAGCAAATATGGAGGTGTAGCAAATAGGGAGGATAATTTCAATTGACTGCAACAGGAGGTTGATGAGCCATCAGAATGGACAGACAGATAAGGGAGGTAGCGTATTTAGGCAGAATGAATAGGAAGAGGCAATAAGGATATAATGGTACAGCTCTAAAGAGTGTGTAAGGAGATTGAGAAGAGATTTGATGGTGTACCAGATTATGACTGATTTAATAGACAAAGAAAAGCTGCTCTCATTAGCTGATGGTACAAAACGGAGGCGATGGCCGAGTGGTATTATCGCTAGACTATTAATCCAAAAGGTTAATAGTTCCAAATGTTCCAGGGACGTGGGTCCGAATCCTGCCATGGCAGAATTCAACATAAAATATCTACAATTAAGCATCTACTGATGACCATGAAACCATTGTCGATTGTCAAAAAAACCCCACATCTGGTTCACTAATTTGATTTATTATTGTCACATATATTAACATACAGTGAAAAGTATTGTTTCTTGCACTCTATACAGACAAAACATACCATTCATAGAGAAGGAAACTAGAGAGTGCAGAATGTAATGTTAGAGTCATAGCTAGTATGTAGAGAAAGATCAACTTAATGCAAGGCAAGTCCATTCAAAAGTCTGACAGCAGCAGGGAAGAAGCTGTTCTTGAGTCGGTTGATACGTGACCTCAGACTTTTGTAACTTTTTCCCGACAGAAGGTGGAAAAGAGAATGTCCAGGGTGCGTGGGGTCCTTAATTATGCTGGCTGCTTTGCCGAGGCAGGGGGAAGTATAGACAGAGTCAACGGATGTAAGGCTGGTTTCCATGATGGATTGGACTACATTCCCGACGTTTTGTAGTTCCTTGCGGTCTTGGACATACCAAGCTATGATACAACCAGAAAGAATGCTTTCTATGGTGCATCCGTAAAAGTTGGAGTTGTAACTGACACGCCAAATTTCCTTAATCTTCTGAGAAACTTGGGGCATTGGTGGGTTTTCTTAACTATAGTGTCGGCATGGGGGGACCAGGACAGGTTGTTGGTGATCTGGACCTAAAAACTTGAAGCTCTTGACCCTTTCAACTTCGTCCTTTAGGAAAGGAAATCTGCCATCCTGAGCTGGTCTGGCCTACACGTGACTCCAGAGCCACAGCAATGTGGTTGACTCTCAACTGCCCTCTGAAATAGCTTAGCAAGCCACTCAGTTCAAGGGCAACTAGGGCTGGGCAATAAATGCTAGCCAGCGAGAGACACCCATGACCCATGAATGAATTGTAAAAAGACTTACGATTTAAGGTTTTGAGCAAGAGGTGTAGGCAGGATGGAAGGAGGAAATGTTTTATGCAGCAAATGGTCATGACCTGGAACTCGGTGCCTACAAAGGGTGGAAGAGTGTAAGTGATGATGATGAATGATTTCAAAAGGAAATTGATGGATGCCCGAGGGTAAAAGACTTACTGAGCTACAAAGACGTGTAATGGGACTGACTGGATTAGAATTATAGAATCCTACAGTGTGGGAGCCCATTCGGCCCATCCAGTCTGCACCAACCACAATCCCACCCCAGGTCCTATCCCCATAACCCCATGCATTTATCCTAGATAGTGACAGGGGGGGGCTAAGGGGCAATTTAGCACGGCCAATTCACCTAACCTGCACATCTTTGGGAGGAAACCCACGCAGACACGGGGAAAATGTGCAAACTCCACACAGACAGTGACCCAACCCGGGATTCGAACCTGGAATCCTGGCGCTGAGAGTCAGCAGTGCTAACCATTGTGTCACCGTGCCACCCATTGTTCTACAAAGAGCTGGCAGAACCGAGAGGTGGGCTGATTGGACTCCTCCTGTACTGTAATGACTCCATGACAAAGAAGAAAGAAAATATAGCTCAGAGCTTACAGCTGGAGAGTCACTGACTGTTACATAAAGTGAGAATATTTGATCTTCCAATTTGTGTCTGATAGTATGAAGTTCTGTTGCTTTGACATATTGCACTACTAGCTCAGGCAACATTTGATTAGAATTATCTGTTCATGAAAAATACCAGAAACGTTTAAAAAATTAACATGTTCTATCTTTTAATAAAGGAAGCATTGCCTTGCCACCATCAAGGCTGCTTCTGGCTTAGCACTAGCTGTCAAGAATATCCAATGTGGTTTTCAGTGTGCAGTATTTCAATGCTGGCAAGATCACGAACTCACACTGGATTTGAATCTGGATCACTCTAAGTGATGGTTGGTTTAAAAAGTAATCTTTAGATTTTACTGCCAAAATCAGTTGTAGTGTTAATTAGATAACAGAGACAGTATAATGTTACTAATGCTGCAAATAAAGCAAATTGAGGCAGCACGGTGGCACAGTGGTTAGCACTGCTGCCTCAAAGCGCCAGGGATCTGCAATTCCAGCCTCGGATCACTGTCTGTGCAGAGTTTGCACATTCTCCCCCTGTCTGTGTGGGTTTCCTCCGGGAGCGCTGGTTTCCTCCCACAGTCCAAAGGTGTGCGGGTTAGGTGGATTGGCCATGCTAAATTGACCCTAGTGTCAGGGGGATTAGCAAGATAAATATGTGAGGTTACGGGAATAGGGCCTGAGTGGGATTGTGGTTGATGCAGACTCGATGGGCCAAACGGCCTCATTCTGTAGGGATTCTATGAAATACACAATTTTCACTGCCTTCCCTGGATCTATGGGTGGGTTAAAGGCCTTTTCTTGTTGGGATCAGTCCAAAATTTTATTATTTTTCCTAACTTATTTTAAAAGATCAAAATGACAGACCATCAATTTTTTGCCCTTTTTATTCCCCACAAGAAAACTGTTTGAATCTACTTTCCGTGCGATGGTGATTAAAGCTTAATAGTTTCTTGCACAATCTTAAACGAAGGGCTCCAATGTGTCTTTTGAAATGTAACTTTTTTTTCTATATAGATAGATGAAGTACAGCAGACTAAACAGCCAGATGCTTAAAGAACCGGCTGAATTAAGACTTGCAGAAAAAGCAGAAATACTCTGCTGAATAAAATGTTACGCTTTCAGAGTTGACACCGATCTGGGTCAAATTGTTTGGGATGCAATAAGGAAGAATTACAAAATCATGAGGCACTGTTCGGCTGAGATCCATAAGTCTTGTTTATCGTGGTCGCATGTAATGCAGTCGTACCTCAGGTCGGAAAACAAAATTCAGCTCTTAAAAGGTTAATTGCCAAAAGATGTGCATCATTGGGTACACGTACGGTATAAGTAATCGACATTCTACTTTCCAACACATTTCATTCATCTGTATTTATTTTTAATTAGAAATTAGCGCCGAGTGGTATTAAGGAGTTGTAATCATGCTCTGCAAACGTTTGGAGAAAGTAGTAAAATAGTCACATGACCTTCATCAGCTAACAGGAAGCTTCTTAAAAAAAATCCTTATTTAACTCATTTATATTCCTTCGGCAGGCCGTGCCTTGCATACAAATGTTGTATTTTCCTCATCATCTTTGTTAATGCCTTTCCTTGGAGGCTGAATCTGTCAATCAGCTGGTATCATGCAAGGTTCCTGCTTGTACAATACGGAAGTCAAAAATCAGCATTCTGTTTCAGCTCATTTATTTCTCCAATTAAATTAGTTTGACCAGTCTTGTCAAAGCAAAATCAAATGCATTCTACTGGGCCTTAAATTTCTAGCGCCACATGTTCAGCTGCTATCTCAGTGTTATAGCATTATGTAAAGTATCTACACAATGCAAAGTAAATATTGTAAATAAATCCTGTACCCAGGGTGAAAATTACGATTTAAGCCAGAGCCTTATTTTTATTTTAATATTCTGTGTTAGTTGAAAGTCTCAATTCCATCAGCTGTTTTGTGTAATATTTTGCTTTCAATGTCTGCACCATTAAAAGAAGCATTGCCTTGCCACCATCAAGGCTGCTTCTGGCTTAGCACTAGCTGTCCAGGATATCCAATGTGGTTTTTGGTGTGGGGTATTTCAGTGCTGGCAAGATCAAGAACTCACATTGGACTGGATCACTCTAAGTGGAACGAATCTCTTGTGCTGGCCATTCTAGTTTCAGAGATTGATTTTTAAAAATATATTCTTTCGTGGAATGTGGATACCATTGGCAAGGCCAACATTTGTTGCCCATCCCTAATTGCCCTTGAACTGAGTGGCTTGCTTGGCCAGTCAAGAGGGCAGTTGAGAATCAGCCCCACTACTGTGGATCACGAGTCTCCTGTAGGCCAGACCAGCTAAGGATGGCAGATTTCCTTTCCCCTAAAAGATATCAGTGAAACAGATGGGCTTTTATGACAATCATGGTCACCATTATTGATTTTATCAAATGAATTTAAGTTCCGTCAGCTGCCATGCTGGGATTTGAACCCATGTCCTCAGAGCATTAACCTGGGCCTCTGGAGTATTAGTCCAGAGATTTTACCACTACGTCAACATTTTCGCCCAGTTTCCTGGGATATTCGACAAATTTCAAGCCAAAGGGTCAAAACTGTGGAGATTCAAAGTAAATCTTAGTTGGGAATAAGAAACTGGCTCATGGATCAAAATGATAGGCATTTGTTGGAGTTAACTGGAGGTTGAAGACGACTGAAAGGGCTGCCCCAGGGATCAGTGTTCGGCTCATTGCTTCTACTTTAAGATCGACAAATCACACTCTACCCCCATGCAAACTGGCGACACCAAACTGGGGAGTGCAGTGGAGCCTGGCAAGCCAACTTAAAATGCAGAAACAAGTTGAACAGCATATTCATGTGGACAAAACGATGGGGATATTTATTTTCTAATCTCCTTGCGTGCACTCAGATCACAATTTTAAATCAAGTTGCCAGCTGATCCAAGATATAAGAATGCACTGTTTATTTCAATGCACCACTTGAGCTGGGAATAAAAAGCCACTTTAGCTGTTGAATACTTTCCATTCTTGGAGCTCTGCTGAATAGAAGTGGAGCATTATACACATTTGTAATGAAAGTGCCCAGTAAGGGTTTCATGTCCATATAATCATGCTCAAGGTACTTTCCTCCCACCATGTTTTGATTTTTTCCTGCATTTTATCCTATTTGTTCCTAATGGGTGTACAGGTTTTGATGATAATGCTTTGACCTTGCTCCTGAAAGTTATGTATCATGTCTGCCCCCTGTATTTTTGTACCATGGCTGAAGTCTTCACGTTCTGTTTGATTCCAAGCTAAGAATCCTTCCCCAGATTTGTTGGTATGCTAACAACGAAACATTTTTTCACTTTTAACATGAGCTGCTCATGGCCCCCTCTCTTTTCCCAATCTTGCCGAAATCGTCATCAGTAATCTTTCCGAACTTGAAGCATGAATTCTTCAATCCTCTCCTTTCTGCCCTAATGGGCTAGAGTACAAGTTACTGTGACTTGCATCCTACACCATCTCATCATTGCCCAGTTTCAATGGCTACCTGTGCCAAAACAACAGAGACTTTTGGTCATATTAACCCCCCCCCCCCACTCTTAGCTGCCCCCTCCATCCTCCCCATGTGACTTCAATCTCCTCAGGTGTTTATCCCTGCTCCGCCCAACAAAAGGTTTCTTCTATCCTTACATCACCAGTGGCCACTCACTCAGTCAACAGGTCATTGCCCCCTCAATCTCTCCCCAAACACTACTCCCTAGCCTCTTCCCTTCTACTTTCAAAAGACTCCCAAAACAGGGAGGGGAACAGGGAGAGGTCCAGAAGGTAGTCCAGGGTAAGTGAAGAAGACAGGGATCTCAAATAGGTCCAGTTAAATAAAATCATCAGAAAGGAGAAGAGGGTAATAGGCTCCAAATTTGAGAAAAAGCCGCAAGGAGCAGAGCTTAAGCTAAGTAGGCATGAGAGGAGCCCCGAAGATCTGAGAAGGCAGCCACAGAGTGTGCGCGCAGTGGGAATTTGGAGAGAGAGCCCATAAAGTAGGAGTTCAGAGAGAGACCATGAACCAGCAGGAGTTTGGATAGAATATGCACTTTAAGCAGTGGGAGTTCAGAGAGGGAGAGAGAGCCCATAAAGCAGCTGAAGTGGAGTGCAAGAGGGGGAGCCCATATAAGCAATGGGAATTGAGAGAGAGAGCGCGCCCATAAAGCAGCTGGAGTTTGGAAACAGTGAACCCACAATACCCTTAAGAATTGGATGAGACCCTGTTCCACTTTTCCAACACCTCATCCATTAAAAAGGCACAGTTCAAAATACGGGACAACTCACCCTCAAAATCTCAAAAATAATGCACATAAAAGACAAAAGTGCAAAATTCAAAAAGGTCAGAGCCATGCATTTTGGTTGGAGGAGTATCGAGCACGAGGAAGACAGAAACTGTGAGGATCTGCTCCTCCAGATTCTGTCTCCCCCATGCTCGCTGCTCGAGCTCCTCCAATGACAAGTTCTCTGCCTCCCACTTCTGTTGGTCCTCCAAGCAGCAGCAAGCCTGGAAACTGTGATCGGAGATCAAGGAGCAGTTATTTTGGCTGGTCCCACTTCTGCCATGCAGGGGACTTTCACCTGTGCTGTCACTAATTGCTTCGACCATCTGTTGGATGAGGAGAGGAAGGAGATGGCGGGCAACTGAGTAACGAGGTGCTGGGTACAGATCAGGTCAGGTTATGTTTTCCAGATCGTGACAGCTTGATCAAAAATTCCTCAGAAAACCTTCCTCTGTGAACCCAATTCTTACCTTCCTGTCACTAAGAAACAAAAGCTCCCCAAAAGACATGGCTAACTTCACAAGTTTCATCTGAAGAGAAATTTCCCAAGAAAATTTCTAATGCTTCATCATGATGTTATTTTCAATCAAAGCGGACAGTGTCACTGTTGAAGGATTCAAACATGTCCTTATACAAGGCTGACATCAAGATCAGGTGTAAACTCCATCCATTCCGTCTCAAATGAGGATAGCTATCTATTGGCACAACGTGACCTTTCCATTTTGCACATCAGCCATTCACGTGGCCTGTCAGATTGAGGTTGGTAATCTGGGGTTGTATTTATAGGTCTGATGGACCCTAAGGCCAATTAGGACTGGGTGCAATGCTGTTCAAATATTGAGCCACAACTTCCAATTGAGCCAAATTGCTACTTTGCTCAAAATTACTTACTTGGAAATTGAGGCAATTTGTGGTGGGTCTGTGCTATAGCTAACCCAGAAGCAGACATGGTTTTAAATCTTCTAATGTTTTCTGGGTAACTACTGATGTGACAAAGTTGGAACCATCCAAAGTTTGCAATTTAAATCAGATTTTCAGATGGCTCCCAATGCAGGACAATTGTTCATTGGAAGTTTGAAGTTCTCATAAAATTGCTGTGCAAACCTTACCTGGGAAATTAAGGGGGTGTTCCCCAGAAGATCATTGGGGTACCTCCCAGATACACTGCCCTGGAGCTCAGACATTACAACGCATTGTTCCATGCAATATCCTTCAAGACAGCGGAGAAAAAGCAGCTCCCTGTAAGTTAGGGCTAGGTTTAAACATAGGTCATGAGGTGCTCTGGGGACCTGGATTGTTAGGTGGGCATAAAAGAGCAAACTTGGGTGTGCATAATCACTTAACCAACACATCTGTGTCAGTGGTTTTGATCTTTTGCACTGAGTATTTGCTTTATGCCCCAGTGATGTGCCTCTTGCCACAAATAAACAGCAAATCACACTCTTCTGAAATAATGCTGTATTAAGTTAAGTGGGCAGGTTCAAATGTGTGTTGGAACCTGGTTCCTCTTTCTTTAAAAAGATGTTCTGAACTTCTAACCAGGGTGCCTATCACTTTTCACTCCAATGTTGCTGGCAATAGTCATTCCCACCAGTTTTGTCTTAGTTGTGCCACGGGATAATGTTCCTACATGAAACCACACAAAGAGAGAGTCAGTGCACTGGAAGCTTTCAACCAAATTAACATTTTTTTCCCCTACTTAACTCTTTGATTGGAACAGTTCCCCATACTATTGAGTACAACACGGTTCTTTTCCAATACTCAAGGCCTGCAGGGAATACTTTAAATGGTGCAGACACCTGCATCTTTATGCAAGTGGCATTGCTCCTTGTATGGATACAAGATCAATCATGGAGCAGACTGATGGCTGGATTTTTCATCTTACTGCACATCTCGTGATAGGACATTTCAGCTGTATAACACCCAAATTTTCGGCTTGTTGCCCATGTATAAAGTTGGCATTGCATGTAGATCAGCTTGCCATTATAGAAAGTATGTAATCAGTGCAATTACTGGAGTCCATTGCCAAAGTGGTAAAGATGACAATTACCAATATTTGCTCTTGCTGGTCTATACTCATCAGAGCCAGGGAATTATATTGCGTGACAGAATAACCATGTCTCAAAGTTTGAATTTAAATATAGTGGGATCTCATCCAACCAAATTTCAGGAATAACTGTATTTCCGAAGTCCAGGCACTCTTAAATGTTGTTTCATTAGTGGTAGATCAGAGCATATCTATCAGCTGCAAAGACAATCGGCTATTGCAACAACTTTCAGAATTAACAAATACTCTGCTCCATTTACTTATAATTGAACTCAGATTCTACTACTTTTTGAACAACATCAGTAAGCAAAAAATAGAACAAATTGATTGCAGGAGCAGCTAGTTACCGTACCACCTGGTAACTTCCTTCATGGAGAGGCTGATAGAGAACCAATACTTCAAAACACACTCCTCATTAAAAGTACCAGTGACTGGAACAACCTGCTGAGAGAATGTTTCAAAATCGTGACTTAGGAGGGAGCCATTACCGAATGTACCATCAGCATCAATAATTGATACCAGCCAAGGCAATTTCACACAATCTGAAATATCACTAATCATTCAGAAGTCAGAAGTTAGAAGTTATTCTAATGGTAACTACTTAAGCTCAAGTTCTTAAAGTTGAACAAACAATCATCGGAAAGTCTACAAGTGCCTCCGCAGAGAGAAACCGGGGAGCCGATGGCCTAGTGGTATTATTGCTAGGTTGTTATTCCAGAAACTCAGCTAATGTTCTGGGTTCAAATCCCGCCGTGGCAGATGGTGGAATTTGATTTCAATTTTTTAAAAATCTAGAATTAAGAATCCACTGATGCTCCTGAAATGATTGTCAATTGTCAGAAAAATAAACCCATCTGGTTCACTAATGGCCTTTAGGGGGAAAAAAATCTGCTGTCTTTACCTGGTCTGGCCTACATGCGACTCCAGAGCCACAGCAATCTGGTTGACTCTCAATTGCCCTCCGAAATGGTCTCGCAAGCCACTCAGTTCTATCAGCTTTTCAAGAAGGCAGCTCACCACCACCTTCTCAAGGGCAACAAGCATGGGCAATAAATGCTGGCCAACCAGTGGTGCCCATGTCCCACAAATGAATAAATAGCAGCCTGGGCAATTTCTCTGATTAATGAGAGACCAACTAGTGAGGAGTTAGCACTAGCAATCATGGCTTACTATATTACAACCTTTAAAAAAATTATTGGAGCAATACCAATAGAGATTAGACACAAATGTACATACAGGTTGTAGAGAATAAAATTTGCATATCTTCATTAATGAGATAGTCATCAAATTCACAATATAGGTTGTGTGCTTGGAAATCAGAATGAATGTTTAATTGAAGTAAAAAGCAATTAATTCAATCAATTCTAAGTTAGAACACATCAGTAACAGCCCCACAAATACTGACACACAGTTTCAGCCTAGAACAATAAGCTATGTTATATACCACCAAAACCTGACATGTAGGAATGACCAATTTACAGTGAATAATTTTGAAAATGCTTCTAAAAGCTGACTAAATGATGCACCAGCTGTCCAATATTTTACACATGAACATCTATTTTTCACATGCTGCGTGATTAAAAAAACATGATACGTCACACATTCTGCAATGTAGACAGGAGACTTCACAAAAAGAGAAGTTGTATTTTGAAGTTAAAAGAAATGTCTCAGTGCTGGATCATGTTCATAGTGGGACCTGGATGCAAAACTTTATTATTTGGTACGATAACTGCAATGGGAAGATGTCGTTTCACCTACTACCTATCTTTTTCACAAAGTTCCATTTCTCCGATCGTAAACTTATGCCGGCAGTTTCCAAATACCAATACATCTGCTGGACAGCTCCTCGGATGAATCAAACATGCAAATCAACGAACAAGGTTCCCAACCAGTGGTGAAATACAATGTAAACAGTACTTCAGAGGGGTTGATTCATGAGACTGTCCCATCATCTTGGCTCCAAAATCACCAACATTGCGAAATGGTAAAAAGAAGAAATTATGGCAGCGGCATGGTGGCACAGTGGTTAGCACTGCTGCCTCTCAGTGCCAGGGACCCGGGTTCAATTCCAGCCTCGGGTCAGTGTCTGTGTGGAGTTTGCACATTCTCCCCGTGTCTGCATGGGTTTCCTCCGGGTGCTCCGGTTTCCTCCCACAGTCCAAAGATGCGCGGGTTAGGTTGATTGGCCATGCTAAAATTGACCCGAGTGTCAGGGGGATTAGCTGGGTAAATGAGGGTTACAGGAATAGGACCTGGGTGGGATTGTGGTCGGTACAAACTCAATGGGCCAAATGGCCTCCTTCTGTGTTGTAGGGATTCTATGGACCCAAGTTTCCTCCCCACTTCCATCATTCCATCACAGGTAGAATAGAATAGAAAAGAATAGAAACCCTACAGTGCAGAAGGAGGCCATTCGGCCCATCGAGTCTGCACCGACCACAATCCCACCGAGGCCCTACCCCGACATATTTACCCGCTAATCCCTCTAACCTACGCATTTTAGGATTCTATGGGGCAATTTTTTTTTAACCTGGCCAATCGACCTAACCCGCACATCTTTGGACTGTGGGAGGAAACCCACGCAGACACGAGGAGAATGTGCAAACTCCACACAGACAGTGACCGGAGCCGGGAATTGAACCCAGGACCCTCGAGCTGTGAAGCAGCAGTGCTAACCACTGCGCTACCGTGCCGCCCGGTACTCAAATAAAATTGCATTAAAAAAAATATGGCTTGCTAGTTTGTTACAAAGAACTGTTCTAACAACAATTTATCATCTCAATACAAAATGGGATTTCACCTCCTGAGTTTGAGGAAGGAAACAGCTGCAGATCAAAAATCTTCAACCTGGAGACTTCAGACAGCAAAAGGCTAAATTTGACAAGTGAATGGGAGTAAGAAATGTCTTTGAAGACATAGACTGCAGTGGTTCAAGAAGTTAGCTCACCAGCGCCTTCTACGGAACAATTGGGGATGAACAACAAATGTTGGTCTAGCCAGTGATAGCTACATCCCCATGCATGAGTAAAAAAACTAACCATGATAATTTAGTTGAAAGAATAAGTTATTAAATACACATGAACTCTCCTGATTGGATAATTTTTAAGAATATATATTTCAGAGGAGGAAGTGTCGGTAAGCACAATGCAAGTGAAAGAAAACATCTCTGGAATTTAGCAACAACTGTACCGTTAATCAGATAATTGGCACAGGAACTTATCTAATTTAGACTCAGTACATAAGTGCAACCAATTGTATCTGAAAAGCCAGAGTTTGAGGGGGTTGAGTGCAGGAAAGTAGCAGCAGTCACAATTCAATCTTCAAACCAGAATCTGCTTCAATTAAAGAGAACAAATAAATAACAAAATAGTTTGAGAGAGGAGGAAATTGTCATGAATTAAATCACAATTTTATTCAGAGCTTTACATGAAGAAGAGTCCAAGTAAAAGCAATTGTGATGACTTTGGGGCAAGATATCTCTACTGCACAGATGCCCATCACAGTAACACTATTCCGCAAGCTTTTGTTAGCCAAGCGTGTTGGCATATGCTAAGAATTTAGTACAATTGAATGACTCACCTCAAGGCACCAACAAGAATGTTTGACTAATCTTGACTCACCCCTTCCTGCCAAAATTCACATTAACGTTATTTTTCTTATTCATTCTGAATTTAACCACACGTTAGTAACTAAAGCATCTGCAATAATTGACGCAATCTGGCTGAACAGTTCCAATTGGCCAGTTCAAGAGACACATCTGTTGGAGTGTGGCGCCTAGCGCAAAAGACTGGAGCATGTGACACACAGATGGCTGCCAATATTAGGGATGGTGGTGCAGTGGGGTAAGAGGAAGGGTTGTCAGAGGAGAACAAAAATAAAAAGTAAGGGAGCCCAACAACAGCTATCCTGGCTGGAGCGAATGTTTCTGTGAGGAATGGAATCAGGGACAAGGATGAAAAAAACAAGATAGAAATGACCGTCTAAAGATGTGCAGGTTAGGTTGATTGGCCATGCTAAATTGCTCCTAGTGTGTAGGTTAGGTGGATTAGTGATGACAGATGTGCAAGGTTGTGGCGATGGGGCAGGGGGTGGGCCTGGGCTGGGATGCTCTTCACAGGGCTAGTGCAGGCTTGATGGGCCAAATGGCCTCCTTCTGCAGTGGAGGGAGTCTATAATTCTTTGATATTGGAATGAATGGAAGGAGATGAGATGATGGACTTGGTTAATTGTGACAGACTAGCAGGGACAGTTATTTGATGCCATTTGTTCAAAAGTCATCCTTTGTGCTAAAAATAAAAATTCACTAGATTTGAATAGAAAACTTTATAGAAATCATGACAATATAGACACACCACCACTTTCTGAATCTGTATTCCTTAAACTTATGAACTTAGCAAATCGTTCAGTCAAGTTCAATTTTAATGACACCATTTATGCCCAAATAGATGGTGTGGCCATAGATTCCCTCTTATATCCAACGCTCAAACATTTCCGTTGGTTTCCGCAAGAAATGTGTATTTATGGAATGAGTCCTAATCTTCTACTTTATGTATATTTCAAGTGATATGTAAATGAAGCATTTGTGGTCTTCGAGTATGCAGCAGTGAGCAAGGATTCCTCACTTGCTCCATCCCCTGCTCAAATTCACTTTTGAAATGGTGCAGTCCAACATGCTCCCATTCCTCAGCATGCCGGTCTAGAAATCCACTAATGTTTATCCACTGCCTACTGCAAGCCTGCATTGGCCAGAACTTATCAGCATTTTCTCACCTTGCAAGCTTTACACAGAAATAGCGCACATCAAAGCTATCCTCTGGAACAACAGCTATCCTGATCAGATGACGACACAGAGGATTTTCACAATAACTTCATTGCAGTGTTAATATAAGCCTACCTATGACTAATCAATAAACTTTCATTGGGCATCGCGCAGACTCTGAAATGGGTCAAAGGTCACCACCTTCAGACATGAAAAGTGGCCAGTCTAACTCAAATTATTCTGGAACGGCAAAGTATCTCATAAATTTGAACAAAAGGTTAAGGAAGTTGTTCACGCTGCTAATATGCAGTGGCTATGCAAGAGGCATTTTCCATTAACAAGATGTTGTGTCAGTCCAAAAAGATGCTCTGCCTCCCATACAATTGAGTAACATGGTGTATGAATTTCAGTGCCAATGCAAAGCCAGTTACATACATCGCAACGACTGGCAGAGTGGATCAAACAGCATATTGCTTTGTTTTTTTTTGCGATTCACAGAATACAAGCTGCAGTCAACGAGTTACCACTTGCAAAACCCAAAACAAAACATCGACTGGTAGCTGGGATTCCATGATTGGGCAGCACTTGCTGAACAATCCGGAGTGTGCTAAGAACTACACAACGATCAACTTAAATTAATCAATCCAGCTCATAATGTGGCTCATTTATACTTGCTAGACGTGGCATACATCCATTGGCAAGAATGTTCTCACCAAAAAGAAACGTGTCCAAGCCTTGCACGTTTTTGGAATTACCGAGAAGCTTGGGGAGACTCTATTACCCCATTCCTTTTGCTATTGCAATGCCTCGGCCAGAGGCAACTTGCCAACCAATCTGCATCACCTTTTCTGCTGGAGTATAAACTACTGTAATTGTTTGAAATTTGGCATTCATGCATTTGCCCTGATGAGTGCAAGATGAAAAGCTTCAGCAACATGTTTCTCTTTTCAACTATATTCAAGTTCTGTACTTGTAAATGACTGATATCATAAACTTGGTGGGGACTGGGAGAATATTCAATGAATGAGATTTGAAAGAATTAGGATGACAGTTAAAAAAAATCCAATTTCCACATGTGGAAACTTGCGTACACGTGGGATGTCATTGCTGCTGTAGCATGGTGGCACAGTGGTTAGCACTGCTGCCTCACAGCGCCAGGGACCCGGGGTTCAATTCCAGCCTTGGGTAACTGTGTGTGTGGAGTTTGCACTTCTCCCCAAGTCTGCGTGGGTTAGGTGCATTGGCTATGCTAAATTGACCCTAGTGTCAGATGGACTAGCAGGGTAAATATATGGGGTTACAGGGATAGGGCCTGGGTGGGATTGTTGTCAGTACAGGCTCGATGGGCCGAAGGACCTCCTTCTTCACTGTAGGGATTCTATAATTCTAAGTTAGAGATGATGGACAAATCGACACCAGTATGTCACTTTATCCAATATGATCCACTAACCTCCTGAAATTGCAGAGTGGATTGATCAAAACTGTTAAAAATGAAAACAAGAAGCCAAAAAGAATTGCACAGAAGGTGACAACCACTCAAAAGCTTTTGTAGGCAACTACTTTACAAGCAAGTTGCGATTACAGTTCTAGAACAATGCTGTAGTTTCAATACTGCTTTCAAAATATATCACCCACTGAATACATGTTTTTCTTCTTACAGAAAGAAAACTTGCAACAGAAGGCACAAAGCACAGATGGACAAATAGGACTCAGCAGGTCAAGCCCCCTTTGTAAGGTTGGTAATGAAAGTCAATAGCTGGAAGGCAGTACACAGCATGGGTAACAAAAGCTTAGACAAGGACGTGTTCTTCGTACAAAAGTGCTTCAGCAGGTGTATAACTATGACTCTGAGGGAGTATAATACATCTATGCAGTGAAGTGCTTAACTGTACATATCTATAACATGGAATAAAGAGTAAATATGTCAGGCCACAGGACCATCATTGTGAGCTATGCCAACAACAAATCTCAGCACACCATCCAGCAGCATCACAATTTAAAGCAAGTGACAGATAATATAAAGACAAGCTTTTTTTTCTGAATTTTACTGATTTAGAGAAAAACAGGAAAAGACAAGTCATAGAATTCTACAAATTACAACCAAGGCAAAGGTTGCACAGCACACTGCTTCCATGCCAGTGCTAAACTAACCGGAAGAGTTGACTCAAATTCCATTTCTTTGCCTTTTGTCCATTTCCTTTCATATTTTTCCTTTCAAAATACTTAATAAAGGCCTTTACTATCTCGTCTTCACAGTCACTCGTGGCAAGGCATTCCTTGTTCCAAAAATTCTCCATGAAAAACATTAGAACGATTCTAAGATAAAAGCAAAGTTCTGCGGATGCTGGAATCGAAAACAAAAAAGTGCTGAAAAATCTCAGCAGGTTTGGCAGCATCTGTGGCGAGAAAAAAGCAAATGTTGCGAGTGACTTGAAACTCCACAGACGCTGTCAGTCCTGCTGTGACTTTCCAGCATTTTCTGTTTTTGTATTAAAAATTCTCTCCTCATTCTTCGACCCAAATTCCCAAGTTTATGGCCTCTTGATGCCAACTCATTTATTTGTAGGGAAAAAAGCCTGTATTTACTTCTCAAAATGTTCAACAATTTTGAAGAACTTTATTTGGTCTCCCTGTTGAGAACATCTTCTTCACAATAACCTCTTTTTTTGTATCACTCATGAATCCATAATGTATATTTTCCATAGCAAATGTTACAAATAGGCTGCCAAGAACTTTATGCAATGCCCAGTGGCCGGAACATGGTCCTATGCAAATTTCACATTAGTTCCTTGCTTTTGCATTCTGTGCGTTTTTACACAAAATACAGAATCCCATCCCTTCATGAAAAATAAGTGGATTTCTCTACTTACAGTCACAGCTTTGCAGACCTGCAAAACCCGATCTCTGACATATACTGCTTCAAGAAATTCACTGATGCATTGTAAGATTTCTTCTCATATCAATCACAAACTTCCATTTGATCTCAGTCCAGCAAAGCTAAAATTCTCCATGATTATAACTATTACTATTACAAATTTCTGTAAGTGGCCTGCACATCTGATCCCCCACTTCCTTCCTGATATACAACTGTTTATAAAATAGGATTAATATGATACATCCTCCTTAATTCTGATGACCATAAATAGAAAATTGCCTTTTTAATGGCTGCAATTGTGTTTTGAATTAACAAGACAACCTCTCCCATTGCTCTTTCTTCAACTCGCTTGAAAATGTAATGGACAGGGGCATCATCCCCAACATCACCTCAGCTGAGGTTAAGTTCCATTCAGTTTTATATAATACAACTCCCTTCCAAATAATCAGAATCCTACAGTGCAGAAGGAGGCCATTCGGCCCATCGAGTCTGCACCCACCACAAAGAACAAAGAACAATACAGCACAGGAACAGTCCCTTCGGCCCTCCAAGCCCGTGCCGCTCCCTGGTCCAAACTAGACCATTCTTTTGTATCCCTCCATTCCCACTCCGTTCATATGGCTATCTAGATAAGTCTTAAACATTCCCAGTGTGTCCGCCTCCACCACCTTGCCTGGCAGCGCATTCCAGGCCCCCACCACCCTCTATGTAAAATATGTCCTTCTGATATCTGTGTTAAACCTCCCCCCCTTCACCTTGAACCTATGACCCCTCGTGAACGTCACCACCGACCTGGGGAAAAGCTTCCCACCGCTCACCCTATCTATATCTTTCATAATTTTATACACCTCTATTAAGTCTCCCCTCATCCTCCGTCTTTCCAGGGAGAACAACCCCAGTTTACCCAATCTCTCCTCATAACTAAGCCCCTCCATACCAGGCAACATCCTGGTAAACCTCCTCTGTACTCTCTCCAAAGCCTCCACGTCCTTCTGGTAGTGTGGCGACCAGAACTGGACACAGTATTCCAAATGCGGTCGAACCAACATTCTGTACATCTGCAACATCAGACCCCAACTTTTATACTCTATGCCCCGTCCTATAAAGGCAAGCATGCCATATGCCTTCTTCACCACCTTCTCCACCTGTGACGTCACCTTCAAGGATCTGTGGACTTGCACACCCAGGTCTCTCTGCGTACCTACACCCTTTATGGTTCTGCAATTTATCATATAGCTCCTCCCTACATTATTTCTACCAAAATGCATCACTTCGCATTTATCAGGATTGAACTCCATCTGCCATTTCTTTGCCCAAATTTCCACAATCCCACCCAGGCCCTATCCCCATAACCCCATGCACTTACCCTAGCTAGTCCCCCTGACTAATGCCTGTAGTTTCTCAAAATTCTTTCTAATGCCTTGTTCTTTTGGAAATTATAGATGTCAGCCCATAAGTTGATCGTTGAAGTCTCGAAAAATCCCTCCAAAAAAAAAACAGATGTCAAATTATACAGAGTAGAAAAATGAACCACTGGTGTGGGTGGTCACCATTTTGAAATGTCATCAGCATCCAATGCAGAGTGGTGATGCCTTAAACTCCTTCACATCTTCACAGCACAGCTTGACCCCTTGCACCCAGTTATGAGGTACCAGCAACCAAAACATGTATTTGTGTGATGAAAATTGGAGATTGATGAACTCCAATTAAAGTATTGAATTAAAGTAAATTAAAATACTGCATGTCATAGCTGAAAAGACAGGGTTGAATTATATCCTGAAAATTTGCAAAAAGAAAATGACTGTGCGGCTGGAAAAATAGGGTCGGCTTCTATGTCACAATTGACAGTACAAACTCATTTATGGTACTGCATGTGTATGTCCTTTTCTCTTCACTTATCTTTCGTCACTTCAGTCTATCATAGGAACAAAACCAAACCATTCAGCCCTCAAGCCCTTTTCATGATTGAATGAGATCAGGTCGGTCTGTATCTTAACTCTATGTACCCACCTTGGCTCAATAGCCCCTCATACCCTTGGTTAGCTATGTTCTTTCAATCTCAGATTTTAAATTATTAATTGAGCCAAAATCGACAGCAGGCTTTTTTTCCCCCAACCTGTGGCTCACTGACCAGAAAGGGCTCACAAAGCCCTTCGATCGAGGACCCCCACGCCGGTTTCCAAAATGCTGGGAAGACAGGCAAATGGAGTGCAAGATTCTGACAAGAACTGCTCCTCCAATCAAAAACCACTCCTCTCCCATGTTTGCTGTTGATAGACTAGATCAGCAACACCAGCAGCAGCGAGTGTGCTCAGAACAGGAGAGGCTTTGCGAGGTGCGGGAAGGAAAGACAGACACAGAGGGGGAGCGAGAGCGGTGCTGCAGGGTCCATAGTGGGGGAGGGTGTGGACAGGAGAGATAGCTTGGATGGGCAGGGACAGAGTGTGCAAATGAGGGGGGAGGGAGAGCGTGGGTGAAACACAGCTCATGCAAGCGCAGGTACACATCTGCCTCACTCTCGGTCTCAGGGTTCTCATTCACCCTCACCCCTACACACCAACATGCACACTCACCCAGTCACACAGTGGGCGAGTCTGAGTATACAGACTGCAAGTGAGCTTGACACACCACACACACACCGACTTTCTCACACTCTAATGGTCATGGTTATTAATTACATTTTTAAATTTATCGATGTATTGCTTTATTGTTGCTCAACAAGTTTTTTTTTCTTCAAACTTTTTTTGAAATTCATGTTTAATGTTGTGTCAAACTTACCTTCCAGAGATTTGCCCCTTGACCCCTCACCACACCCCCCCACTCCCCGAAGTATAATTGGAAATGTAGCCATTGCCCCATCTCAGTGGAAAGGTTGCACAAGCTTGATCTTTTGTGGCAGAGTTCTGTACTTCTACTATCCTTTGCATGAAGCATATCCTAACTTCTTTACTGAATGGCCTGGCTCTGTGATGCGCGATATAACACACGAGAGGCTGGATGTACTCGGGAAATAAAGGCTTTTATTGCCAACAATAACAGAGCTACCATATACAGTATACGATCCCAGACTAAAGGGTCACCAGGCAGAGCAGTGACCTTTATACCTCTCCCAGGAGGCGGAGCCGACTGGGGTGTACCATAACGACTATATTAACAGGTAGAACAGCCCAACCCTAACCCCAACAGTAACATATCTACAGACTCATAGTACTGGCCAGACCATGGCTCAGCACTACCTGGTGGGAACCAACAATGGTTCACCACACTCTGATTAAAATTATCTCCTTACCCCAGGTTTCTTCTTCAACCAGTCATCATAATAATAAGTAGAAAACCTATGACTCTCACTTACTGTGGATATTCTTTGGAACTGCATATATCTGCAAGAATTGTTGACACCAACTTACTTTGAGACCCGTTTAGTTAATTGAATGGTTAAGTTTGGGGAGGAACATTTTCAGGTGAATACAATGAGCTTAAAGGCCAGCTTCAATGTACCTCATGACCTCTGCTTTTGGCACATATTATGATTGTACCTCACTTTCACAATTTGAAGCATTGGATCGATGTTGCACTTGAAATTTTTAAAACCAGAAATAAATGTTTCTTTCTTATGCATTTAGCCACTGAAATGTTTGAACATGCTCTCTGACACCATCATCATTGTGAGTAACTCGATACTTTATGCATACAAACTGCAGATCAGTGCAGGTTACAATTAAATAGCAATCCTCCACCTTGATCAAAATTATACAACGCAGCATTAAAATGCTGGATTAAAACATTTCTTTCCTTCATGAGCTTGTATTTTCATTACAGCGATAGAAGGAAGAAAAAAAAAGAATCACGTACTAATGAAATATAGAGAAGGAACAGATTGCTGAATTATATTAAAGATGCCTTGAGGCAAAAAACATTGTTTTTTAAAAGTCCCAGACAGGAGAGAAATGTGATGAAACTGTTGAGTATGTAGGCTCCCAGCACCAGTCCATGGCTGATGCCAGAATCAAATCTATCACGTTATTATCTGAAATTGCTAATACCATAATCAGATGTATATAGACCATCCCCACCCAGAAAAACAGCAACTCCCTTATAGTCTGCACACCAACCTCAAGAGCTTGCTTAGTAAAAGACTAGGTACAAGTAAACATGGCAATCTTTGAACACAACATGGATAACACCATAGGAGTATATGAATTAGGAGTAGCAGGAGACCATTTGGCCCCTCAAGCCTGTTCCACCATTCAAGATCATGGCTGCTCCAATTGTTACTCAACACTTTTTTGCCTACCCTTTGTCTTTCTTAGTCAAGAATCCAATTACCTCTACCTTAAGAATATTCAACGACCCTGACTTCACAGCTTTCTGGGAAGAATGTCCCAGAGACTTACGAGTCTCATTTGGTAGCTCTGTACAGTTAGGGCTCATAAGCAGTACTGGAACCTGACATGGTAACAGGATGTCACTGGCTTCCTGCTGGAAAAGAATTAAGGCTCAGAAGCAACCTTGGGAGCCATTTGTAGTGTGGTCTAGCTGGGGTGATTGGAGCTTGGTGAAATCAAGGAGCAATGGTCAGTCTAACAGCTAGCCAGCTATAAACAGAGCTAGAATTATGCCAATAAGCAAAGGCTGAAGTGCAGACTTGGCAATCCGGGGAAGAAAGTCTCGGGAGACGCAAGTGAAACTGTGGGAGGAGTGCAGGCATTGAGGCAGTCAGAGTTGGAGCGGCTTGGAGGGAATTGAGTGGCTTGATCTTCAAAAGTAAAACACTTGCAGTCCCTCATGAAGGAGGCAGAGTTTCAATGAGAATTGTTGATTCAGCTGACCTCGTAGGGATGCGCCTTGGTTGGATTTGCTATTTACTGTACAGTGTGGAGTCTTCAATCCTGTCTGTTAATTCACATGTACCTCATATTTACTCTAAATGTTAGAGTATACGATAGATATTGTAAATTATTTTATCTGCTGGTTTAAAACCCATAGAATTTTGCTGTTTTATTCTCTTAGCAAGTGCCTTGAATCTCAGACTTTGTTTACTTTAAATGTTATTGGTCCCTAAACAGATCTCACCAAAAACCTGGCATCTGGTCCAGGATCATAAACAGGCTCATTTGCACCCATCCCAGAGCTCATCTACTTTTCAGCCTACGTATAATCATGGGCCTGACAGCAACTTTTGGTTTTGCTCTACATTATGCCAGGAGCAATGTAGCCAATGGCAAAATTGTAACAACAGCAGAGAAGTAACAATCATTAATTCAGGAAATATATCTCCTCCATAACAGATTGTACCTTATCTAGTCTGAAGTCTATCCCAAAATAAATGGTGCCCTCAAACAAAGTTACCCAATTCTAAGCCCATCTAAAACACAAGAGTAGTAAAAGAACTGAGACAATGAAACATTAGCAAGAAATCTTGCAATAAAATGATACAACAAATAATTATGGGGTTTGTGGAAAGGAATGTTGGAAAAGGTGGTGATGAAGTTACTTCAGTGAATCACTCCTTGTTTCAATAGTCTGATAAGGGTATAGACCAGTTCGTCTGGACAGCCATTATGAACGGATTAACAGGCCTTATACACAGCACTGATCATAAACAACTGGTAACAGGCAAATATGAACAACCAACTCCGTGAAAGTAGGCTTAAAGACCAAAAAGGTATTTGAGGGAGTTTTGGAACTGGTCAAGTGGAGGAAAAGAGAGTTAAGGATAGCGGTCCAGAGCACACTGTACATGCAAAGGTTACTGTACGTGATGGAAGGTAAAAGGCAACCTAATGGTGGGCGTTAACCCCAATGTTTAAACAAAGAGCTTGATGCATCATTGCATATTTCATATTAAGAACTTATACAGGATCAGTCTATCAGTAAACTCAATTAGTTTTTCATCTGTGTACAAGTTTAAAAAATGGCATAAAGAATACATTTTTGAAGAAAGCTGATGCAGTAGGGAGAACGTCTCAAAGGCTGATTTGGGTAGTTCAAGGCTTCATGAAGTTGAGAGAGAGAAAAGGAAACAGGGCTGTTCGTGCATGCCAGCCATCCTGATCTGTCAGGAACAGCACTCCCTACCTCTCGTGGTCGTATGTTTCTGCAAAATTAATACGTTCTATTCGCAACTCCGATTAAACTCAACATCTTCACCTTCCTGGTTGCAGTCAATCCTGATTTAATTTGAGCACAATTTACTATCAATTAAAATCACAAGGTTAGATGCTGAGAGAAAGAAGGGATCACAGCCTTGGGATAATAGTTAGGACTGAGATGAGGAGAATTTTCTTCACTCAAAGGCTGTGAATCGTTTAAATTCTCTATCCCCAAAAGGCAATGGATGTCCAGTCATTGAAAATATTCAAAACTGAAACTGATAGGTCTTTGGACATGAAGGGAATCAAGCGAAGGACAAATAAAGTGAAACTGATTTTGTTGATTAACCATGATTTAACTAAATGGTGGACCAGGCCTGATTGGGTAATTATGGCCTCATTCTATTTGTAATGTTTTATGTCCAGTGAAGAATTCTTGATAGCACTGAGGAAAACAAATTAAAACCATGTTTTTAAAACAATATTCAGATTTTTTGGACACCTCCCTTCTTCCCTCACCTAAGCTACAGGAAACTCAGTACCTGTGAGATGGAAAAATAAGGTGGGTTAACTTTGAAATCACAGCAGCAACCAAACATAAAGACAACTAGCTAATGGTCAATTAAATATTAAATGAAGCATTATCTATCCAATTGCATGTTGGTTCAGGGAAAAAAACCCAGCTCCCCCGTATTCAAATTGTCTTTAATTAGGTTACAATTCAGAGTCTGCAACTAAGCATTTTGACCCGAATTCATAAAATGCAGTTACGGCCAATTGACAGGGATTAAAAGCTTAGGACATGGCCATCTGTGGCAGAGGGAAGCCTCCTTAAATAATTTGAAAAACTTGCACAAACCTGAAGTCACGGTTGCACGCAGCACTGAATTTATTTCAAGGTTTTAACTGGGATTATTAAAGTTGTAGCTAATTCTAATGGGAATCTGGTCTGAAAACCTCTCTTTTGATTTTCAGTAGAGTGACATGAACAGTTTCTGGCTGGCAGAACAAGTCTGGTCATTTGGCTACGTGATCCGTCAATCATTAGACAAAATCGGATATCTTTAAAAATCATCATTATATAGGACATTAGTGATCAGCACTGCTGCCTTAAAGCGGCAGGGACCTGGGTTCGATACTCAGCCTGGGTCACTGTCTGTGCGGAGTCTGCATGTTATTCCCGTGCCCACGTGGGTTTCCTCTGGGTGCTCCGGTTTCCTCCCACAGTCCGGAAGACGTGCTGGTTAGGTGCACTGGCCATGCTAAATTATCCCTCAGTTTGCCTGAACAGGCGCTGGTGTGTGGTGTGACTAGGGGATTTTCATAGTAACTTCATTGCAGTGTTAATGCAAGTCTACTTCTGACTAATAAATTTAAAAAAATACAGATGCCTTGTGAAAAAATTAAATAATTCCTCTTTATAATTTTACAAAGTAAAATGAGCTGATCAAAGAATTCTGGGTGGAACCAATCCACTTCTAAAACTAAAATGACTATGATACATACTGTATCCAGATGGACTAAACATGTTCTTTTGCAGATTTTAGAGTAACAGATATTGTAATTCCTTGATTCATGTTTTAGAATTCCTTATGGAATTCTTAATAACCTTTCTCATTTGTTAGGAGATCAGAGTATACTTCCCACTTTATCCAGAGGCAAACATTTAGTTCGCACTGCTGCCTCACAGCGCCAGGGACCCAGGTTCAATTCTGGCCTTGGGTGACTGTCTGTATGGTGGTTGCCCATTCTCCCCGCGTCTGTGCGTTCCCTCCTGTGCTCCTGTTTCCTCCCATTAAAAGATGTGCAGATTCGGTGTTAGGTGGATTGGTCTTGCTAAATTGTCTCTTAGTGACCCAAGTTGTGAAGGTAAGATGCTGAGTTGATGCAGTCTCGATGGGCCAAATGGCCTCTTTTTGCACTGTAGGGATTAAAATGCATCATAGAATCCCTAAAAAGGTATAGGGGGCCATTTGGCCCATCGAGTCTGTATCAACCACAATCCCACCCAGGTCCTATTCCCCTAACCCCACATATTTACCCTGCTAATCCCCTGACACTTGGGTCAATTTAACATGGCCAATCAACCTAACCCGCACATTTTTGGACTGTGGGAGGAAGCCGGAGCACCCGGAGGAAACCCACACAGACATGGGGAAAACGTGCAAACTCCATACAGACAGTGACCCGAGGCCAGAATTGAACCCGGGTCCCTAGCACTGTGAGGCAGCAATGCTAACCACTGTGCTATCGTGCCGCCCTACGATTCTAAAATTTAATGACTTAACTTACCTCATTGCTGATTTTATAAATTTCAGTGTGTAATTAACAGTTGTGAATAAATACTTCTTGTGCTGACAGTAAAAAAAGTTACAACATGCTAACATTTCCAAATGTGCACATGGAAGTATATACCGGATTTTTCTATTTGGACAACAGCTTCTGCTGAACCCTAACAGAAAGGAACAGGCAATGCAAATTCACATAAAATGAAGATCAGCATTTCCGGGATGAACTTTCCAATTCTTAGGACAATTATTGAATCGTTGGTAGCATAGATTTTCCAAAACAAATCTCAGTTCTCAGCTTCATATTTCTAAAGCTTCCCCATGTGTTCAATGTTGACATTTTCTGCTTCAATCATGACCTGTTTGCACCGAGATACAACTTTCTCCTGAGTCAGTTATTTAAAACATCCGATACAGTTTTCAGGGTGCTGTTTGTTTGACATGAAAGCACTCACACATTATCAGATACGTTAGTTAATGAATGAGCATTCTTAAAAAAAACTTACCAGTACTTTAAATGTTGACAGATTTGATTACCTAAATATTAAAGCATTTTCAATATACCAAAGAAAATGCATAAATTTTACCCAGTTACATTAGTTCCCAAATGGTAATACAGTCTCCTTATTTTCCACTGATTGTTGCGGGACTCGAGAGAACCCTGGGAAATACAAGTTGGCAAGTCAATTAATGTCATTGTAAGCCTATTAGATTTTCAAATAACTGGTCATTAACAAAACTGAGTGAAGGGAAAAGGAAAGATTAGTTATTTTATAGAGCTCAGCTTTCTCAGATAGACATGAAATGGATACGGTTGGTATTTTTCGCCTAATACCCTCTGAATTGCTGTAATACAAAGTGCTACAGCATGGTTAAAAACGCCCACGATTCACCACACAACTGAGACATTTCAGCCATTTTCTTAAGGTGACTTTTTCCCCCCATCTCCCACCCACAGAGAACAAAAATACTTTGTTTCAGTGAACAAAATTGGTGGACAAGCCACCCGGGCTGCCTTTTGGTACCTCCTGCCCATTAGTTGAATAATGGCCTTGCTGAAGGTCACATCTACCCATTTTCCTGGTCATTGAACAGTAGGGGAAGGGAAGACCAGAAAGTGTCAAAATGGGATAGAGTCTCTTATTATCAATAACTAGCGTCCAAGTACGCATAAAATAACAAACTTGTAGTTGCACAATAAGTGTCCCGGGGTGGCTTGTCATTCAGATATTGTCATTCCCGGCCTCTTATCGATTTACTGTGTTGTATGACATTCATGACTAATATGAAGCATTAGATATTTCAGACCAAGAGAAAACAAATCTCTACACCTGCACTACTGTCATGCCTTGTTCCTCCACTTGCTTTAGATTATTGTCCAGTGGTAGAGAAGTTCACAATGAATACTGGAGAGACAGTCTCTCCTAATTCCAAAAAACAATTTACAAGAATGACACCAAAAATGCATGGGTACAAGGTCAGGAAGGCATTGACCAACTGGCTCCCTTTTCTTTTGATAAAAGGGACTGAGGTCATTAGGTGACCTATCTCTACAGTACAGGAGGCGGCCTTTTGGCCCATCAAAACTGCACCAACAACAATCCCACCCAGACCTTATTCCCGTAACCCCACCTCACTAATCTTCCTGACACCAAGGGGCAATTTTGCATGGCCAATCCACCTAACCAGCACAGCTTTGGAGTATGGGACGAAACCGGAGCATCTGGAGGAAACCCACGCAGACACTGGGAGAACATGCAAACTCCACATAGACAGTCACCAGAGGCCGGAATTGAACCCGTGTCCCTGATGCTGTGAGGCAACGTTGCTAACTGCTGTGCCACCGTGCCGCCACAAAGGTAGTCACCAAGAAATCCAAAAGGGAATTCAGAAGAAACTTCCTCACCCAAAGAATGTGGAACTCTACTACAGGAATGGCTGGATCAAACAGCTGCATTTCAAGAGGAAATTAGACACGTATAAAAGGAAGAAGGGGACTGATGAATACAATGGCAGATTTAGATGAGGAAAAATGGAAAGTGGCCTAAGAGGCACATAAAAATTGACATGGATAGATTGGTCAAATGTCTTGTTTCTTTGCCATTCACCCCATCAATCCTACAGAAGCAGCTCCATTACCTGCAACATGGGAGTGTGGGGGGGGCGGAGGGGGGCTTGCAGCAGAAGAGGGAACAACATGCAGACCTCGAGTCTCAAATTGTGTGTGCGTGTGGGGGGGGGGGGGGGGGGGGGGGGGGGGGGGGCGCCTTGCTCCGCACTTTCACTGCTGTTTGTGGTGCACGCAAGCTAAATTTGTGGGGAGCACCAAATATTCAATCTGCAAACCCAACATCTTCCAATCTTGCTGCCTGGGTCTCAAATTATAACCTGGACCCAACCTCAAGTTTCCAACCATTACTTTCTATTACATCTCAAAGTGTATTAGATATCGTTTTGCCTATGCAAATCAACACTTCTGACCACGTATCTAGTTGCTAAACACTTGATTTATATATTCAATAATGAAAAGATATGCAAAATCCAGAGCACAGTTCCATTTGTAAAGAGGGTGTTACTTTTCGATTAAGAGGATTCTAATTTGCATCTAATATAGTTTTAAATCCTAGCATCAGCTACACCAGAGTTCCAACAATGCAATAAGGATTGCCTGGTAACTGGCAGTGACTAGTGAGGAAATTGATTTCTACTTGAATTGTCTCCAAGCCAAGAACAGGATTTGCAGTTCACCATGAGCACACAATATACATAGGGCAGTTAGGAAGGCACACGGGACGCTTGGTTTTATCAGTTTGGCATAAGAGCATAAGAACACAGAATGTACAGCTCCAACATAATCTCAGCATGCAGGTCCACAGTTCCCTAAAAGTGGCAACACAGATGGCCAAGGTGATTAAGAAAGCATATGGCATGCTTGCCTTCATCGGCTGGGGCATTGAGTACAAAAGTTGGCAAATCATGTTGGCTATAAAAAACCTTGATTAGATCGCATTTGGAGCATTGCGTGCAGTTCTGATTGCCACACTACCAGAAGGACCTGGAAGCTTTGGAAAGAGCGCAAAGGCGGTTCATCAGGATGTTGCCTGGTTTCGAAGACATTGGCTATGAGGAGAGGTTGAATAAACTAGGATTGTTTTCACTGGAAAGACGGAGGCTGAGGGAAGACCTGATAGAGGTCTACAACATTCTGAGAAGCCTAGACATCCAGGGTGGATGTCAGAGGCTTTTTCCCAGGGTGGAAGTGTCAATTATTAGGGGGTGCAGGTTCAAGGTGAGAGGGGAAAAGCTCAAGGAAAATGTGCGGGGGAAGATTTTCATGCAGAGTGGTGGGTGCCTGGAACGTGCTGCCAGAAGAGGTGATGGAAGCATGCACATTAGCAACATTTGAGGGGCATCTGGATGGGTACATGAATAGGGAGGAAATAGAGGGATATGGTCCAAGTAAGGGCAGACGGTTTTAAAAAAAATTTAGTTGGGGCATCATGATCGGCACAGGCTTGGAGGGCTGAAAGGCATGTTCCCGTGCTATACTTTTCTTTGTTCTTTTATAAAGGGACCCTTCTTAGCCACATTCACCACCATTTACATTCCCTTTGCCTTTTTGTCCATGACATGTTTGTCAATCTGCTGGCCCCCCACCCAAACAGCATAAATATCATCCTATATACTATTGTCTTGAGCTCTGATGAAGGGCCATCCAGACTCGAAACTTCAGCTCTAGTCTCTTCTCACAGATGCTGGCAGACCTGCTGAGGTTCTCCAGCATTTCCGGTTTTTGTTTCGGATTCCTGCATCCACAATAATTTGCCTGTAACTTCACAATGTACTTCAGTGAGTGTAAGCACTTTGAGATAAGGCAGAAAATGCTGGAAATATTCCAGTCTGGCAGCATCTGTGCAGATAGAAAAAGAGTTAATGTTTCAAATCGAATATGACTCATCTTCAGGACTTCAGGGAGAGAGAAATGTGATGGGTTTTATTCTGTGGAAAGGGGAGGGGAAGAGAACAAAAGGAAAGGTCCACAATAGGGCAGAGTTTGAGAGATTAAATGACAAAATACATCATGCAAAAAAAGGCGAAGGAGCAGTAATGGTTGTAGCAAAGAGACAAAGCATTTGTCCAGAGTGAGTGTGAATGGCAGAATAATGAACAGCTCTGTCCAAAAGCTAAAACATGAAAAACAAGATCCAAACTGCTAGCACATGGCGAAAAAGGACAGAGTTCCTTTTCTGAAATTGTTCAGCTCAATATAAAATGCCTAATCTGAAGATGAGGTGCTGTTCCCCAAGCTTGTGTCAAGCTTTACTGTCGCAGTGCAACATGCAGAAGACACAAATGTGAGCTTGAGAACTTGGGGGCAAATTAAAATGGCAAAGTTACCAAAAGCTCAGGGTCATGCTTACAGACCGACTGGAGGCGTTCCCCCAAAGTGTCACCCAATCTGTGTTTGGTCTCTTCAATGTCGAGCAAACTGCAGCGTGAGCAGCAAGGTTGTTGACTCTGTGAAACCATGGATTCAATGGCATTTTAGAGCGAGAGGAAATGAGGGACAATAGAGCAAGACATGAGAGACAAAAGGATTTGCATCAACAGGGGAACATATCCCTGTATTATAGTTATGAGACCCCTATGGAAGGTGATGTCCACCACATAATGGCCAGCCATCAACACATCAATCTACCATAAACTTGTACTTCCTTCATTGTCACCATCATAGGGCAGCATGGTGGCAAATTGGTTAGCATTGCTACCTTACAATGCCAGGGACCCGCGTTCAATTCCGACCTTGGATGACTATGTAGAGTTTGCATCTTCTCCCAGTGTGTGTGGGTTTCCTCCGGCTGCTCTGATTTCCTCCCACAGTCCAAAGATGTACAGGTTAGGTTAATTGCCCCTTTAGTGTCCCAAGATATATAGGTTAGGGGGATTAGCTGGGGTAAATGCGTGGGATAAGTGTCAGTATTGATTTGAGGGACCAAATGGCCTCCTTCCACACTGTTGGGATTTTATGATTATCTTCAAGTGTAAGGAACACACTGCTCCTCCTACTGCTATTAATAAACTTCATACCAACCAGTTAGGTTGCGTCATTTTTAATTGATTAGAAGACGACATTAGATTTGGAATTTGAAAATGCTGGGGTTTGTTGCTCTATGATGCTTGGTTTGAAAAGTAAAATCGCCTTCTATTCATAATGTTGAAAAGGAATACATTTGTCTCCTGGAATCGTCAGTACATTGGGCACATCATAGCAATAACCTGCTGATAGGGGTCAGAATATTCTCTCAACTGTTCCTGGGGCATGTACTATCAAGAAAATCAAACAATCAAAAGGCCTTGTCCTTTGCAGAACACTAGAAGAAAATATATATCTTAAGCTTCTAATGTACATAGGAATTTCTGATGATTTGAAAGCCGCTATTGCAAAAAATCCTTCTATGGAACGGGCAAAACATATAGCTCATTGAGAGTTTGAATTAATTGAGTAAATAACATTAGCTTGTTCCAGTATCACACTTACCTCCAAATTAAAAAATTATAGATTAAAGCCCCATTGCAGACTTAGCATGAAATGTAGGCGGACACTGCGGTGTAACATTGAGGGGAGTACTGCGTTGATGGAGGTGCCATCTGATATGATAGTAAACCACTCCAAAAAGGTTCCTTGAGAACCAGATAGTTAACCCTGCCAGCACTGCTTCCACAATCAAAGTATGGATTCTCTCATCATTCATTTTCCGTTTGTGGGATTTTTGCAATGAAAAGATGAATACAAGTCCTTTCTTTTTGAAAACTTGCAGTTTAACGTTCTCACTTTAACACTTGAACCTCGTGCCTTTTTCCCCAATGGTTAGTTACAAAATTGCTGGATAATGTTTCTAACCGAAGTACTTGGGGTAACAACCACTGATCATTTAGAAGATGATACTGATTCAGATGAGCAAAGACTTTGCAGAAGTGACAATGATATTTACTTCCCGTGTAAATTTGAGAGCCAATAGTGATATTATATTTAATTCGGCTCATTGATTGACCTAGTGAAGATCGTCAAAAATACAAAGAAAAACAACTTACAAACGCAGGACTGAAAGGAAGAGATCCTAACTTCGTGCTAACTACCAAAGAGAAAGAGCAACTAATGTCAATTGCTAATTGGTTGGAACTGGAACTTGCTAACCCCATTGTTCCTGTAGAACAGTCTAAATGATATTCTGAAGATACAAATACAATGTTGGAGGCAGTGGCGTAGTGGTATTTTCAATAGGCTAGTAATCTAGAAACCCAACGCAAGGCACTGGAGACCCAGGTTTGAATCCCAGCAAGGCAGATGGTGAAATTTGAATTCAATAAAAATCTAGAATTAGAAGTCTAATGATGACCTGGAATTAAAATTAATGACCTTTTTGATTTGATTTATTATTGTCACATGTACTAACATACAGCGAAAAGTATTGTTTCTTGCGCGCTATACAGACAAAACACACCGTTCATAGAGAAGGAAACGAGTGAGTGCAGAATGCAGTGTTACAGTCTGCTAGGGTGTAGAGAAAGATCAACTTAATGCAAACTAAGTCCATTCAAAAGTCTGACAACAGCAGGGAAGAAGCTGTTCTTGAGTCGGCTGGTACGCGACCTCAGACCTTGGAATATAAAGCTCGTCTCAGAAACGGCGATCATGAAAAAATTAGCAATCGTCATAAAAACCCATCTGATTCACTAATGTCAGTTTGGTTATGTGCAACTCCAGATCCACAACAATGTGGTTGACTCTTAAATACCCTCAGGGATAGGCAATAAATACTGGCCCAGCCCATGTCCACATCTCACGCACAAATTTTAAAAATGCAAGTAATGCAGTAAAAATCATGACTGCTTGTTTGTAATACTTGCACTGTTTTATATTCAAGAATTCAACTGGTACTTCATTTCGGAACATTCATCTTCCCCAAATAGGATGGGTGGAAATAAACGGAATCAAATCTTTGCTTACACCTGTCATTTACCCATACCCCACTCCACCCCTGAAAACTGGGATTCATCATTCCAGTTTCTGTACTTCTAATCGCCATAGCAACCCTTCCACAAGCATGTTCAATATTCATTTTTCAATAATGCACACACATGTCAACACCCATGCATTGGAGGTTTCACAACGTTTGCCATGTTGTGTGCCATATTTGACATCCCAGCAGTCAACTTCCCTTTTATTTTAAACAAATTTGCACCTTAAAAGGTGTATAATATTATTAAGACATTTAAATGAGCAATCTGGGTAAACGTGACCATAAGGGAAAATAATCGCTTTAAGATTTTTCAAAATCTACAATTTGTATGAGTGTGGCTGTGGCGGTTATGTCACTAGTATGAATTTATGTTGTTGCACTAACATGCCCTAAACATGGAAATTAGGTTTCCCAAAAATTATCTGCTCCTTTACAAAGTAAAAGAAATGCTACCAAAGTATCATGTCAATGAGGAAATGAGAAACACTACATACATTACATTCTGAAGTCTTTTGGTGCTGCAAAGCAATTTTAAAAAACTATTTCAAATCCAAACTAAACTAGGTATTGATCTAACAGTAATATAACTCTACTCGAGATAAGAAATTAAAGCCATATCTGATTGGTGTGATGCAACAAACAAATCAACTCATTGTTCAATACATGAGCAAGATTCAAAACTTGAGAATTTTGCAACGATATCCCATTCATTTAACGTTAACTTTATCCTACATCCAACACCAGATGAAGTAAGTGGGCCATTAAACAATACACACTCATGCTTAGAACTGTTATTTGCTTTATAAACTGGAAAATTTACTCCAATAAAAAGGAGGATATTAACTTTTAAATCATTAAGTAAACCACTGAAGACCCATAAAAGCAGCATTAACCATCCTAAGAGTTACAACATAGTATTCAATTTTGAAGTAACGCAGAAGAAATTCAACATCTATAAAACTTAACGCAGCAATTGAGGTTCCTGCTAATTAGAATTAATATGTTAACTGCTCCACAAAATAGCTAACAAGTGATATTTTTCTCCTTTCTATGGAACATGTAGATTATGTGGCGCTCAACAGAAAAGTTGGATGCATTCATGTTTTCTCCTCAGTTTTTGGTGAATTATAGCAATGTGATTGGTTACAGTTGATACTTACAAAATATATAATGTACCATAGTAGAAAATAAAACTCTCATTGTAATACTTGAAAATTTCAGAATTTCGAAGTGCAATGATACTGTGTCTTTAAGAAATGTATGGTAATCATGTTTCCCTGCAGGATCTTTTGTCGACACCATGTTGTCTGTAGCCAGTGTCCTTTATTGCTACTGAAGCAATACAACTGATGTCATGTTGATTTTAATCTGAACTAATACAGTGTTCTTTGGATTTAATAGTCCCTAAGGATTGCTGAGTTGAGCTTGATTTGGGGATGATTGATGATTTAGGTCATATGGCTAGGGGCAGTTATTTTTCCACAGAGTATTTCAGTTTTAATTTCATTTTCAGAAGCAGCTTGAAGTTAAAAGAAACAGCAATGTTTTGTCCCTCTCTCTGGAGTTGGAGATTTTGCTGTTTAAGCGTCACTGAGTTGGAACCTGCCAGAGATGGTGATTTATCTCTCTGAAGTTGAGCTGTTTTGAGGATATATCCTTCTTTGCAAACAGCTGGCTTGGATTTCTGTCCATGGGTGTTACAAAGCTGAAATTCCAGCATTACACGAGCACACTTGTTTTTGTGCTAAGTCTGAAGAAGGATGTGTGTCTGTGGGATGGTGTTTAACTTGGAACAACAGAGATAGCTAGCTGTTAGGAATTATACGTTGAAGTCTTGTAATTGGCAAACGTTATGCAAATTCTTTTTGTTATATTTTAACTATGTTCTTAAATAAACTTTGATAAAGGCTTCCCAGCGGGTCACTTGAATCATACCTGGAGTGAAACACCTTATGCTCACCAATGCCAAAATCAATTATAAAACATAGTATCCAGGCTAACTCAGAAAACACTTTGGAGTCTTTGGCCTGGGTCTTGCCATAAGCTACAGAGCAGTACGGTAAAAGCAGTCTCTAAGTTAGTCCAGCCACTCATCACCCAGATCAGCATTACCACAGGGATTCAAAAATATTAATATGTCCAAAGGGAGAAAGGATTACCTCCGTATGTGTTCAAGTTATGCTAAATTTTAACATAGCAACTGGGTCAACTGGATTTGGCATTATTCTATCTGGTGTCTATTCACAAGCTGCAATAATTACTGGCTGAACTTTCAATACTTAATTATGTACAAGCTCAAATCTATTCTACTTATAACTTAGGCAGCTGGTTCCAAGATGCTTTGTATGTTGCATCTCATTTATTTATAACATCCAAGCTCCCAGCTCTCCTATTCTAATCAAATATGACCTCCAATGACCATCATCTCCTTTATTGCCTACAAGTTACAGTATTCAAAATTAAATTAACAATGCTAGTTGCTCAAATGTTGAAATTATCCTTACTCCTAAACAATCTTACAATGTCAACCTTGTGTAAATCTTCTGTCACCACTCATACCCTTCATGTACAATGTCGACAAATGGGTGTCAGAAGGAACTTAAAAAGGTAGAAAGTATGTATGTTGTCTGAAAGGGTACAGTCTTAACACTGTTTACCACTTCACCATCAAATCAGATTACACACACGTCTAGGGCTATGAGCAACTTATCACTTGTACATTTTCTTTTGAAGTTTTCAACAGCAGGCACCAAGAGGCCTTCAATTTGTGTTCCAAGGCTGACAGCAATTAAGATGAAACTTTTGACGGTTTGCTCTCTGCATTTTCAATATATTCAACCAGATTATACAAGTAGCAAATTCACCTCAAAAGGGACCCAGTCAAATCATTTTGAATTTATTTGTAAAGACCGACATTAAGTTCCATCGAAGGAATATTGGGGTCAACTCAGTCAGTGCAGCTTGCACAGTAATGGACTTTTTCCAGTTGTGTATGGTTTCATCAACATCCTGGGAACTGAACTGGACTAGCCAGAAAAATACTGTGGCTACAAGAGCAGGTCGGAGACTAGGAATCCTGCAGCAAAGCCTGTTCACTATCTATCAACCGGGATCTTGGGTTCATGTCACACTATCTGTAACCCCCATGACTTGCCTGGGCTTGCAAAATCTCATTAACTGTCCTGGCTGGAGACATAAGAACATAAGAAATAGGAGCAGGAGTAGGCCAGCTAGCCCCTCGAGCCTGCCCCGCCATTCAGTAAGATCATGGCTGATCTGAAGTGAATCAGTTCCACTTACCCACTTGCTCCCCATAACCCTTAATTCCCCTACCGATCAGAAATCCATCTATCCGTGACTTAAACATATTCAACGAGGTAGTCTCCACCACTTCAGTGGGCAGAGAATTCCAGAGATTCACCACCCTCTGAGAGAAGAAGTTCCTCCTCAACTCTGTCCTAAACTGACCCCCCTTTATTTTGAGGCTGTGCCCTCTAGTTCTGGTTTCCTTTCCAAGTGGAAAGAATCTCTCCACTTCTACCCTATCCAGCCCCTTCATTATCTTATAGGTCTCTATAAGATCCCCCCTCAGCCTTCTAAACTCCAATGAGTACAAACCTAATCTGCTCAATCTCTCTTCATAATCTACACCCCTCATCTCCGGTATCAACCTGGTGAACCTTCTCTGCACTCCCTCCAAGGCCAATATATCCTTTCGCAAGTAAGGGGACCAAAACTGCACACAGTATTCCAGCTGCGGCCTCACCAATGCCTTGTACAGATGCAGCAAGACAATACACATCTCTTTAAACTGTGCTTAATCCTCTCTCCACTCACATTGTCTGTACCTTTAAGACTTGGTTACCTGTAAAGACTCGCATTCCAACCATTATTTTGTAAATTGAGTTTGTGTCTATATATGCCCTGTTTGTGAACACAACTCCCACTCACCTGATGAAAGGGCAGTGCTCCGAAAGCTTGTGCTACCAAATAAACCTGTTGGACTTCAACCTGGTGTTGAGAGACTTCTTACTGTGCTTACCCCAGTCCAACGCCGGCACCTCCACATCATCACTATCCACAAGACACAGGTCAGGAATGGGATGGAATACTTTCCCCCTTAGTGCAGCTTCAACAACACTCAAGAAGCTCGACACCACCCAGGAAGCAGCCTGCGTGATTGGCACCCAATCCACAAACATTCAATCCCTCCATCGAGGCACAAGTGGCAGCAATGTGTACTACCTATGAAATGCACTGCATTTCACTGAGCCTCACCAAGGCTCCCCGAGACAGCACCTTCCAAATCCACAAACACCACTATCTAGGAGGACAAGAGCAGCAGATATCTGGGAACACCACCACCTGGAGGTTCCCCTCCAAATCACTCACTGCCCTGACTTGGAAATATTTCACTATTCCTTCACTGTTGCTGGGTCAAAAACCTGCAGCTCCCTTCCCAACAGCTCTGTAAGTGTACGTGTACCATGTGGACTGCAGCGATTCAAGAAAGCAGCTCACCACCAAGGGAAATTAGGGATGAGCAATAAATGACCTGGCCAGCGATACCCATGTCTCATGATTGAAAGAAAATGAGAAAAAACATTGGATCTGAAGGATCAACATTAAGGGGTTGTCACTCATTTATAGCTGTGGCACAAGACCAGTGATAACAGATTGCTGGGCCATCGTACACAGTCTCTGGTAATCTGTTCCATCAACTACAATGGAACTGAATGTTAGGTGCTGCGTAAAACTTGTGGCCGATCTGATATCATCCATTTTGCCTCGTGGACCGAGATGAATCTCCATCTCCAAGTGTCCTCTTCACACAGCAATAGATTTCTACAGAGGTCAGTGTAGCAGAGTGGTGCAGTGGAAGTGTGCTAGGCCAATAATCCAGAGGTCGATGGATCCAAACCCTTCTCTGCTATTAACGCTTGGGTGGCACAGTGGCAAGCACTGCTGCCTCACAGCGCCAGGGATCTGGGTTTGTATCACTGTTTGTGCCGAGTCTGCACGTTCTCCCCGTGCCTGCGTGGGTTTCCTCCGTGCGCTCCAGTTTCCTTCCACAGCCTGAAAGATATGCTGGTTAGGTGCATTGGCCATACTAAATTCCTCCCAGTGTACCCGAACAGGCGCTAAAGTGTGGCGACTTGGGGATTTTCACAGTAATTTCATTGCAGTGTTAATGCAAGCCTACCTGTGACACCAATAAATAAACTTTTTTAAAAATTCAAGAAGAAGATTGTAAAGAAAGCTGAATTGGCATCAAGTGAATTATATGAATGTATCCATAAATAACTTTTATACTGTCGTCATATACATTTTATTTTCAATTTCTCCTATTTATCGCGCTACCATAATGTTTCACAAACAGAACATGCAAGTGGCAGTCATTTAGTTCTCAAAGGCTTAATGTAATCTGAATTTACCCAAGCACCACTTCCACTCTGGTTAGGTTAATCATTGCACCTTGCTGACGAGATCTAAAATAACAGCGGAGGTTTGTGATTCAGTTCGAGTGTTCATTCTCGATAAACAAACTATCCAGCACAGGAACACAAATTGGATCCATTGTAATAATTTTTGCATTATCATCTTTGTAAGCTGGAGAGACATATTTGAGTCGCATTGCAATATTTCGTGGCTTACAGTCTTGTATCCTAATACTCTTTTTCCATCTTCTATAATATCTGAATTTCAGTGGTGATCTTACAAGCAAGGCACAACATCACAATGTTCCAGTAACCAATGTTTCATATTTCTTGCCATTTAAACTAAGATCTCCCTTCTTCTCTCCTGCCAGCACAATATTTCAACCACACTCAAACAGCAGGAACAAAAAAAATCTTGATCACTGACATCTTTTCCAAAGAATCAGCCGACAGAATACCGTGTACAGTTTTGATCTCCTTATTTAAGGAAGGATATAAACACATTAGAAGCAGTTTAAAGAAGGTTCACGACACCTGGGATGGGTGGACTTATCTTAAGAGGAAAGATTGAGCAGGCTTGGGCCTGTACCCACTGAAGTTTAGAAGATTGATAGGTGATTTTCTTTTTACTCATTTAAAGGGATGTGGGCTTCTCTGGATAGGTCAGCATTCATTGCCCATCCCTAGCTTCCCTTGAGAAGGTGCTGGTGAGCTGCTTTCTTGAAAGGCTACAGTCCAAGTGATACAGGTACACCCAGTATTGTTAGGGGGGGAATTCCAGGATCTTGAAGGAACAGCAATATAGCTTTAAGTCAAGATTGTGAGTGACTTGTAGGGAAAATTGCAAGTGGTGGTGTTTCCCATGCATCTGCTGCCCTTATCCTGCAGGTTGTCATGGGTTTGGAAGGTGCTGATTAAGGAATCTTGGTGGGTTCCTGCAATGCATCACAACTGCTACTGTGCATCAGTGGAGGGAGTGACTGTTTGTGGAAGGGGGATTGAGTGGCAATGTCCTCGATGGTGTCAAGCATTCTATCAGAGTCCTGATTTGTGCCTTGTGGGCAGGCTTTGGGGAATCAGGAGGGGAGCTGCTTTCCACAGGATTCTTAGCCCTTGACCTGCTCTGGTAGCCATAGAATTTATACAGCTTATTCAGTTTCTGATTAATGGCAACCCCCAGGATATCACGTTGTCAAATCTGGTCTTGATATCAAAGGCAGTCACTTTCATCTCTTTTGTCCATGTTTAAATCAAGATTGTAATGAAGTCAGGAGCTGAGTGGTTCTGATGGAACCCAAACTGAGTGTCAGTGAGTAGCTTATTGCTAAGCAAGTTACTCTTGATTACACCGTTGGTGACCCCTTCGATCACTTTACTGATAATCAAGAGTTAGGGGCATGTGGTGACCCACTAATTACATGTTGTATGCCTGGACACACCCATGCTGCACCTGGCCCGAGACTCCTCCCTTTCCACCTGAGACTCCTCCCTTTCCACCTGAGCGAGGTATAAAGGTGATGGTTCCTCCTCCTCGCCTCAGTCTGGGCCAGGTTAGCTACAAGGGTGTGCTCCAGTTCTTTGCGAATAAAAGCCTGTTATTTCACTCACTCGCTGGAGTCCTCATATCGTAATTGATAGTGCATCAGGGCAGTAATTGGCTGGATTGAATTTGTCCTGTTTCTTGTGTACACAACCTATCTGGGCAATTTCCCACATTGCTAGATAGGTGCGAGTGTTGTAGCTGTATGGGACCAGCTTGGCTAGGGGCATGGCAAGTTCTGGAGCACAAATACTATTACCGGACTATTGTCAGGGCCCATTCTCTTGGCAGTATCCAGTGCATTCAGCCTTTCCTTGATAACACATGAAGTGAATAGAATTGGATGAAGACTGACATCTGTGATGCTGCAGACCTCCGGAGGAGACAGAGATGGATCATCCACTTGGCATCTTTGGCTAAAGATTAAAGCAAATGTCTCAGCCTTGTCTTTTGCAAAATCTTATTGAAACATTTAAGATCCTGAGGGGACTTGACAGGGTGGATACTGAAAGGATGTTTCCCCTTTGGAAGAGAGAAGAACTAGGGAACACAGTTTAAAAATAAGGGGGCTCCCATTTAAGATGGAGATGAGATTTCCTTTCGTTCAGAGGTTCATGAATCTTTGAGAATACTCTTCCCCGGAGAGTGGTGGAGGCACGATGAATGAATATTTTTAAGGCAGAGGTAGATGGATTCTTGGCCAACAAGGGAATCAGAAGTTACCTGGGGTAGGCAGGAACGTGGAGTTACGGCCATAATCAGATCAGCCATGATCTTATTGAATGGCCTACTTCTCTTAATTTGTATGTTGACTCACCTTCTGGTTTTCTCTTGTCAGAGGGCAACTGGTTAGGAGTACGTCCAGAATCTTTTCGTTGAGATCATGTTCAAAATTAGAAATTCAACAATTGGAGGTAAACGGATATCACATCACTGTCTATGCACCAGAGATATTTTTTGTCAATCATGGACCCTTCCCATCACTATCAATAGGGCAATATTGCAAAGCTGCTTCCAGTCTTACACACTATAACCAGCTGTTGTGGAGATGCGTGATCATGCTCAGAATGATTTAGTATTTAATTTTGGAAACCCAGCCAGAAATTCTGACCTCAGGATTCACAGAAGAATTTGCCCAAGTATTGTATTTTATACCATATTATCTGGATCAGTAAGTACAATGGGTTGGGTCATTTTCGCTATAAAAAGCATAAAATACAATTGACAGCTGGACATCCGATAAATGAGTATAAGTGATTTCCATGCCAGCACAAGTATTGTGTTATGCAATGTGTTTCACTCAGGTGGTGGACAGGAATAATGTTTGCTCAAAAGTGAAATGGTTTTTCTATCTGTAAATTATACAGAGTCAAAAGCCCATCAATCTATAAATTGCAGGATTTATCGCATTTACATCTGCTGACTATGCTTTTGCTGCGTCATGCTTATGTACCCATCTCACTCCTTTCTACATTTATTACAGAGGACCATCTGTGTTATGTCAACAAGTGCACTCAAAATAGCAGTTGGCTTGACGAGGGCTGCAAGGCAGTTATATAATGAAGAGCATTCTGTCAAAGGCTAAATCTGAGAAAATTCAATGAAGCTCTCACACACTGCAACTTGAGCATTAATTTCACAGTACACCAGTTGTCATTGATCTGACCTTATATAGAATATACAAATGGTTACAGCATAGAAGGCCATTCAGCCAGCTGAATCTGTGTTGGCCCTCTGAAGGAGCAGTTCACCAAATACCACTACCCTTTTTCCCTGTAGCCTCGCAATTGATTTGCTTTTCAGATGATGATCCAGTTCCCCATTGAAACCTTATTGATCCTGCCTCCAGCACACTCAGGTAAAGTGTTCCACATTCTAACCACTTGGTGTGTAAAAGAGCTCTTCCTCATGTCGCCATTGTTTCTTCTGCCAATTACTTTGAACCTGAGCCCTCTGGAAACAGTTTCCTCCCTAATTATTCTGTCCAGACCCCTCATGACTTTGAACACCCCTATTAAATCCTATTAGGGTTAGCACTGCTGCCTCTCAGTGCCAGGGACCCAGGTTCAATTCTAGGCTCAGGTGACTGTGTGGAGTTTGCACATTCTCCCAGTGTTTGCATGGGTTTCCTCCGGGTGCTCCGGTTTCCTCCCATACTCCAAAGATGTGCGGGTTAGGTGGATTGGCCATGCTAAGTTGCCCTTTAGTGTCAGGGAGCTAGCTAAGGTAAATACATGGGGTTATGGGGATAGGACCTGGGTGTGATCGTGGTCGGTGGAGATTCGATGGGCTGAATGGCCTCCTTCTGCACTGGAGGATTCTATTCTATAAATCACCTCAGCCTTCTCTCCTGCAACATCTCCAATCTATCTACGCAACTGAAGTTCCTCATCTCTCAAACCATTCTCGTGAATCTTTTCTGCATCCTCTCTAATGCCTTCACAGCCGTCCTAAAGTGTGGTGCCAAGAACTGGGCACATTATTCTATTCGAGGCCAAACTAGTCTTTTATACAAGTTCAACATAACTTCTTTCCTTTTGCGTTCTATGCTCCCTTTGATAAAGCCCATGATGCCATTTGCTTTATTAACTACTCTCTCAACCTGTCTTGCCACATTTAATGATTTATACACATATACACCCATGTCCCTCTGCTCCTGCAACCCCTTTAGATTGTACTCCTTATTTTGTACAACTCTTTGCATTATTCCTATCAAAATGAATCACTTCACACTGTTCTGCGTTAAAATCCAGTTGTCTGTCCATTCCACCACTATAGTCCTTTTAAGCTCTACACTATCCTCCTCATGGTTACCAATACTTCCAATTTCTGTTTCAACCATAAATTCCCAAAGTGCAGGCTGTACACCAGGGCTTAGGTCACTGATATATATCAGGAAGATGGGGGTCCTAACTGAACCCTGGAGAACGCCACTAAAAACTTCCTCCAGTCTGAAAAACAACCATTCACCATTACGCTTTATTTCATGTCACGCAACCAATTGTCCCTTTTATTCTATGAGCTCTTAACTTTTCCCACATGTCTGTTGTATGGCACTTCGTCAAATGCCTTTTGGAAGCCCACGTACACCACATCAATAGCATTGCTCTCATCAACCCCATTACCTCAAAAAACCTCATACAGGTTAGTTAAATGCCATTTTCCCTCAACAAATCCATGCTAGCTTTCCTTAATCAACTCTCATTTACCCAAATGATTATTCATTTTGCCCCAAATTATTGCTTTTGGGCAGAGAATCCTGCCCAATATTTATATGCCTATAGAAGATGTTTTGATTGCTTTTTGTGTTAGCTGCCCATTTCTTCTCAAACTCTCTCTTTGCTTCTCTTATTTGCTTTTTCAATTTCCCGCTGAACCTTCTATGGTCAGCTCCGTTCTTGCTTGACATCTGTCAAAAGCATACTTTTGCTGCTTCATCTTAATCTCCTTCTATAATCACCCAACAGTTTTAAGTAGATTTTCACAGAGAAAGGCATCATTAGCTACAAATAGACCGAACCAGCAAAACCAAATGCATTAAAAACTCTAATGAACAGAGGAAACCTGCAAAATAACTGAAAAGAAACAATTAAAATTTAATTTGTATATAAATGCAGCATAAAAGGGCAGCACGGTGGCACAGCGGTTACCACTGTTGCCTCACAGCGCCGGGGACTGGGTTCAATTCCTGCCTCGGGTGACTGTCTGAGTGGAGTTTGCACATTCCTCCCCTACGTCTGTGCGTGTTTCTCTGGGTGCTCTGGTTTCCTCCCTCAGTCCAAAGATGTGTAGGTTAGGTGAATTGGCCATGCTAAATTAACCCCAGTGTTAGGGGGATTAGCAGGGAAAATACGTGGGGTTACGGGGATAGGGTCTGGGTGGGATTGCTGGTGTCAACTGGATGGACTGAATGTAGGGATTCTATGATCCAAAATAGAGTCATATTTATCAAGCTGTTACAAATTCACAGTTGATTGAATTTCATGCAATTGGCAAAACTATATTTGCTCTACAAAACCGTGATAAAGGACATACCCAATCCTTTCTAAACAGGTATTTCAACAGTTAATCTACAAATGTTCTTTTGCAGGATAAACCGACAGCTGTAATTCTATGATGAACTGGACAAGTTTAATGGTTGTCATCACTCTGAAATTTTTCTGGGGTTTCCAAAATTATTTTGGCAAACTCTTCACGCTCTCACATGTGCTCTATTCTGATAGATCTTTGTTACAAAGCTGAAAGAATGTCCCATCTGAAATAGGACACTCAGATTTATCCAATTATTTGTAAGTTTTGAGCAACCTCTATTCTGCCTTCAAGTTTAAGCGCTGCTGTATTGGTCAATGTGAGAAATTTGAATGGAGTTGGTGCTGAATCTGTAGCAGTAACCACAAAAACAACGCCTCTACTTTCTCAGAAGATGCAGGAAATTTGGCATGTCCGCTACGACTCTCTCCAACTTTTACAGGTGCACCATAGAAAGCATTCTTTCTGGTTGTATCACAGCTTGGTAGGGCTCCTGCTCTGCCCAAGGCCACAAGAAACTACCAAAGGTCGTGAATGCAGCCCAATCCATCACGCAAACCATCCATTGACTGTCTACATTTCCCGCTGCCTCGGAAAAGCAGCCTGCATAATTAAGGACCCCACGCACCCCGGACATTCTCTCTTCCACCTTCTTCAGTCGGGAAAAAGATACAAAAGTCTGAGGTCACGTACCAACCGACTCAAGAACAGCTCCTTCCCTGCTGTTCTCTGACTTTTGAATGGACCTACCTTGGGCTAAGTTGATCTTTCTCTACACTCTAGCTATGACTGTAACACTGCATTCTGCACTCTCTCCTTTCCTTCTCGATGAATGGTATGTGTTGTCTGTATAGAATGCAAGAAACAATACTGTTCACTGTATACTAATACATGTGACAATAATAAATCAAATCAAATAAAGAAATGTTTATCCACAGAATGAGATGACATCTGGATGTATACCTGTTTACCATAGTGATTACTTCTCGGAAACAATCAGCTGACAACATAGAAAAACAAATACGCCCACGGATTTTAAAAACTTTTTAAATGAAAGTTTCAATTTACTGACAGGGAAAGCATTCTCAAAACGTTTGCTAAACTTTTGAGAATTTCTACCACTCAAAAATATGTCAATGCAATATTAGAAATACTTGTTCCATCAGAATTTGTTTTAAAAACAAACTAATATACCCTCAAGTGGAGCCTATTTGTGCTTACAATATGAATTGGTTACCTTTGGAGAATGATTTGCAAAAAACTATGAAATGAACTGTTGTTCATGTCATTGGTTTGATCAAATGGATGACTGAATAATTGACTTCGAGTTACAGCTCCTTGGGTTACCATAAATAGGTGAGCTCAAAATTACATTGGTGGGATTTTCTCAATCCATATTCTTTATGAAGTGCAGTAATTAAAAAATCTACTAAATACACAGCAGATTAAGAGAAATCTTAAGGGAAATGCTTAGCTTAGACTATCAAGGACCTAATGTTTTGAAATAATGCACAACTTTCAGTTATCAAACTTTAGCTGGAACTATTATAAATGTTTTACTAGCATACTGCTGTCAACTGCTCAGTACAGGTAGCTAGGTTAGTGCAAGAAAAACGTAATATTTTCAAAAAGTCTTAACATTTGCAGTATTTTGTGTAGCTATTTTGTCTATGCAAGACTTTCTTTGCTGATACAACAGTTCTGGCAAATTGGAGAAAATTACACAGTCTCACTGATTTGATGGGGAGGCTGTCTTAAATTCAGTATTTTGTACTCTATTGTCAGGAGCTGTGCAATAATTCCTCCCCTTCCATCAATTTATTTCAGTCTGTTCCTATTTCACTCATGCAGCAAGTAATCCTCTTATTCCCTCAGTTTATAATTGCTTTAAAACTACTCACGGTCACTCCAAAATCAACTGAACGTACACATTTTCAACATTATTCATGTCATCATTTGTAGCAATCGGCACCAATGAAATTGCACCCTAACAATAGTCAACACATTCCGGAAATAACGGAAGGGAAAAGAAAAGCAAGAAACCAAAGAAAATTGCAGGAGTTTTGTTGCAAAACGGACTCCTGGAAATTCCTTTCCAAAATTGTAAAACTCACAAAACAATGCAAACATGGCCAGTAGGGGAACCAATTTATTCAAGGCTCCAGATGTAACAAACATGAAAAATCACGGTGCTGAAAGTACATAGAACAAAATTCAGAGTGAGAAATAATTTATGCTGCATGCTCACAGTGCAGATCAAGGCCAAAGCAGCATTGCCAAGAGGACGAGTTGGATCTCCATGCATGAAACCAGTTTAAAAACAGCTTAATCCCACATATCCATTAGTGCCCTGCAGGCACATACGGTTCTGTGCTGGTCACAGTCACCTTTCCTCCAGCACATTTAACTGTCTATCATTCACTACTGCATGGTGTCTACCCAAAGAGAATCAGACATGGACAGAGCTAGGCAGGGACAGAGTGAGCCCCAAAGAAATTTCCCACATCACATCACAGAATTTAGGAGGTACCTACTGAGCTTAATCTCATTGGTAAGGCCACAACATTAAAAGAAAACCTTAAAATATGTACAGTTCTAATTATGAGCTATGAGTTGAATCCAGCATGGTGATAAATTATTCCAGCAGAGTTCTTCCAGTTATGAGTTTGAGAACAGAGACAGAATGGTGGGAAGAAGTTCTAACTAAGTAAATAAAAGTCAACAAAATAAATAGCTTGTACACCAAAACCACATACAGAAATAAATTAGGGAAGTGTATTCTGACAGTATTCCCACATGCATATTTTATTTACTTTCCTATCAGATTGTGTACATATTTTTGGCTAAGGCCACGGTAAAATGGCCCAGATTTTGTGTTGGTAACAACAGTAAAATTGTTCACAATCGCTATTGTTACTCCTCTGAAACCGACAGCAATTTCTGATGTCCGTGCCCATGCCACTAAACGCAGAAGTCATGAAGATGCTCTCAGTAATTCTGTGCTTCCCTATGGGGTGTGCAGTTGAAAACCCCCTGCAGTAATGCAACAAAGTAGAAACCACCAAGCCGACAAACTTGACCTTTTACGTAATTAGTCACGTTGTATAAACCCTTGAAAAAACTCCACCTTCTTGCATCTAGTCTAACTAGATTTTTAATGATTTACTAATTCAAATTACTGAACATCTGTTCCCAAAGATCTAATTTGATATTTGTGGAATGTCAAATGTTTCCACGATGATAAAAAAGTGTGAATGTTTTGACCGTGAAATTTCAGCTTCTACTTCTGCACATTTCCTTGTTTGCTGGCTGAGAATACTTCACTGTGATTGGTTGCAATCCCTGCTGGATAACATCACCATTGTTGGAGGCCTGGGAATTGGCGTCAGGTTTAAACGGATGTCAGGAAAGGGGAATCCCATGCCAGGGACTGCGTGATCCTCATGGGTGGCTATGAGGGATGGCAGCGAGTGCCATTGTTTCATTGCAGTTTGCAAAATCTGGCCAACATTCATCTTCAGCTTATTTATATATTCATAAGTTCATAATATATAGGAGCAGAATTAGGCCATTTGGCCCATCGAGTCTGCTCCGCCATTCGATCATGGCTGATATGCTCCTCTTCCCCATTTTCCTGCCTTCTTCCCATAACCCTTCAACTCATTACCAATTAAAAATCTGTAACTCTTCCTTAAATTTACTCACTGTCCCAACATCCACTGCACTTTGGGGTAGCGAATTCCACAGATTCACAACCCTTTGGGAGAAGTAGTTTCTCCTCAACTCTGTTTTAAATTTGCTATCCCTTATCCTAAGTCTATGACCTCTCTTCCTAGAATGCCCCACAAGAGGATGCATCCGCTCCACATCTACTTTATCCATACTTTTATCATCTTGTATACCTCAATTTGATCTCCCCTCATTCTTCTAAATTCCAGAGAGCATAGGCCTAAAATTTACAGCTAATTCAGAAAGTTATTGCTTAACTTCTATTTGTTAGAAGGTAACCACACCAATTCCGCAAGTTCAAACAATGAACCTCTTTCCCTCAAGTTTTTACAAACTTAACCCAATTGATTCATCCTTCATATTCATTATCTCAAATTAAAAAAGACACAAATTTTTCAGCATGATCTGTACTTGTCAATGATGTGGTCCATATGTTCCACAAGTTCAATCCACTCATGTTTTATTTTCTGCTTTACTTTTCATGGCTGCTCCATACCACTCCAGCCAGTCCTTGATCCTCCTGCTCAGAATTGCTGCCTAACACAAACATCTCCTCTAACTGTGTTAAATCCCCATATGCGGCCTGGGGCATCATCGATTGCCCATCCCTAGTTGCCAAGAAGGGGCTGGTGGCCCATCTTCTTGAACCACTGTTGTAAGCGTAACTTCACATGGACGGCAATGTTCGATAGGGAATGGATATGTTTTCAAGTCAGGATGAAGGTGACTTAGAGGGACACTTAGAAATGATAGTGTTCCCGTGAGTTTGCTGCTCATACTGCTATGCAAAGCTTGTTGATTTAGAAGGTACTGGAGAAGAAACCTTGGTGACTTGGTGCAGGTACAGCAAATAATTAAGATGGCAAATGTTGGTCTTTATTGCAAAGGGACATGAAGTTTAAAAGTAGGCAGGTCCTGCTGCAATTGTACAGGGCATTGGTGAGACCACAGCAAGAGTACTGTGTGCAACTTTGTTCACCTTACTTAAGGAAAGATGAACGTATTGGAGGCAGTTCAGAGAGAGAAGGCCAATTTTTGGGGTGAAGAGTTTGTCTTATGAAGAAAGGTTGAGCAGACTGCGCCAATACTCATTAGAATTTAGATAAACGAGGGGTGAAGTGATTAAAATTGTAGTAAATTGAGGACAACTCGATGAGACTCAAGTTAAAAAAAGCTTTATTGCCAATTAAGTATTTATTCAGATGGTCAGACAGAATAACCATGCGACTGGTCAACACTCCTCCCTGCCTCCAACTGAAGATCTTCCACGGGATACGCCTTGCACTCGATTTGCTCAGCTTCCCACCCCTCAACACTCCATAGGGTCTGGCCCAATCATGTGGTCCTCAGGAACGCTCCCTTAAAGGAGCCACACTACCACAGAAACATAAAAGATTCTGTCAGGGCTTGACAGGGTACTTGCTGAGAGGATGTTTCCCCTCCTAGGGGAAGCCAGAACTAGAGGGCATAATTTCAAAATAGGGTGTCTCCCATTTTGGACTGAGATGAGTGCGCATTTCATTGAAGGCCGTTTGTGACTGGAAATGTCGTCCCCACCCCTACCCAGTGGGCAGGGAAGGTTGGATCATTGCGTATATTTGAGACTGAATGAGACAGATTTCTGATTGACAAGGGAGTCAAGGGTTATGGGGGGGGGACAGGCAGGAAAGTAGACTTTAGACCGCGTCAGATCAACTATGACTCTATTGACTGGCAGGGTAGGTTTGAGGGGCCAATTGGCCTACTCAGACTATTGCTTATGTGCAACCTGTACATGGTACACAATGCAGCCACAATATAATGCAAGATATGATGGATGGAGTAGCGATTTAAGGTGGTTGATGGGAGTTGATATAGCCAATTGCTGGTGTGGATGGCGTTCAACTTCTTTTCAGGTCAGTTCCTGCACTAAACTTTATGATGTTTAGCAACCTGCCTTACATAATCCAAGACCACAACCCAATCTGAAGGCTTGAAACATGAGATCCACCAGACCCCTATCAAGTACAGATTTCCTGTCCTGCACTCGACCAGCCAGCCCATTTGTATTTCATCTATATACCCCGCTGTCCAAGTATTCCACAAGTTGTGTCTTTTCCTTACCCCCATCGCTAGGTCAATGCCAGACTGAACTAACTCCTCTTTGTCCACCTGCTCGTGCCCCTTTCTTCCCCTGCACGAAGAGCAAGCCTCAACATTCTGCTTAACTTCCTTTCTCAATGGGTGTTACACCAATTTCTATCATTTATTTTGACTCATTTCCTCCTGCTTTCCTGCATATAACAGGCAAAACCAAAATACAACTTCAGTGCAATGTCAAATTGGATTTAAAAAGTGCCCAAATAGTCCTCAGTACTCCCTGGATATTTTAGCAACTAAAACACAACTGATTGAAATTGATTTGACAACGAAGGACTCCTACTGATCATTCCAATATGTTTAAAATATACTGGCTGGGAAGAGTTTTGAAGATCAGTATAATCAAGGTCCTTCTGCCATTCCTATATGGGATTGGCTAGTAACAAAACTGCAGGCAAAACTCCACTTAGGTGTTCCAGCTCCTTAGTGCTGCTTTCAGTAAGTTTGCATATTTGCAAAGGAGTGGACAGTTTGCATCCGACAGGACATTGAAAATTGTGCACTGCATCTTTTCCAGTCAATGTGGTTGACTCTTAACCAGCTTCTAAAATGATCTGGCAAGCCATTCAGTTGAATCAAATCACTGCAGCAAAATTGGAAGAATAAAACCAAATCAACCACTTGGCATCAACCTAGGCCCCAGAAACAGTATCTGTACACATCCTGCTTAATCAACTCAGTGAAATCCTAATCACGAACATCTGGGGACTTGCACCAAAAATAGGGAGAGGTGTCTCACCGTCAAGCAACAGTGCAGCATTGCCATACTCACCAAATCATACCTTAGAGCCAACGTCTCAGACACCTCCACTACCATCTCAGGGTGTATCCAACCCCACCAACAGGACAGACCTGCCAGAGGTGGCATCAGAGTGGTACAGTATGCAATTGGGAAGTAGCAGTCCTGGCATAAGGGCAGCACGGTGGCACAGTGATTAGCATCACTGCCCCACAGCACTAGGGACCCAGGTTCTAATCCAGCCTTGGGTGACTGTGTGGAGTTTGTACATTCTCCCTGTGTCTGCATGGATTTCCTCCAGGTACTCCAGTTTCCTCCCAAAGTCCAAAGATGTGCAGGTTATGTTGATTGGCCATGCTAAATTGCCCTTAGATGTGTAGGCTAGGGGGATTAAATACATGGGGTTACGAGGATAGGATCTGGGCAAGATGATCTATTGGAAAGTTAGTGCACACTTGAAGGACCAAATGGCCTGCTTCTGCACTGTAGGGAGTCTATGATTCTATGGCCTCAACATTGGCTCAAGAACTTGTGAGGTTTCATGGTATCAGGTCAAACATGGGCAAGGAACCTTCCTGCTGTTGCCACCTCCTCCCTTCCCTCTAATTGATGAATCAGAGCTCCATGTTGAACACCACTTGGAGGAATCACTGTAGATAGAAATATCCTTCACCAATAGCAGTAAGCAGCACTACTACTGACTGAGCAGGCCTGAAGGACATCAGACTGAACTAGCAAAAAAGGTGAGAGAAGCAACATGAGAGGAAAACCTAATTGACCTACCCTCACCAATCTACTTGCCACAGATGCATTGGGGACAACATTGGTAGAAATGATCCAACTTTCGAACAAGGAGCAGGAGCAGCCACTTGAGCCTGCTCTGTTATTTAATAAGATCTGGGTGATCCAATTGTAGCCTCAACTCCACATTTCCACCTATGCCTATAACCTATCAATCACCCCTTTGCTTATCAAGGATCTATCTACCTCTACCTTAAAAATATTCAAAGCCTCTGCTTCCACCGCCTTTTGAGGAATAGTGAGCCAAAGACCTCGGAACTCAGAAAATAGCTTCTCATCTGCCTTAAATGGATGACCCTTTATTTTTAAACGGTGATCCTAGTTCTAGATTCTCCCACAAGAGGGAACATCCACCTCATCAATGTCCCTCAGGATCTTTTATATTTCAATCAAGTCATCTCTTACTCTTCTAAACTCCAGTACATGGAAGCCTAACCTGTCTAAACTTTCCTCACTAGACAACCTGCCCATTCCAGGTATTAGCCTAGAAAACCTTCTCTGAACTGCTTCCATTGTAATTCAATTATTACCATATAGATCTTGCAGAAGCAGCTTATGATATTCAGAGTGAAGTGTTCCAACAACCAATGGATCAGATCAAGGCTCTGCAGTTTATCCACATCCAGACTTGTGTGCTGGTGGACAATTGAACAGCTAACCCAAGGCAGCAGCTCCCAGCCCAGATGGAGGAGTCCGGCATGTCAGTGCATAAGACAAGGCTGAAACATTTGAGAAGATCTTCATCTCAAATTGCCAGGTAGACAATTGTTCGTAGCCTCCTCCTCAGATTCCCGCCATCTTAGATAGTCTTTGACTAATCAAATTGAATTTTTTGATGAAACATGGAAAGATAATGATAGAAATGCCACAGATGTTGTCTACATGGATTTTAAGAAAACATTTGACAAAGTACCACATAAAAGGCTGATTAATAAAATTGAGGTTCACTGAGGAGGGGTGGGGGGAAAGAGTTAAAAAATTAAACACAAAACATCAAGTTATGGTAAATAGTTCCATTTCAGACCAGTAGATGGTTTCCCAAATGTCAATGTTGGGACCTCTGCATCAGAGATAAATGACAGATATTGGAATACAAAAACAGTAACATTTCAAATCTTTCCAGTGATACCAAACTTAGAGGTGTGGTAAATAGTGAGAATGATACCAATCAAATGCAATGAGGCACAGATAGCCTAGCAGAATGGGCAAACTAGTGGTAGATGGAATTCAATACAGAGAAGTACATGGTGATGCACTTTTGGCAATATAGTCATCACGGTACATTTCTAAAGAGTGCATAGGAACAGAAAGATCTGGGATTCATACACATGGATCTTTGAAGATGGCAGAAGACATTGAGGGAGTAGCTAGCAAAGCATATGGGGCTTCATTAAAAGTGTGTTACGATATGCAGAGAGACCAATAACTTATGCAACAAATCTCAAACTTTCAGCAAATAGCTGGAAGAATGAGACAAGATTTCATGTTTTAAGAGTTTTGCTATAACAAAACACAAAGCGCTAATGACTAAACACTGTCTTCGTAGGAAACCTTAATTTAAACTAAGTAGAGAAGTCCCCTTGATCTTTTGGCATAAACAAAAACACGCTTCACATATATACTTTACATTGTTCTTTAAGCAGATATTGAGTTCCCCTGGAACCAGTCCAAGGAGATTCTTAGCCCGAGAGTTTAATTTTGTTCATTTCCTTTTTCAGCTTGGGAACTTTTAATCTCAGAATGATCTTTCAGAGCGTGTGATTTTATACCCTTCCTCTCGTGCAAGCTAGGTGAGTCTTTCAGACTAGTTTTAACGCCTCATAAATTTGATCTTTTCAATCCAAGAATAAGTTTCCAGTCACATTGTGATGTGTGATGAACCACAGTGTCATGCTACCTATAGCTGCTCTCTCTCCCCCAGATCCTGGCAGACTAACCTTCTGAGAGTTTTCAAGGATACCTTTGAGACCTTCCAGTCTCAAAATCCAACTCCTTAGCAATGTGAATCTCATGGGCCTTGGCTATGATTGCTGATCAGCTATCCTTCAGTCAACAGTTCTCTTTTATCTTGGAAGTAAATGGGCAGGCAAAAGTGGACAGCACAAAAGTAGGGAAGTAATGCTAAATCTGTGTAAAACAAAACTCTGGTGAGGCCACAAATAGACTACTGCATCAAGTTCTGGTCAGACTTTCAGAAGGATGTGACGGTTGTCAAGAGGCTGGAGAGGAGATTTACTAGAATCATAGAATCCCCATAATTCAGAAGGAGGCCATTCGGCCCATAGAGCCTGCATGGACAACAATCCCACCCAGGCCCTATCCCCGTAACCCCACCCTGCTAATCTCCCATCCCCAGGGGACAATCTAGTATGGCCAATCCACATAACCTGCACATCTTTGGACTGTGGGAGGAGACCCACGCACACACAGGGAGAATATGCAAAATCCACACAGACAGTCACCTGAGGCCGGAATTGGTGCAGTGAGGCAGCAGTGCTCACCACTGTGCGACCATGCCACACCATTCTAGATTTACAAGAACGGTTCCATGGACGAGACATTTTAGCTACAAGGTTAGTTGACAAAACTGGGATTGTTCTCTTTGCAGCAAGGGAAATGGGGGGTGGAATCTGATAGAAGTGTACAAAATTATGACTGGCTTGCATAAGATTGACAAAGAAATGCTGTTCACATAAGTTAATTGTACAAAGTCTAAGGGACATAGTTTTAAGATTGTGGATGAGAGATGCAGGGGTATTTGAGGAAAAACGTTTTTTTCAAACAAAGTGGTAATAACCTGGAACTGGCTGCTTGTGAGGATGGTGGAAGTAGAGACAAAGCTGAGATTTTCTGCCTTCATTGCTATGAATTGCTATTGGTTCAATTAAATTGTGCTGATCTGCTGCAGGACTAGCCATTGACAATTACCTGGTTATCCCAATCCTTTTCTTTTAAATTGTCATTGATGTGCAAATTTCCAGTGTATTTAAACCTTTTATCATGATCAATTGTATTAGTGATTCCTTCTTTCACTTGCTTAAAATAGAAGATTCACTGGCCTCAAAATTATGAGCTATTGATAAGAAATGATTGAGTGAACAATGAAAGTTATTATAGAAAGGGTCACTTGCATGGTTCCTCAATTTCTGCCTTGACTGATGCAAGAATGCAATGTTCTATAGGGGGTGTCAAACTGTACTTGTGAAATGTATCATCTCCATAATTACCAGACTTTAATCTTGTGCGCCCCTGTCAGGGAACCGCTTTATCAAGATACTGCACCTGATAAGTCACATTTCAGGACCTCACATCCGTGGGCCCAACTTTATTAAAATAAGCACCTTTCAAAGTCAACCAATTAAATACTCAATTCACGAAAGGTAAATAAGTCAAACTTAATCAGCATTCTTGAATCAGTCAGAATCAAAAACCGAGGCATTAAAATTTCTCAAGAAAGTAACGATCCAGCTTAAACTGCGTTGCAACAGAAGCTATTCAATTAAAACACTCAGTGTCACAAGCAGGCTTACGTTAACACTGCAATGAAGTTACTGTGAAAATCCCCTAGTCGTTACACTCCAGCGCCTCTTTGGGCATGGCCAATGCACCTAAGCATCTTTCGGACTGTGGGAGAAAACCAGAGCACCCCCAGAGGAAACCCACACAGTCACGGGGAGAATGTGCAGACTCCGCACAGACAGTGACCCAAGCTGGGAATCGAACACGTGTCCCTGCAGCTGTGAGGCAGCAGTGCTAACCACTGTGCCACCGTGTCACCCTTTGGTATGGCTTATCATTTGTTTGTTTTTTTAAAAAAATCTGCCTGCAAATTCATGAATAGATCCATTGAAGGGTCAATTTTGCAAAAAAGTTGGGGTTTGCCTGGAGGTGGAATTTGAATTTTTACCTATTTGCTCTTCTAATTGGCTGCAGCTCATGCCAGTCATGAAGCTTCCCCATTTTTCATCAAACAAAAGCAAAATACTGCAGCTGCTGGAGATCTGAAATCAAAAATAGAAAGTTCTGGAAAAACTCAGGTCTGGCAGCATCTGTAGAGAGAGAAACCGAGTTAACGCAACTGTTCCTCCCTCCACAGCTGCTGCTATTCCCCTTTATGATCTTGACTTTAAAATATAATGCAAGGAAGCTTCCCTTTTGGGTACTCTTATAAATGTTGCTCTTCCTTTAGCTCGAATGCTTACTTACCCAGAATATGACTGACTATTCACAGTAGAACAGGTGTTGCAGTTTGGAGGCCTTGATCCCCATCTGTGTCTCCCTGAAAATCCTGCCCTTGATGGAAGGCGAGTGACAACCCTTCCAGGCAGACCATAATATGGAGCAATTGGTGTAGCTTTATAAAACAATGTTTCTCGTTCGTTCATGGGACGTGAGCGTCTCTGGCAAGGCCCATCCCAAATTGCCCTTCAGACTTAATAAAAATAATACACAGGCTATTTCAGCCTGAGATGTGTGCCATCGCTTAACCCCTGCAGTTTGCTGTTAAGGAAGGTCCTGGATTTTCCCCGAGCAATAATAAAGGAACGGCCATTAAATTCCGATTCAGAGTGGTGGGGAGTTGTGGAACTTGCAGGTGGCAATGTTTCCACACGTCTGCTGCCCTTATCCTTTTCAGTATTAGGGGTCGTGGTTTTGGTAGGGACTGTGGAAGGGACCTTGATGACTTGCTGCCATGCATCTTTGAGATGGTACACTGTCACCATGGTGCAGCAGCGGTGAAAAAAGTTAATGCTTAAGGCAACAGATGGGCGCCAATTGAGCAGTTGATAGTGAAGCTTTAAGTGTTGATCCAACTACGCTCGTCCCAGCAAATAGGGACTGGAGTCAAGATGGTGGGTAGGCTTTGGGGCGTCATGGAGGTGAGTTACTCACTGAAGAATGTTTGGTCAGTGGTTACCCCCCAGGATGCCGATGATGGGGGCAATTAGACAGCTTGTTGCATATCGAGGAGAGGCTGTCAGATGTTCTAGTTACAGATAGTTATTCCCTGGTGCTTGCATGGCCTGAATATTAGCCACAGGCATGGGGTTACAAAACTTATGCATGGGGCTACACAATTTATACAATGAGGCTTTTAATTCAATTCATCCTTGACAAAAGCACAAATTATTGACTTAATTTTAGGAAGGAGAGTTAATACATACAAATAAAAGGAAGCAAATCAGCTTTTATTGTTCAAGGATCTCCCAGAGCTCAGGAGTGAGAAAGGAAATAGGGTCATTCAGCGGTTCTGTTTGATGGTCAGTTTGTGATAAATCAATCATCCTGACGAGGTCACTGCAGGAAACATTTTTTAAATTTCACCTGCATATCACGTCATTACATTTAACACCTTGAAGCGATGAAGACAAGGCAGCAATGATCATGGCAGCTCCATAAAAATGGTTAAAATCTGTGCATGTTTTGTTCTAAAAAAATAATTTCTCCTGAACTGGGAAAGATGGGAGAAGCTGGGTATCATTTATATCAGCGTGGGTTACGAGTACTAAATATGCACATTAACCACACCTTTCAAATCATTACATTTCTGAAACCTGTACTTTATGACCCCATTAAAGATCTTGCTCCTAAACAAAAACAAAGCAAGGTCTTGCCACTAAAACTTAGCTACGCTGAACAACATAATAGATTAAGGGCTTTTAAAAAATATATTTAAAGCATACAAATTTCTCTTAAAAATTCACATTCATTGCTTAAAAACCACAAAAATCAAGCCCAAAGTGACAAGGATAAGTGTAAGTTTCACAAATTGTGAAATTTTTATGAATAAAGTAGATGCAAGTGCAGTTATTGGTATTTTTGTACCGCATTTACTTTTGAATCATCTACAACAGGCAATAAAGTGCATTCCAGTTACTTGGCAATTTTAAATTAGATATTATTTATTAAATGCTAACAACCAGGTGTTAGGGACCAGATCAGAAATTCCATATTATATTATCAAGATAGCCTGGACCCCAGCGTTTTTTGATTTCGACATTAGTACAAGCATACGGTGTTTTGCTTCAGGTGTCATTCTATTGACCCACTAGGAAACTTCTTTTAAAACAATTTTTTTTAACAACACAGTTAAAATATAACAAAAAGAATTAGTGTAACTTTTGCCAATTGAAATACTTAAACATGACAAAGTATAATTCTTAACAGCTAGCTATCTCTATAGTTCTAATTTAAGCGATATTCCCATAGACATAAATCATTCTACTGAATCAGTTAGCACAAAAAAAAGGCTCATGTGGATGCTAGATTTAAAGCCTTTTAACCCTTCTGGACAGAGATACAGGAAGGCACCTGCCTTCTGACTCTCATACTGCAGCCTCCAGAAAAAAAAAACCTTTCTTCAACAGCAGAATCTCAGAGAAAGAGACTTATTTTCTGGGCAATCCCAGTCTCCAAATCAAGAGAGAGAGAGACAAGGAACTATTACTTCTCTGAAGATCCCAAGCAACAACTGAGCTTGTCTCATTCTGATCCTAGCGCTACTCAGTCGCATGATTTTTCTGTCAATCAACCTAATCAAGCCCCACTCTGAAAAAACCCAGAAAAAACATTAAAATAATACACTGACATTGACCCAGATTAAACTGAACACTCCAGCAATTAGGATCGATTATACTTCTGCAGAATCAGTATGTAGGCTGCCAGTTACAGACAAAGCGGCACCGGTAAAATAGAACTGACTGCTAAAATAAAATCCTGCGCAAGAAACATGACACAAATACATTTCTCAAAGATACAGTATTCTCACACCAAGGAACCTACTGGGGTTTTATGGCTAGAAGTAAATTTATAACTGTATGTAAACCGAAATGCTGCATCCCAATTACTTCTGATTGTTCATCAAAATACAGGTACTTTGAGAACCAGTTTGTACTTTACAATGTAACCAATCGTGCATTACAATTCATAGCTATTACACCTGGAATGATTCTGTCAAGAGGCAGCACGGTGGCACAGTGGTTAGCACTGCTGCCTCACAGCGCCAGAGACCCAGGTTGGGTCATTATCTGGGCGGAGTCTGCACTTTCTCCCCGTGCTTGTGTGTGTTTCCTCCGGGTGCTCCAGTTTCCTCCCACAGTCCAAAGGTGTGCTGGTTAGGTGCATTGGCCACGTTAAATTCTCCCTCAGCGTACCCGAACTGGCGCCGGAGTGTGGTGACTAGGGGATTTTCACAGTAACTTCAGTGCAGTGTTAATGTAAGCCTACTTGTGACTAGTAAATAAACTTAAAAACTTTAAAGTACAGCCGCATCTAGAATTTGCACCTACACCATGTTAACACAGATTAGCTGCTAACCAATGTCACAGGCACTATCATTGGATAGATATGCATCAACTCCATCACTGGTCTGCCGGATGCGCTGCAGTAAAATACAATCTGAAAGGATAACAGCAGCAGCAAGGGGAAGTGCCTTTCCAAGTCATGTATTATCCTAATTTGGAAAAAAGAAATCACTGTTCCTTCATCATTATTGGGTTAAATTCTTGCAAGTCCCAATCGAACAAGGACTTACCCAATGTCTTTAATGTGAGGAAATGGTCCATGATGCTTCACAGGAGCATTATAAAACAAAGTACATCAATAAGCAAATGAGGAAATATTAGGTTAGATAACCAAATACTTGAACAAAGTGGGGGGGGGGGGGTGGTGTTTAGGGAGTGTCTTGAAGGAGGGAAGTGAGGTAGAGAGATGTAAGAAACTCCAAAGTGTGGGGCCATGACAACTGAAGGCACAGCCATTATTGGAGGAGTAATTATGATTGGGAATGGAAGCCAGAATTAGAAGAGCAAGCTACCTTGGAGGGTTTTGGGGCTGGAGGAGTTTTCAGAGATAGAAGGGCATGGAGGGATATGAAAATAGAAATGAGAGTTTTGAAGTGAAAACCTTGCTTCACCTAGAGCTGACATAAGCCAGCAAAGCACAGGGACAATAGGAGACTACAACCTGCTGATAGTCACAACATGGGCAACAGAGTTTTGGATGACCTCAAGTTTACAGAGGATAGAACGTGGAAGCCAGCCAAGAATACCTTGGAACAGTCAAATCTCGAGGTAACAACTGTAAGAATCCAACACCAATATGTGAACATTATTGAAAACACCACAGTGGAAGAAAGGTCAGTGTTGCCTTCAGGGCAATTACAGGTGGATAATAAGACAGGCGTTGCAAGTGTCACTCATGTATCATGAACAATTTTAAAATACCCAAAACGCCTTTACAGGATCAGAATTTTTCAGAACTGTGTCGAACCTAGGCCTCGAGCCTAACATACCAGCCAGCATTTGAACGACTGAACCTAGACATCAGTCAAGGACCCCCAAAACAATGGCAACAGACTTTCCTCCCAGTTACATTGCAAACATCAACTATTTCAGTAGATCAGCAAATCAACCTCTTGACAATTTCATATGGAACAATGAATGCTATTAGAAAAATCTGCCTCACATTCAATTGTTATGGACGAGGGAGGGAAATATAATGAAACCCTCATTTCCTTTTCTTCCAAATCAGTGTTGTTTAATTTTCATTACACTCTTGTATTTTTCCTGTTCTTAGCGCCACCCCAGCACGGGCCGTTAAGAGTAATGTCAATTCAACAGTTAGCAGCAGACTTTAATGGATTTAAACATGGAGTATTATTTATTCACACACTCATCCTGGAAAGGTCTATCGCTATCTCAATCACACAACATGCATCCAACATAGATACTATTGAAGACAGTCGAACACTTCAATAAATATTAAATCCAAATAGAATAGTTAGTAGTCAATGTGTCTTTCTTTGAGAGCCCAGTGAAAGAGGAAGCTTTTCCTGATCTCTAATTGAAGTTCGGGTGGCTGGGGTCAAACCCAGATTAACCAGAGTGTTCCTTTGCAATAAAGGCTGTTCAGATGGTCATGTAGACGGATCCTGATGGCTGTTATAACCCGAGTCCAATTTCTTACAGGTAAACTTGGAGCTATTCAAAACAGGTTGGAGGAGGCTTTCAAAAGATTTTAAGCCTCACAGGTTTTGAAGAGGCAAGATGACCCAGTCCTTCTTTACAGCTGTGATGTAATTCCTAGTGTTCCATTTTGGATAGAAAGATTTCAAAATCAGAGAGCAACTTCGGTCACATGATGAATGGCCATTGATACATGATGGAAGGCAAATTATGGTCTTTCACAGTGAAGCTGGAGTTTCAGTCTCATTGTCAAAAGGTTGATAGTGGTCTGAAATATTTCATTGTGGATACTGAGTCTTGATAGTCTTCCTTTTGTTACATGGCAGACCTGGAGTAGGAGAATCTGAGATTTTATTCTCCCTGCCTTTTAGAGTAAGCCTTGATAATAGCTGTTCTGAAATTCCAGAGACAAATGCTGTATAGTGTTCATTCAAAGGAGACCCCTGCCCATTATAATCCAAAATGTAACTTTCCAGAAACCTTGCTAGGCTGCTCGAGTTACATAAACTGAGTGACCGCCTCAGCAGCCTTCAGATAGTTTGTCAGGTCCATTTTAAAACAAATACAGTTTTTTTTTTAATTCTAATATCTTCATGCCTACGCTAGCCTGACAATATTAACACTGAAAAATCATTGTTATTTACCCTTCCCCCAAACTCATTTATAATGAAAATATCTATGTGAAGAACTTGAAAAAAATTAAATGGTTACAAGGGTGGCACGGTGGCACAGCGGCTAGCACTGCTGCCTCATAGCACCAGGGTCCTGGGTTCAATTCCAGCCTCTGATCACTGCGTGGAGTTTGTGTCTGTGTGGGTTTCCTCCGGGTGCTCTGGTTTCCTCCCACTGTGCAAAGATGCGCAGGTTAGGTTGATTGGCCATGCTAAATTGCCCCTTAGGTTCAGGGGGACTAGCAGGGTAAATATGTAGGGTTATGGGGATAGGGTCTGGGTGGGATTGTTGTCGGTGCAGGCTCGATGGGGCTGAAGGCCTCCTTCTGTAGGGATTCTATGACTCTAAGAGAATAATAATCCAAGTCAAAAATGCAACAGGCCCATGTATGTGGCTGATGATGGCGTCAAGCTCATTGCTGTTCCACTGAGAAATTTCCATTGGTTCTGGCTCATTGTTCTTCTGTCCATTTAAATTGCTGCACATCAGTTTTGCCACAAGGAGGATTTCGAGAGCTACAGCATCCGAGCTTTTCAGGTGTCCTGCCTTGTCTTTGTGGTAACAGCAGGATCTCTGCCCTTGAAGCGATAATTAAGATGCTCATTACAAAGCACAGCATTTGTTAAATGTTCCTAGTCAAACCTCCCACAGCTAATCACTTTCGAGTAGGTATCACCAAATGGCAGTGTATTACTTCTTTGTGCAATCTATTTTGTGAGGAATAAATTCCGCACTGCCCCCAATTATTCTGCATTTCTCCAGCTACTTAATTGTTGCAGAGTCCTTTTCCACCATAAGCAGGTGGCAACTCTTGATGCTTATGCTTTGACAGCCGAAAGGCTATTCAATTATAAAAGCTGTCCCTGTTGAGCCCAATACCACATCCCCCCAGATGCACATTCTTCTAGCAGGGGTCAACGGACAGTGAGCTGGATTTGAAATACAGGCTACTGTAATTTTCCCTCCCTTGTGGTCAGGGACTCATAGGCCACCGCAGTCCCCCAGCAGTCAAACCCTGCTGAGCTCAACTATTGCAGCACTGACTAGCAATGAGTCACGTAACCTTTGCAAATGATCTGGGAAATTCAATAACACGTTCGAAACATTTGCTCACTTCAAAGCTATTTTTCCCCCCACAAAGCATAATTCCAACAATAACTGGCAACATTATACACAGGAAACAATCTCAACACATTGCACTTGGATTTGCTTCAGGGGCACTTGAATGTTAATGATCATCTAGTTTTCTAAATTGTTCTACCTCTTCAAATAAACATATCCTTCCTACCACCACCAATGTGAAACTGCTCAAATTATCCGGTGTTCGTTTACATAAAGGCAGCACAAGGATAGGAGGAACCAAGCTCGTTCTGTAAATACGGAAGCCTGAATTCTCTGCAGCCCACAGATGACAGATCAGAGCAGCCAAGAAAGTGTTAATGAGACTCGAATTGAGCAAGTCTTAGTGTCAATGACCTCATTATAACAAATGAGGTCCACAGAATACATCAGATTCATCTCAATTAAAAACAACTTAAGTCCATTAAAACCTGCATTAACATTTAAACTTTACGTTTGAATTATTACACAACAAATCACCCCACCCCAGAATCTAGAGTCAGCACAGCACAGCATGCAGGTGACCAGGAATACAAACATACTGACTGCCAGCAAATCCAGAGTTATTACAGGTTGGGAGAAAGTTCAAAACCACTAAAGCCTCATGCATGTTCAACATAATCTTGGCTAAATTAGTGGTTTCTGCTTTGTTAACTTAGACTTAATGTCGCAATATAGTTACATCTTTTTATATTAACGGAAGTAAACTGTGTAGTTGCTGGAAGGGAAAGTATCATGGAATCCCTACAGTGCAGAAGGAGGCCATTCAGCCCATCAAGTCTGCGGCGACCACAATCCCACCTAGGCCCTATTCCTATAACCTCACATATTTACCCCGCCAATCCCCCCGACACTCAGGGGCAATTTAGCATGGCCAATAACTGAGCCCGCACATGTTTGGACTGTGGGAGGAAACCGGAGCACCCAGAGGAAACCCACGCAGACACGGGGAGAATGTGCAAACTCCACACGACAGAGACCTGAGGCTGGAATTGAACCCGGGTCCCTGGCGCTGAGAGACAGCAGCGCTAACCACTGTGCCACTGCGCCGGTGACGGTGACAGTGCCTCCAATTAATTATATGGTTTGCAGATAATTTGTTGTGCAGTCAGAACTGTAAAGGCTTTTTTGTTACAAAATATAGACATTACGATAAATTAATAGTAAAAGCAAAACGCTGCAGCTGCTGGAAATGTGAAATAAAAACAAAAAAATGCTGGATATGTGGGCATGAGAGCAAGATGCTGAGATGAAATAACAAGCAACAGAAAGGTTGGAATCATGGCTTGCAGGCTAAGCGAAGGTGTTCTGCAAAGTGGTCTTCCAGTGTGCGTTTAGTCTCCCGAGATCTCATAGGAAGGTGCAAACAATAATTCTTTTTTAAATATCAAGAACTTTTCATCTGGGATTTTAATATATGTTATTACTGCATCAAAAAACTCAATTTAGATACAATTGGTAAGCATTTATGACAGGGTAACCATACTGTTTTTGTTATAATCCAAAGCAATGAGGTTGAATGTAAGAAATTCAAAGTTTTACATGAAACAACTCTGATATTGAAATCAAAACTGTCAGTACTGTCTTTGCAGGACAAAGAGAGATTGATGCATATGCATGGAGTTCATGTGCCCAAAAACTGGTTTATTCCAACTTTGATTTATATACATACATCCACTATCAGAAGGATGTGGAGGCTTTGGAGAGGATGCAGAAAAGATTTACCAGGATGTTGCCTGGTATGGAGGGCATTAGCTATGAGGAAAGGTTGGAGAAACTGGATTGTTCTCACTGGAACGACAGAGGTTGAGGGGGTGACCTGATAGAAGTCTACAAGGTTATGACGGGCATGGACAGAGTGGATAGTCAGAAGCTTTTTCCCAGTGTGGAAGAGTCAATTACTAGGGGGCACAGGTTTAAGGTGTGAGGGGCAAGGTTTAAAGGAGATGTACAAGGCAGAGGGTGGTGGGTGCCTGGAACATGTTGCCAGGGAAGGTAGTGGAAGCGGATACGGTAGTGATTTGTCTTGACAAATACATGAATGGGGTGGGAATAGAGGAATATGGTCCCCGGAAGGGAAGGGGGTTTTAGTTAAATCAGGTAGCATGGTCAGTGCAGGCTTGGAGGGCCGAAGGGCCTGTTTCTGTGCTGTAATTTTCTTTGTACACAGCGGATGCCATTACAAGAACTGACATTATAAAATTAGTACATTCTGCATGAATAAGCTACCTCTTAGGGAAAGGAGTTGCCTCATTTGCTGTGCCATGCTGGTGAATCCACAAATGTACTCATTCCAAGGCCAATGCATCATTCCTCAGATTCAGTACCCAAAACTGAATGCAGTACTCTAGACGGGGTTTTTACAACTGAAGCATCACTTTCTCACTTTTGAATACCAAACTCCTTTAGGTAAAGGCTAAAATTTCAGAAGTCTAACTGATCAGCTTTTGTATCTATGCACTCACTTATAGTGAGTCAGGGGAAGGCCGTGGCATATTGTCACTGGACTCAGGCTAATGTTCTGGGAACCTGGATACAAATCCCACAATGACATTTGAATTCAATAAACATCTGGAATTAAAAGTCTAATGGTGACCATGAAGCTTGGATTGTTGTAAAAATCCATCTGGTTCATTAATGCCCTTTAGGGAAAGGAAATCTGCCATTCTGGTCTAGTCTGCATGTGACTCCAGACCCACAGCACTGTGATTGACTCTGAAATGGTGTAGTAAGCCATTAGTGTAGTTCAAGGGCAATTGGGGATGGGCAGCCAGCAATGCTCACATCTCATGAATGAATAATAGTCTGTGTACGATTCCTAATTTCTCACCATTAAGGAAATAGTTATTTGTCTTTCTTTGACCCATCTGCACATCAAACTCTATCTACCAGGTATGTACTTAAACTTCAACTGTTATTTCTAGATGTAGGTGTCCATCATTGCGTATTTCCAATAGAATCATCATCACCTTCCTTTCTGATACTCGCCTGTAACTTCAGACCTCAGGAAGAGCAACATGGCCTACAACAAGGGAAAGCAGCATAATATACATTATAAAGTATAAATGACCCCTAAAAGGCTCTCTATTGCTCCATTGAGTGCATCTGATACAGTTTATTTTCCAGTCAAATGGGACACCAAAATCAATTTTCTCCAAGCCTAATACCAGCAACAGTCCGAAGTTGAACCAAGCCTCTATCATAGAAACATAGAACAGTACAGCACAGAACAGGCCCTTCAGCCCACGATGTTGTGCCGAGCTTTATCTGAAACCAAGATCAAGCTATCCCACTCCCTATCATCCTGGTGTGCTCCATGTGCCTATCCAATAACCGCTTAAATGTTCCTAAAGTGTCTGACTCCACTATCACTGCAGGCAGTCCATTCCACCCCCCAACCACTCTCTGCGTAAAGAACCTACCTCCGATATCCTTCCTATATCTCCCACCACGAACCCTATAGTTATGCCCCCTTGTAATAGCTCCATCCACCCGAGGAAATCCTACCCTTATCTGGGAAATCCATTCAGTGCGTCAAGCTGGAACAATGCTAATGGAGAATTCACAACAGCAAGTCCGGAGAGCAGGAAGAGAGAATCTGAGCATAGAGATAAAGTTTCAATAGAACGATGACAAAGCAGGCAAACAGATCACCAACTGGGTGATCACTTTGTGGAACATCTCTGTTTGATCCAAAAGCATGATCCCAAACTTCTAGTCACCTGCTACTGCAATTCCCCACCTTGCTCCCACCCTGGCCTCCATAGAATCCCTACAGTGCAGAAGGAGGCTGTTCAGCCCATCTAGTCTGCACCAACTCCCCGAAAGAGCATCTTACCCAGCCCCCACCAAAGCCTGTAACCCTGTGTATTTACACCACAGCGAATCTGCGCATGTTTGGACTATGGGAGGAAACCTGAGCATCCAGAAGGAAAACCATGCAGACATGAGGAAAATGTGCAAACTCCACACAGTCACTCAAGGCCAGAATCAAACCCAGGTTCCTGGCATTGTGAGGCAGCAGTGCAACCAGTGTGCCACCATGTCTTCCCTGATCTGTTACTTCAATTCTCCACCTTGCTCCCACCCTGACTTTACTATCCTTGGCCTGCTGCAGTGTTCCATCTAGGCTCAAGGTTCAACTCAAGGCACCTTACAAGGCACTTTTGGCCAGGCACTTTACAGCCTTGACACTCAGAGTTCAACAATCTTGGATGGCACCATATTTTTGCTGGTTTGGCTTCACTTTCATTTCCTGTACTTTTCTTTAAGGTGACAGATTTTCTGGATCCTGCCATTCATACCTCCTTCAGGCACATCTTTTGTTTCTTGTCCCATTTCTACTCTCTTTGGCCTTTCCCCATAAGACCTTCCGTCCTGCCCTCTGTCCTATCACACATCTTCCACTATCCCCATCCCCCTCCCCCTTCACTTGCTCAAAACCTATTTCTAACTTCTCCCAGTTCTGATCAAAGACCCGAAACTCTTTCTCTCCACAGATGCTGCCAGACCTCCAAAGTAGTTTCAGCATTTTCTGTCCTTATCTCAGATTTCGAGCACCCAGAGTATTGCATTTTTGTAAAAAGCAAGCAACTGCATTAATGGGAAGTTAATCTGGGAGCACAGGGCAATAAGCATGAAAAATAAAGCGGATAGCTTTTCCCAACTCTTGAGAAATCAAAAGGCATAGCTCGAAAAAAAAGGTAGTTTTATAGGAACTGTTTTTGCAAGATTTACAAAAAGGATGAAAACTAGGATAGCCACTTCAAGGTCAATTGGTAATAGAACAGAGAAATAAAAAACGTGTCTGCAGGAGGTGTGAATGGCAGAACAGCTGCCATCCGAATGCAAAGAGAGAAAAACTAAAGCTATCAAAACAAAAGGAATCAAAATGGGCAGAGGTTACAATCTGAAATCATTGAACTCAATAATGAATTCAAACGGCCATAAACTACATAAATCAAAAATATGAGGTACTGTTCCTCTTTTTTTGCTATCATTACTTCGGAATGAGCTTCATTTAAAAAAAATACACAGGTTCAATTCTTCATAAAGACTACCTATAAGCAGATTGTGTATAATGTGCTTTGATCAGAATGTGTAAGTAACTGCTTATGCAGTGCGATTATAAGGAAGTCAGACCGGCTTTCTTGAGTTTAACAAAGAAAGAGCTTAGTTTATTTATATTTAAACCGATTTTAAGTAAATTACTAAAAATACACTGCAACGCCTGTGCACGCAGGCACACAAATACAGATTGCAGCGAGGGATTGGCTTGTCACGTCATTTCTCTCTCTCCGACTGCCAGTAATCCAACAATAATTGTTTTTTCCAATTATAACTCGATTAGCCATTTTGAAAATCAAGGTCTTTTGTCCAAGCAATTAAACTTTGAATGGTCCGCCTTCAGATGTTGAATGCTTTAGGCGATTTCCATGGATACTTCGTCAATGGGACAGGAAGGGAAGTCTTTCACAGCCGCCAGTGGGTGAGACATTTTCCTTGGTGAGTTTATAGATTTGCCATTGCCTCTCCATAGGTTGAAATGTATATTACAATGTAAATTAGCATCACCATCTTGATGTAGGTTGAAGTCACTTTAGCCTTTTTTTTCGTAAAGAACAATTCCGTTTTCCAGCGGATGAATTAAAAATCAATATTTGACATAAGCATGTTTTCATAGTACAAGGAAGCATGTTTACGCCAACACTATGCATAACAATTTTCTTCTTTTAGTGCATTAATTTGATCCTTCCAATGGTCTTTTAGTCCCAGAGTGGCACAGTGGTTAGCTCTGCTGCCTCACAACGCCAGACACTTGGGTTCAATTCCTGGCTTGGGCACCTGTCTGTTCTCCCTGTATCTGTGGGGGTTTCCTCCCACAGTCCAAAAGACATGCTGGTTAGGTGCTTTTGCCATGCTAAATTTGCCCTCAGTGTACCCGAATAGATGCCGGAGTGTATGACTAGGAGATTTTCACTAATTCCATTGCAGCATTAATGTAAACCTACTTGTGACACTAATAAATGAAACTTTAAATAGAAACGTAGCTCTTCAGGCATGATGTGGGAGCCCAGAACATCAGTGCAGGAACCAAAGCTGCAGCATCTGTAATAGAACATTGAGAGTAGAACATTCCAACGCCGGCATCTCCGCATCTGTAACCAACAGTGCCGAGTGAATGATCCATCCTTCTGAAGCTCAGTTTCAACAGATGCAAGCCTTCAGCCACTTCTATTCACACCACATGATATCAACAACCAGCTGAATGCATTTGATATAGCAAAGGCTACAAGTCCTGCCAATATCCTCACTCCAGTTCTAGCTGCATCCCTAGCCAAGCCTTTGCAAGTGCAACATGGAAAATTCCCCAGGTACATCCTGGGGAAATCAGATCAATTCCAAATCTAACCAAATACCACCCTGTTGGACTGTTCTTAATTATCAACCAAGTGATAAAAAAATCAGCAGCAGTGTCTCGGAGGGGAGTGTTGACCCGTTAGCGAAAATCTCCATTACAAGGGAGGAAGTGTTAGGTTTTTTAGGGAATATAAAGACTGACAAATCCCCAGGGCCTGATGGAATCTATCCAAGGCTGCTCAGGGAGACGAGAGATGAAATCGCTGGGCCTCTGACGCAAATCTTTGTCTCGTCACTGGACACAGGTGAGGTCCCAGAGGATTGGAGGATAGTTAATATGGTCCCGTTATTTAAGAAGGGTAGGAAGGATAACCCGGGAAATTATAGGCCGGTGAGCTTGACGTCCGTGGTAGGGAAGTTGTTGGAGAGGATTCTTAGAGATAGGATGTATGCGCATTTAGAAAGGAATAAACTCATTAACGATAGTCAGCATGGTTTTGAGAGGGAGGTCATGCCTCACTAACCTGGTGGAGTTTTTTGAAGAAGTGACTAGAATGGTTGACGAGGGAAGGGCCATGGATGTCATCTATATGGACTTTAGTAAAGCGTTTGACAAAGTCCCTCATGGTAGGTTGGTGCAAAAGGTTGGATCTCATGGGATAAATGGTGGCTAGATGGGTAGAGAACTGGCTTGGTCACAGAAGACAGAGGGTGGTAGTGGAAAGGTCTTTTTCCGGCTGGATGCCTGTGACTAGTGGTGTTCCGCAGGGCTCTGTATTTGGACGTCTGCTGTTTGTGATTTATATAAACGATCTGGAAGGTGTAACTGGGGTGATCAGTAAGTTTGTGGATGACACGAAAATGGCTGGATTTGCAGATAGTGAGGAACATTGTCAGAGGCTACAGAAGGATATAGATAGGCTGGAAATTTGGGCAAAGAAATGGCAGATGGAGTTCAATCTTGATAAATGCGAAGTGATGCATTTTGGTAGAAATAATGTAGGGGGGAGCTATACGACAAATGGCAGAACCATCAAGGGTGTAGATACGCAGAGGGACCTGGGTGTGCAAGTCCACAGATCCTTGAAGGTGACGTCACAGGTGGAGAAGGTAGTGAATAAGGCATATGGGCATGCTTGCCTTTATAGGATGGGGCATAGAGTATAAAAGTTGGGATCTGATGTTGCAGTTGTATAGAACGTTGGTTCGGCTGCATTTGGAATACTGCGTCCAGTTCTGGTCGCCACACTACCAGGACGTGGAGGCTTTAGAGAGAGTGCAGAGGAGGTTTACCAGGATGTTGCCTGGTATGGAAGGGCTTAGTTATGAGGAGAGATTGGGTAAACTGTGGTTGTTCTCACTGGAAAGACGGAGGATGAGGGTGACCTAATAGAGGTGTATAAAATTATGAAAGGCATAGATAGGGTCAACGGTGGGAAGCTTTTTCCCAGGTCGGTGGTGACGTTCACGAGGGGTCATAGGTTCAAGGTGAGGGCGGGGGTGGGGGGGGGGGGGGGGGGGGGGGGAGGAGGTTTAACACGGATATCAGAAGGACGTATTTTACACAGAGGGTGGTGGGGGCCCGAAATGTGCTGCTGGGCAAGGTGGTGGAGGCGGACACACTGGGAACATTTAAGACTTATCTAGATAGCCACATGAACGGAGTGGGAATGGAGGGATACAAAAGAATGGTCTAGTTTGGACCAGGGAGCGGCGTGGGCTTGGAGGGCCGAAGGGCCTGTTCCTGTGCTGTACTGTTCTTCATTCTCTTTGTTCTTTGTTCAATCAAGCGGCACTTACTCAGCAATAGCTTGCTCACCTGATGCTCAGTTTGCATTCACTCAGCTCCAGACCTCATTACAACCTTAGACCCAATAACGAAAAGACCTGATTTCCATGGGTAAGGGCGATTGCCCTTGATATCAGGCCACCATTTGACTGCATGTGGGTCATAGAGACCCAGCAAAGTTGGTGTCAACGGGCAGCAGAGGGATAGCTTTCCACCGGTTGGAATCGTATCCAACACAAAGGAAGACAGTTCAGGTTGTTGGAGGTCAATCATCTCAGTCCCAGGACATCACTGCTGAGGAGTTCCTCAGGATAGTGTTCTAGGCTTAACCATCTTTAGCTGCGCCATCAATGATCTTCCCTCCATCATAACATTAGAAGTGCGATGATTGCACTACTCTCAGTACTGTTTTCAAATATTGAAGCAGTCCATGTCTGGATGCAGCAAGATCAGAACAACATTCAGGCTAGGGCCACTAAGTAACAGGTAACATTTATGCCACACAAATGCAAAGGCATGATCATATCTAATGCTAGAACCCAATCATCTCTCCTTTTCATTCAATGGGATTACCATTGTCAAATCCCCAACAATTGACAACCTGACTGTTGCCATTGACTGGAAACCGAACTGGACAAGTCACAGAACTACTGTAGCATCAAGAGCAGGTCCAAGCTGGAAATTCTGTCATGTCTAACTCACCTCCTTACTCCCAAAGATGATCACCATCTAAGGCACAATTCAAGAGTGTGATGGAAAACGCTCTATTTGGATGAGTGCAGCTCCAACAACACTCAAGAAGCTCGACATCATCCAGAGCAGTACAACCTGCTTGAACAGTATCCCATTCACCACCTCAAACATTCACTCCCTCCACCACTAATGCACAGTGGCAGCAGTGTACACCATCCACAGATGCACTGCAGCAATTTGACAACCTGCCTTTGACAGCATCTTCATAACCTAGAAGAGCAAGGACAGCAGAAAATGGTACCTATAAACACACAACCAACTTGGAACTATACCTCTCCTCCTTCGTGGTCTGTGTGTCAATATGCTCGAACATCCTCCCTAAAAACATTGCAACTGTATCTCCAGCAAATGGACTGCAGTGGTTAAAGGCAGCAGATCACTACCACCTTTGTAAGGGCAATCAGAGACTGGCAATAAATGCTGGCCTTGATGAAACCCACATCCCATGGTCAAATTTTTAAAAAAGACAAATCTTAATTTTTTGCATGACTGCGACATGCTTAAACTATACCCCATGCCTGTATATAAAGGCTTATCAATTTAAAATGAAACTTGATGTATAATTTATTTCATATATTAAAGACGTGGCCAATCTAATTAATAGGCATTTGGAATGCAGAATATTTGGAGTAACATGGAAAGTAGACCAATACTTTCCATATATCATGGCATTTCTGCTTAGTGCAATGAGTAACACAAAAATTGGATAGAGATTTGTTTCAAGAAGGGTGGCATGTTTATGCACTGAAAAGTTGTTCTGTAATAAAATAGTTACAGGAAGCTGTGTTGTCTTTGATAGCATGAGGGTCGAAGGTTCATATGGAAGAATAGGCTAAGGGTAGGCAGAAATCTGTATGCAAAGTTGAGAAAGATGGTAGAATGAGGAGTTGTTCAGTGCAGAGCCGTGAGGGATGGAAGGAAAGAACATTAATGAGAAGCTTTGGAGCATGAGACAGCAAAATGTGAGAGGAGTAGAAAAGTGAGGTGCTTGAAGAAGAGGAGAGTGCCAGATTAATTGGGGTTGGGGGAAGTTCCTTCTTGTATCACTTTTACTTTGCTCATTTTTGCACCATTCACCAATGTTGATCCCTGTGGACACTGATGAGTTTAGGCTGTATGAGCAAAAACAGAAAGTGAAACAAATACTGACACAACCCTTAATATAGTCAGACATCACAAGGAAATTCACAGGAGCATGGACAAAATCAGAAATCTGTTCCGAATTCTGCCCAACAACAAGCCTGGCCTGGGTGCTGTGGAAACGAGAGGCTTGTTGAAAAAGGTGCAAAGTTCTCACATCTGGGAACAAAGGTCTGGGCAGAGTAACATGCATTCGAGGAGGACAGAGTGCGCTGAAGACAGCTCGAGAAGGATGAGGAGGCATCATTTATCTTTGTCACAGCCACATCAGATGTCATTTGTGATTTTAGTAAGAGGCGTTTTTCTACCATGGCGAGGTGGAAGCTTGATTGAAGTGATTCCGTTACAGCGTTCCAGAAAAAATAAGCACAGATGTGGGAGGCCGTTAAGGATTTTGGAGAGGAAAGGGGGTTGGAGATGGGGCAGTAGTTTGCAAAGATACATAGGTCTTGCCAACCTGGCAAGAGTGAAACAAGTGTCTGCCTTTTCCTTAGAGGTTTGTGTCCCTTGGAAAAGAGGAGTGTGAATCATGTTGGGGGAGGGGGGGGGGGGGGCAGTGGGTGAGAGTGAAAAATAAAAAACAAAAAACGAGTAGAGTACAGGGACCCAGAGCTGTTGGATCAAATGAAGCAAAATTTAAATTGCATCACATTTTTATTATTCTCATATAAAAATAACTTCTCCAAAACTGCCTTCCTTATTTTAAGTAATCAAATTGAATGGAACAAGTACTGATCATTTCTCTAGCGTTTGATTTGCGGGTTAGGGGCAGCACGGTGGCACAGTGGTTAGCACTACTGCCTCACAGCGCCAGAGACCCAAGTTCCTGCCTTGGATGACTGTGTGGAGTTTGCACGTGTCTGCGTGCGTTTCCTCTGGGTGCTCCGGTTTCCTCCCACACTCCAAAGATGTGCGGGTTAGGTGGACTGGCCATGATAAATTCCCCCTTGGTGTCAGGGGAATTAGCAGGGTAAATATGTGGGGTAAGGCCTGGGTGGGACTGTTGTCAGTTCAAGCTCGATAGATCCAATGATTTGGAGCTTAACAAATAGAGAAAATACTTCCAAGATAACTTGGCACTTGATAAAAACAAAAATCAAGCAAAATATAGGGATTTTCTTAATTCACTGCCTGTCTGAAACCCTGAAACGCAGGATTCAAAAACCGTGTCAGCCAAACATGTTGCTACTTAAGCAAATCAGTAGATTGATTGCAGCACAGAATTTAAAGGGAGCAAACATTTTTAGATCAGTCACACCCCGGGGAAACACAACTTCTGTTGAGTGATCATTCAGCAACATTTTGAGTGCAGTTTGCAATACAGACTGTTCAATTTTTCCCCAACTTAAAATACATGGCAACAATTATGAAGATATTAACAAGTTAGATATCACATTAAACTGCAATAATTTTTGATTGCGAAAACAGCAGAGACAATCACAGTAATGGAAGGATTAAAACCGATATGGAAATTCAATAATTTAATAGTTATGTTACACTATTGATGAAGCAATTACTTGGGAAGATTACTTCTTTGAAACGGTTTGGACTAATGCTCATCTGGCATCAGCACCTGTTTAACTCATCTGTTTAAGTGCAATTTAATGAGCGCATGCTAGTGAAGTAATTTTGCAACAAAACTTTGGTTACATTACACCAAAAATACTAGGAAGTGTATTAGGATTTACCATGCAAAATATTTACTTTTTTTTTTGCAGGAGACACAAATCTTTGTGCTGGGGGTTTATCCAACCCCATTTAACCAATGTATTTGGATTCTACTATGTGTTAACTTGTGTAGTCGTAGAGTCTGGTATATGAAGGGTTAATATCGGTTGGAGTACAGTACCACCCACAGTGATGGAAGGCGGCACATAGAATCATAGAATTCCTGCAGCGCAGAAGGCGGCCATTCGGCCCATCGAGTCTGCACCGACCACAATCCCACCCAGGCCCTATTCCTATAACCCCTCATTTTTACCCTGCTAATCCCCCGACACTAGGGTTAATTTACCATGGCCAATGAATTTGACCCGCACACCTCTGGACTGTGGGAGGAAACCGGAGCACCCGGAGGAAACCCACACAGACAGAGACAGTGTCACCCGAGACAGTCACAGACACACAGACAGACAGTCACCAGAGGCCGGAATTGAACCCGGGTCCCTGGCGCTGTGAGGCAGCAGTGACCCAAAGCCAGAGTCAGTCTCGAGTTGGGTAAAGCCCTAGACTGAAGTCAGGTGCATATTTGCACCCTCTACTCTAAGTCTGTACAGAGCTAGGAGTTGTTGATAAATACTTGCTGTTAAAATATTCTAGACCAGGAAAACTAATTCATGGTATCCAAAGCAGGATTGCGTCATGGTAACAGCAACAGGATTAAGACCCTCATTCCTCACAAGAATGTTGAGAAAAATGAGACCTTTGACAGATACTACACTGAACCTAACTCCCAACTGAAGCAACAGATGCTGAAAAACTCAGCAGAAATTAAATACAGAGAAAGCTCCAGAGATTGAAGAGCCTGGAAGCAAACAAGTATCACTACAGCAGAAGACTCCACTGCATCCTTCTTTGAAGTACAGTTGCAGCAAGCAGAGCTCGCAGCCTGCGAAGAGGAGATAACATTTTGAACTTCCAGGCCTGCTAGCCCGGTTGGTGGGTCAGTCGTGACATTTGAAACCAACCATCGCCAAACCTGATCCCAGACGAGAGTCTCAAATTTTGACTGCTTAAAAAAAAATTAATAGTTGATTTTGTCCATTCCGGGTACCTCACAACCGTCCAAGTTCAGAAACAGCAAGCCAACAGCTCTTTTCCAAGTGTCCCGACTCTCAATGCAAAACCACTGATTGAATGAAGTCAGCAGCCAGCCAAACTACAGCATCATTGTAGTCCCTTCTGTAGGCAGAAGCATGTCAACTGCATTTTGAAAAGCCCACCAAAAACCGGCGAGCGCAGGCAGATCCTTTGTTCAGCAGTAAGCAGTGAAGATATCTTGGAAGCCTGTAAGAAGCCACACTTCTTAAAATCAAAAATTGATTGTAATTCTATACTTCCAACTCCACTGGGATTCACCCATGACCCAAGTCAATCACACAACTGGAGAAGATTTTTAAGATAGAGTTTTGCTTCAGGTCTAAAAAAAGCAGAATAAGTTAGCAGAATAAGCTCTGACTGATGAATCATCTGCCAAATTTGATGATGTTTTGAAATCTTTTGACATCTATTTTAACTTCAGATCCAATAAAATACTGGAGAGCTAAATTTAATAAAAATAGAGTTCAGCTCCCTGGTGAACCTGTCGATTCTTTCATTAATGATCTCTATAGGATGGTAGAAGGATGTGAATATGGCAATTTAAAGTCTGAGCTTATCCAAGACAGAATCATGGTGGGTGTTACAGATGATTCTCTTTCTGACCGCCTACAAGCTAAAAGTGATCTTACCCTCAACAAGGCCATCCAATAAGCTAGACGGTCCGAGTTATATGAACAACTTACTTGTGGTGTTCTTTTTGGGAAGTCTGCTTTTTGCGGCTTCCTTATCATGTTTGACAGTGCCGAGAGAGCTGTTCTAGGTCTAGTTTCCTAGCTCAATTTGCTCTGGATCCAGTTAAACACCAAAACAAAAAAAGATCATCGCCCTCAATGTGGCACCTGGTTGCTCAGCAACAATTCATTTTTTCTCCAAAGACAAAGAAAGCACCAGCTTGAAGAGCAACTCAAAAAATTACCAAAATCTATGAGAGAGATACAAATCAAAGCAGCTGAAGGGCTTCTAGAGGCACATGAATAACCAGTACACCTAAATGGAATTAAACAGAGTCCCCTATGCATGATTTGGCTGCAAGCCAATATCAGAGCATTTGCTACACTCTTTAATTCTCTCAGTTCTGCTGAGTCCTTCTACTCTTCCTAGACAATCCATCTCCAAAAGACTCCTGTGGCGACCCAAGGTCCTGTTTTGGTACACACCTTTATGAGACCTTTTGGTGTAACTTTTTAACAAGGGGCCTCCAAGCTTTATATAGCTTAGGGCCTCACCAAGTCTAAATCCGGCACTGCACCGTAGTTAGCACTGCTGCCTCATAGCGCCAGGGACCCAGGTTGATTTCCGGCCTTGGGTCACTGTGTGGAATTTTAACATTCTCCCTTCCTCTGGCTGCTCCAGTTTCCTCCCATAGTCCAAAGATGTGCAGCTTAGGTTGATTGGCCAAGCTAACTTTCCCTTTTGTGTCAGGGGGATCAGCAGGGTAAATACGTGGGGTTACAGGGATATCGCCTGGGTGGGATTCTGGGTGATGCAGGCTCGATGGGCCGAATGGCCTGCTTCTGCACTGTAGGGATTCTATGATACATGCAACTAAAATTACCTACAATCCAACATCTCAATTATTCACTTTGGGGCATTTTTGCAACATGTTAAAATGCTACATAAGTGCTCTTTCATTTTTCCCTTTTGAGTTGGAACATTTCTTCCATGCTCTCACTTCCCTCAATTGAGTTGCCATTGCTTTTCGCAACATGCAGGATTGGTTGAACTTTCTAGGAGCTAATGAGGGAGCGCGGAAGGAGAACACAAGAAACGATGGAGAGAAAGAGCTGGAGCAGTTCTAACTTCCAACTGAAGAAAATGCATTGAAAATGCATGACTCATAAGACACAGTCAAAGGTATGCTAACCACAACGTAGCAGGAAAAATAGCAAATTGAGAAAGCAGTCAACACGATACAAATCAAAGCAGCTGAAGGGCTTCGAGAGGCGCATGAATAACCAGTATACCTAAATGGAATTAAACAGAGTCCCCTATGCATGATTTGGCTGCAAGCCAATCAGAGCATTTGCTACACTCTTTAATTCTCCCAGTTCTGCTGAATCCTTCTTCTCTTCCTAGTCTCTGACAATCCATCTCCAAAAGACTCCTGTAAATGTAGCATTGATTGTCTACCCAATGCCTTAATTTTCTCCTTGGTGTTCACATCTCCCCCCATTGCTTTTCCTACATATAATTCAAGAGTTTCCAATGCAGCAAGTAACCAAGTCCATTGCTTTGTCTTTTAGTAATATTGGGTAAATTTTCCTGGTCCCACCCACCACAAGAACTGTCACAAGACGGAAAATTTGACTGACCATTTAAAGGTCCATTGACCTCAGGTGGGAATTTCTAGTCTTGTGGCTGACGTGACCGGAAAATCCTGCCCATTGTTGAAGAATATAAATTCAATTGCCAATTTAAAACTAACAATAATCAAACACTCAGAATACATTATTGCATTTTTTGTACATGGCACCAAAACAAATACACACTTCTGCTTTTTTTCTTCATAAATGCTTCTCTGCAAAGGCTTCAAAAGCTTCAGTAGAACTGAAAACACAATTCTATATTGAGGCGGCACAGTGGCTAGCACTACTGCCTCTCAGCCCCAGGGACCAGGGTTCGATTCCAGCCAAAACAGGTCACTGTCTGTGTGGAGTTTGTACATTCTCCCCGATTGGGTGGGTTTCCTTGGGGTGCTCTGGTTTCCTCCCACAGTCCAAAGTTGTGTGGGTTAGATGGATTGGCCATGCTAAATTGCCCCTTCATGTCAAGGAGATTAGCAGGGTAAATATATGGGGTTACAGGGATAGGACCTGGGCGGGATTGTTGTTAGTGCAGGTTCAATGGGCTAAATGGCCTCCTTCTGCACTGTTGGTTCCATGATTCTATTCTATGATTCTATATTCAGGTAATAAGGCTTCCTTACAAATTCTGAATATAATCTTTCATAAAATACAGCTAAATTATGACTAGTACATGCATATACACGCACACATCAAAAAGGCCTTTCCAAATTACATGGTCACTTTGGCTTAAACATACGTTCTAGTCAGGTGAAAGTACCAGCAAAGATGAAAGGCAACATATGATCAAATAATAAGTATGATGTCTTGTTTTCCCTATGATATCTACTAGATACATCAAAGAATTTATATCCGTCTGTTTGACAACCACAAAATAAACTGGGGTTTAGTCATAGTGAGCAGCTATCTTTTATTCATTCAATTCAAAAGGAGTTATGCCAATTTTGATGAGAATCACGAAGTCGGAATTGAAAAGTTTCAGATCTCCTCCATCCAAAGGGAAAATGTAGATCTCAAAACCAATAGGTCTCGAATGAGTTGTGTGTCTAAAAATGATCCTCATTTTCCTTTCCAAATCTACGGCTGTGCTAAAGAGGCCAATTTGAGAATAATACTTGTTCAAAGAGAAGAACAGTATAGCACAGGAACAGGCCTTTCAACCCACCAAGTCTGTGCCGACACAGATGCCTCTCTAATCTAATATTTTCTTATCTCTACATGGTCCGTATCCCTCTATTCTCTGCCTGTTCATGTATCTATCAAGATGCCTCTTGAGCATTGAATAGAATCTGCTTCCACCATCTCCTCCGGCCATGCGTTCTAAGCATTTGCCACCTTGTGTGTGAAAAACTTGCTCCTTACAACTCTTTTAAACTTTCCTCCTTTCACTTTCAACCTATGCCCCCGAGTAACTGACCCTTCGACCCTGGGAAAATGACTGATTATCCACTCTATCCAAGCCTATCATAAATCTTGCAAACATCTATCAGGTCCCCCCCCCCCCCCTCATCCTCCAATGCTCTAATGAAAACAATCCAAGTTTGTATTTTATAAAAATTTATGCTCAGAATTTGTAAGGAAGCCTTATTAATTGAATATAGATTTGTTCATATAACAGAGGGCCAGCAGACTAGAGTTAAAGAACAAGATTTCCTCCCCTTTCACATCTATTCTGCAGTAAACTGCAGGGGAAAATTGATGCCTTACCTCGATTCACTATTAATCTAAATCTCTACAGGAGAAGCTTATAGTACTTCAAACTCCATCCTCTGAGCACCCAGTCTACATGTCAGACAATTCTCAATTTATCTCAAAACAAAATAAATATGCAAAAGAACTTTAAAAACTAAAAATGATTTTATTAAAATATGAAATTGGCTTTGATCATTCTGGTTTTTTCTACTCTAGTGCAAGGAGACAATCCATCATTATGAAGTGCTTCGAAAGGTTAGTCATGGCACAATTCAATTCCTGCCTACCAGACTGCCTGGATCCACTACAGTTCGCCTATCGCCGCAACAGGTCCCCAGCAGACGCCATCTCCCTGGCCCTACACTCAACCCTGGAACACCTAGATAATAAAGACACCTATGTCAGACTCGTATTCATAGACTACAGCTCAGCCTTCAACACCATTATTCCTACGAGACTCATCTCCAAACTTCGTGGCCTGGGGCTCGGTTCCTCCCTCTGCAACGGGATCTTAGACTTCCTAATCCACAAACCCCAGTCAGTAAGGATGGGCAATACCTCCTCAACGTTCATCCTCAATACCGGTGCTCCGCAAGGCTGTGTCCTCAGCCCCTTACTATACTCATTATGCACCTTTGACTGTATGGCCAAATTCCCCTCCAACTCAATTTTCAAGTTTGCTGATGAGACCACCATTGTGGGTCTGATCTCAAACAATGACGAGACAGAGTACAGGAAAGAGATAGAGAATCTGGTGAACTGGTACGGTGACAATAATCTCTCCCTCAATGTCAACAAAATGAAGGAGATAGTCATAGACTTCAGGAAACATAGTGGAGGATATGCTCCTGTCTACATCAATGGGGACAAAGTAGAAATGGTCGAGAGCTTCATGTTTTTAAGTGTCCAGATCACCAACAGCCTGTCCTGAGCCTCCCCATGCCGACACTATAGTGAAGAAAGCCCCCTAATGCCTCTACTTTCTCAGGAGACTAAGGAAATTTGGCATGTCCACTACAACTCTCACCAATTTCTACAGATGCACCATAGAAAGCATTCTCTCTGGTTGTATCGCAGCTTGCTATGGCCCCTGCTCTGTTCAAGACCACAAGAAACTACAAAAGGTTGTAAATGTAGCCCAATCCATCACACAAACCAGCCTCCCATCCATTGACACTGTCTACACTTCCCACTGCTTCGGAAAAGTAGTCAGCAAAATGAAGGACCCCACACACCCCGGACATACTCTCTTCCACCACCTTCTGCTGGGAAAAAGTCTGAGATCACATACCAACTGACTCAAAAACAGCTTCTTCCCTGCTGCCATCAGACTTTTGAATGGACCTACCTTGCATTAAGTTGATTTTTCTCTGCACCCTAGCTATGACTAACATTCTGCACTCTCTCCTTTCCTTCTCCATGTATGGTATGGTCTGTCTGTATAGCGTGCAAAAAGCAATACTTTTCACTGTATACCAATACGTATGACAAGAACAAATCAAATAATATCTGTATTGGTACACATTTCCTCAGTTAATAATCAGCCATGCTGCAATTCAAAGACATCTAAATTTTACCTCAGTGCAGACCTTTTTGCTCAAATAGGATTTTATAAAGCAGATCCTGAAAAAAGTTTTATTTTCATCACTGCAGCTGTATTAACAAATTCTTGTGTAAACTAGTTTGATTTGTATCTGTAAATGAAATAGGACCTTGTTCAAACTCAATTTCTAAGTGAAAAATTAACAGCTTTAATTTGCAACTAGCAGAAATCTGGTTAAATGCATCCTCCAGTTTGCATTCAAATAAAAATCAAATACAATCATGCTGTACATTGGCATGATGTTACTTATTCCTTGATGAAAAAATTGTTTTGGTATTTTGAGCAGAATAAAAATATAGTACAACAGCCTTTCAAGTTTGGAGAGATTTATTTTTCCTTCACACAATAATTGTTTTCTAAAAAAAAACCTCAAGATTGACCTGAATGAAGCATTTTAAATTCATTTCGTAAAATTGTTCAAGGAACATAATTATTAAATTCACACACGCACACTGAAGAAATAGTCCAGTGTAGAATGGCAAAATCCTACCGAAACGTACCTAATAATCGTGAATGCTTCACATGCTCAAACTGGATATTCTGCTTTCAGCTAAAGCATCAATCTGTACAGGTAAAACTTATCCATGTGCAAAGCACTTTGTGTACAAGCAAAACGTGAAAAGAAACTGGGCCAGAAATTACTCTAAAAAAAATAAAATGAAGCTAACAGCACTCGCCATTATTTATACACAAATTAGACAGCAAATTTGGGCAAACGCAAATGGATAGTTAAACATGAAAAGTACTCAGTCAACATAGCATTTTAATGAAGGGTCTGCACACTAGCTAGGACTGTAACACTACATTCTGCACCCTCTCCTTTCCTTCTCCCCTATGTACTATATGAATGGGATGCTTTTTCTGTATGGCATGCAAAAAACAATACTTTTCACGTGGAAATAATGAATCAAAAGTCTTATTTACTTGCCAAACCAACCTTCTGGCACAGAGTTATAAAAAGTGTGGAGTCTCATTCCTTCAGTTTTTAATTCTTGGAGATTAAAAACTTCTTCTTAAAACTTGTATTTTTTTTTTAACTCCTCTGAATCCAAGCTTACTTTTCTGTTCCTTAATTCACTTTGTGGAGCTGGTTTAACATTGAATTCACTATTCTAACTCACTTCCAATTCATTAACAATGGTCCAGATTTTGTGGTCAGCAGCAAAGGAACAACGGCGCCATTAATTTCACTTATCCAGAGACTTTCCATAGGTTTTTGTACCAGAGGTTGCAGTAATTGCAAATCTATTTTCGTGCAGCATCCTCTACGGGGATCTGAATAAAGCCGACCACAGTGCAGCTCAACCAAACTAAAGAATTCTGAATCAACGGCAAAATCTAAACCAGGAAGAGCAATATTTAATTCAATGCCAAGTGATTTACAGAAAGCAAAACGGAGCAGGAAAGAAAGAGGAGAGCGAGAGAGATGGAGATCAATGATAAAAGGAAAAAAAAACATCTCGTGAATGAGAAACCTATCCCCACACTACTTGTTTACTGATGTAGCCTGAAGGCATCAGAGCAAAGCATGTAATAAAGTTTAAGCATAACTGTTGTGTTGCTCTAAAAAGCACAGACTTTGATTATATTTCGAGTAGCTCTCCCATGATGCTCACAACCTGTCAGAAAATATTTTGATAACAGTAGGAAATGTTATTAGGAGTTTAGGGAAAGCATTAGAACAATTAAGTGTTGTATCCATGGGACATGTATGCTAAATGTGCAGATATTTTACATATTTGTTCATAGTATGTGGGTGTGGCTGACAGCACACATTACCCATCTTAAACCGCCCTTGATATTTGCTGATGACTCCGCAGTCTTCAGGTACTGAAGCAGTCTGTATCCGCATGAGCAAGGCCTGAACAATGTGCAGGCTTGGGCTAATAAATGGCAAGTAACATATGCACTACTCAAGTGCCAGGTAATGACCATCTCCAGCAAGAGAAAGTAACCATATTCTTTTGACATTCAATGGCATTACCATTGCTGGATTTCCCACCATCACCACCCTGGCGGTTACCATTGACCAGAAATTAAACTGGACTAGCCATATAAACGTTGTGAAGACAATAGGTCAGTGGCTGGGATAACTCGCCTCATGACTCTGCAAAGCCTGCCACCCTTAAAAGGTATAAATCAGGGGTGTGATGGAATATTCTCCTCTTGCCTGGATGAGTGCAGCTTCAACCACGCTCAAGAAGCTTGACACTTTCCAGGACAAAGGAACCCGCTTGATTAGCACCCCATCCACCACCTTAAATATTAATTCCCTCCACCACCAGCTCATAATGGCAGAGGTATAGCATATACATTGCAATACATCACCGAAGTTCCTTCAACAGACTGCACGGTGGCACAGTGGTTAGCACTGCTGGCTCAAAGCGCTAGGGTTCGATTCCCGGCTTGGGTCACTGTGTGTGGGGAATCTACACGTTCTTCCTGTGTCTGCGTAGGTTTCTTCCAGGTGCTCCAGTTTCCTCCCACAGTCCACAAATGTGCTGGTTAGATGGGTTGGCCATGCTAAATTCTCCCTCAGTGTACCCAAACAGGCGCCGGAGCGTGGCGACTAGGGGATTTTCACAGTGATTTCATTGCAGTGTTAATGTAAGTCTATTTGTGACAATAATAAATCAACTTAAACATCCAAACTCACGATCTTGACCAGCTAAAAGGGCACAGACAGACTGATCAGATCACCACCCGCAAGTTCCCCTCCAAGTTGCAGACCATCCTAACTAGGAAATATATCGCCATTCCTCCACTGTCACTGGGTCACAATCTGAGAACTCGCTTCCTAACAGCACTGTGGGTGTATCTACACTGCATGCAGCAGATTTAGAGGGCAGCTCACCCACTACCTACACAAGGCCAATTAGATAAACAATAAATACTGGTCTTGCCAACAGTAAGAAGTTTAACAACACCAGGTTAAAGTCCAACAGGTTTATTTAACCTGGTGTTGTTAAACTTCTTACTGTGTTTACCCCAGTCCAACGCCGGCATCTCCACATCATGATTGCCAACAGTACGCAGATCTCATGGGCAAATATATAAACAATTGTGTATTTAGCATTCACATTCCATAAATGCCACAAACCATTAGCAACATTTCCTATCATCATCAAAATATCCCCTGACAAATTTTGAGCATCATAAGAGAGCGATTAGAAATATAATCCAAGTTTCATAAAGTGCATGCTTCGATTAAGTGCAACATTTCAGTTATGCTTAATGCATGTTAAATACTTTGCTCTGACGCCTTGAGGCTTCATTAGTGAACAAATAGTGGTTTAAGAAAATGTTATATTTTGACTAAAATGGAATTGTCTGAAGGCTGGCAACTGCATCCAGGAAATCCTGACAGCTTGAAAGAAATGCGAGGTATTAACAGCCAGCTGGACTCAAGGCAACTTCCCTTGGTTTCGCTGCCCCTCAATCAATGTAGATTGTTCCCCCCCCCCCTCCCCCACCACAAATAGACCATTCACTAGCTGGTTTTCTGAATTCCAGATGTTCTTTTCCCCCGCACTGTTCACAGAGCAAGACTCATGCTCTCCACTGGTTCCACACTTCAAGCTCATGTGCCTCCTAGCTAAGTGTTGTATTTGCACAATGCTGATGCATTATGGATTTGATGCTTTAAACTCAATCAACTTCGGTAAGGAAGGATTGGCATGCATATGAGGAACTATGGATAGAACTGCAGCCACAGTAGTTACGCAATAGTGTAAAGAGTGCGGAAGCCATTTATTAATGCCAGTCTTTTGATGATTGTATATATCTGGGAAACAACAAAATTTGATATCATTCATGTCTGGGCAACCAGCACTCCCCAATCGATCATACAGAAAATATAGAACATCCCTTCTCCTCTCTCCCCCGCCCAATCAGGAACAGAAAAACCCCATGCTGCTGATAGAATACTAGGCTCAGAAGAGAAAAGTTAATGAATTCGCTTCAGAATGCTCATGGCAAAAGTTATAAAATTTGAACATCTTGGTGCACCTTATAAAAGCTCATTGTGAACAGGAGAGAAACTAATGCCAATGTAAAAATAGCAGAGAAATCAAATAAATAATCTCTTTTTAGAGCATTGGTTAAATAAACCCTTGCAGATTCATAATAAATATTTGAGAGAATAACAGAGGAAGAAATTTCATAAAACCCAATGAAATGAAAGAACATTTGAATGCATCATACATCTGTATGATTTGGAGAAACTTGCTTGCTGGCAGTAGGGTCAGAGTAGACATTAACTTTGTACTGGAAATGGATCAATTGGTACAAGCAGTAACCTCAAGTACCAAATCACCACCCAAATGCCCCACAAAGGGATAATAACCTCATCAATTTTCTTGCCATCCCATTGAACTGGCCCGCCTCCAATCCCTGGGCTCTGCCAGAGTAAAGCTCACCACCACTTTAGTATTTCTCTTCAGAATGTCCATTCAATTATTTTTTGAAACCCTCGCTATCCACGACCTTATTATGAATAAGCAGGCATCCTTCCTATGAATCAGAGTTGCTTCATGGGTGGTGACACAGCATTTCTTACTGAGGCTTCCGCACCTGGCTACATTTTCTACCAAACTGTCGCTGCTTAGCATTTAATGTTGCAAACATGAGTCTTTAATCAGTATGGAAAATATCTGTCAGTCTAATCTGTTACAGTTTGGGTTGAATAATTTGCATGCATTCATTGGATAGATTTGTACATCTAAGTAACAGCACAGCACCACCTTCAGGAGAGGAAGGGTAAAGTACCCAATTTAAGTTGTAAAACGGAATGTAAATTCCCCGTTAGTAACTTCTTTCTTCCCCAATCCTATTCTCCGCCTTTAATAGGTACATTCTATCACAATTATTGCATATCACTAACCACAATTAACCAACTGAATTACAATATTACATATAGGAGGAACATAATATGGCTGAAGGCCAGTAGGTAACCCAAGAATATTTTAAACTTATTTCTATATATACTAATTGCACAACCACAACATTTATATTTTTACTACCTGTGTTAACTCAAAGTTTCTCCTCCATATAATATCTTTAGATTCCATCATTAAGCTAGGTAGCGGATAGTGTAGAGGATAGCTATAATCTACAAAACGATATCGATGGGTTAGAACATCAGCATCATAAGGATGATTGCACAATGCTCAGCACCATTTGCGACTCCTCAGATACTGAAACAGTCCATGTCCAAACGCAACAAGACTGGACAATTTCCAGACTTGGGCTGACAAGTTGCCAGTAACATTCGCACCACTTAAGTGCCAGGCAATGACCATCTCCAACAAGAGAGAATCTAACCATAGCCCTTGACATTCAATTACATTACCATTGGTGAATTCATAAAACCACAGAATCATTGAAAAGTTACAGCGCAGAAGGGGGCCATTCAGCCCATCTTGTCCATGCCAGCCCGAGGACACCCAGATGCCCTTTTTAATCCCACCTTCCCGCACCCAGCCCTCGCCCTGTAGCTGGCAGATACAGGTATTTTTTAAAGAGAGTTTAGGGTCACTGCCTCCACCACCAACTCAGGCAGCAAATTCCAGACACCCACCGTGCTTTGTGTAAGGAAGTATTTCCTCACGTCCCCTTTTGTTACCTGGTTCTAGAATTCTCCACCAAGGGAAACAATTTTGTACGCCTCTATCAAGGCACCCTCAGCCTTCTTTGTTCCAAGGAAAATAACCCCAATCTATCCTCCTATCAACACTTTTCTGACCCTGGCAATATTCTTGTAAACCTCCTCTGTAACGTGGTGACCAGAACTGCACACAACACTCCAGTTGTGGCCTCACCAGTGTTTTATACAATTCCAACATTATATCCTTGCTTTTATTTTCCATACCTCTGCCAATGAAGGAGAGCATTCCGTATGCCTTCTTTGCAACCCTAAACTGCTGCCTTTAGGGACCTGTGTACTTGTATGCCAAGATCTCTCACTTCATCTACACGTCTGAGTATATTCCCATTTATTGTGTATTCCCTATAACTGTTTGACCTCCCTAAATGCATACTAAGCTCCAAATACATTCATTAATGTTCAAAACACTCTGCCAGTATCTATACAAGTACCAGCTAATTCTCTATATTAAAATCCATCTGCCACTTAACCACCCACTCCACTGACTCATCGATATCGTTTTCTAAATTATAGCTATACTCTACACTCTCCACTACTTGGCCAATCTTTGCATCATCTGTAAATTTTCCAATTGTGCCCCCCATGTTCTTAATTTTTCATACACAACAGAAACAGCAAAGGTCCTAACACCGTACCCTGTGGAACACCACTTGAAACAACTTTCCATTTGCAAGGAGCATCTAGCGACCACTACCCTTTGTTTCCTGTTATTTAGCCAAACCTTGGTACAGTTTTGTTAAGATAGTTAGAAGTCAAAATATGTTGTCCAACACGAGTCACGAGATAGGCCAGATAGAGTATAGGCAGATTTCTTTCCCCAGAGACTGTCAGTGAACCAGCTGGATTTTCTGACAATCCGTCAGCTTCACAACTTTTACTGATAGCAGCTTTTTATTTCAGAATTCTCAACCTGCCACAATGAAATTTGAGTTTGTGTTTTCTGGATTATTAAGCTAGACGCCTGTACTACAAAGCGTGTTAACAACTGCAACACTACTGCAGCTTTATGTTACTACCCTTTTCAGTATCTTGTCCTCAAGTTAAATGATAAAAACAAAATATTGGACAAAAGATTTTTCAAAAATATTTCAAATACTTTAATTACTACTTCTTCCCCACCTTGCTATAAAAAACCATCTGGAATTAAGAATCTACTGATGACCATGAAACCATTGTCGATTGTCGGAAAAAACGCCGTCTGGTTCACTAATGTCCTTTCGGGAAGGAAATCTGGTGTCCTTACTGGTCTGGCCTTCATATGAATCCAGAGCCGCAGCAATGTGGTTGATTCTCAACTGCCCTCGGGGAACTAGGGATGGGCAATAAATGCTGGCCAGCCAGCGATGTTCATGTCCCACAAATTAATTTTATTTTAGAAACCTGGCCTCGTTAGTAACAGAATGTTGATTCCTGATTGGGAGTTTTCACTCCCGATTTCATGAACTGCGGATTTGACACACACTTTCCATGTGCAACACTTTCCAGGGCGACGTATATATACTTGCCGGAAGGCTTCAATTCTGGATTAGAGTGATTTCTTCCCCTTTCAGTTCGTCAGCCAATCTCCTAACTTTCCATGCAATTTAAGTTTGCATCAGATTGCATATCTGAATATTGTGAAGCATCCATCTCATCAATAGTCGCTGTCAGAAATGGAACATTTTATCATGCAGATAAGTGAGAAGGAATAATGATTTATGCATCAGACAAAAGTCCTTGGAACTTGGATCTCTTGATTAATTACAGGTAACAAACAAAGCTTCAGCTTTAAGCAACTCAGTAATTACAGGAAGGATGTGGAGGCTTTGGAGAGGGTGCAGAGGAGGTTTACCAGGATGTTGCCTGGTATGGAGGGGAGATCCTATGAGGAGAGGCTGAGGGATTTGGGATTGTTTTCGCTGGAAAGGCGGCGGCTAAGAGGGGATCTTATTGAAACATATAAGATGATTAGAGGTTTAGATAGGGTGGATAGTGATAGCCTTTTTCCTCTGATGGAGAAATCCAGCACGAGGGGGCATGGCTTTAAATTAAGGGGGGGTAGTTATAGAACCGATGTCAGGGGTAGGTTCTTTACCCAGAGGGTGGTGAGGGATTGGAATGCCCTGCCAGCATCAGTTGTAAATGCGCCTAGTTTGGGGGCGTTTAAGAGATCCGTAGATAGGTTCATGGACGAAAAGAAATTGGTTTAGGTTGGAGGGTCACAGTTTTTTTTTTTAACTGGTCGGTGCAACATCGTGGGCCGAAGGGCCTGTTCTGCGCTGTAATGTTCTATGTTCTATGTTCTATGTAATGCAAAGTCTTCCATATCATTGTTTTGAAATGCCAGAAGAAAATTTATGTTTTTCACCTATTTCAAATCAGTTTCAATTGAAAATGCATAACTTATGTATGTATATAGGTGCTTATGTTCATTTCAGTCTCATTTCCACCTCCATAACATCACCCATCTGATCTTAACTTTGTTGCTGCTGAAACCCTCAGCCAGGCTTAGGCCAGGTTGGACCAGGCAATCCTTGCTGGCCTCCCACACTAACCCTCCATAAACCTTAGAGCACCCAAACTCTGCTGTCCATGTCCTAACTTTAGGGCGGCACGGTGGCACAGTGGTTAGCACTGCTGCCTCACAGGGCCAGGGATCTGGGTTCAATTCCAGTCTCGGGTCACTGACTGTGTGGAGTTTGCATGTTCTCCCCGTGTCTGCGTGGGTTTCCTCCAGGTTCCTTCCACAGTCCAAAGATGTGCAGGTTAGGTTGATTGGCCATGCTAAATTAACTAGCGTCAGGGGGATTAGCAGAGTAAAAATGAGGAGTTACGGGAATAGAGCCTGGGTGGGATTGTGGTTGGTGCAGACTCGATGGGCTGAATGGCTTCCTTCTGCACTGTAGGGATTCTATGAGATCATTCACTCATTGCCCATGCATTTGGTGAACCTACATTTGCTGCTGGCTAAACAACACTTCCACTTTAAAATTCTCGGCCTTGTTTTCAAATCCCTCCATGGTTGCATGTCTTCTCTCGCCCCATAACCCTTTTAAGATATTTGTGCTCCTCTAATTCTGGTCTCTTGGACAATCCTGATTTCAGTTGCTCCATGGTTGGTGGCCATGCCTTCAGCTGCATAGGTCCCAAGTTCAGCAGTACCTCTCTACCTCACATTCTTCTTTTAAGACTCTCCTTATAAGCCACCATTTTGACAATCTGCCCTAACATTTTCCTTATGTGGCTTTGTGCCTAATTCTGTTTATGCCTCGGTGAATTGCTTTTGGATGTTTTATTACCTGTAAGGTGCTATACAAGTACAAGCTGTTGTTGATTTAGAAATGAATACAATTCGTCAGTCCATAATAAATTAGGACAAAATTTTCATGTTTGCACAATGTAATTATTCCAACACACTACAATTAGCAATCTATTATCTTAATTTGCAAAATAACAAGATTTCCTGATTTACTATACAGCCATAAACCCAGACAGAATCCATTAAACACGTTTAATTTTGGCACTTCCTCCACACACCATAATGCATATGTTGCCCTTACAGGACAATCAACAGACGAATTCTGTGATTCAATTCAAATTTAAAGTAACAATTAAAAGGTAACCAGAAACTCTTGTTTCTCCCTCCACAGATGCTGCCTGACCCGCCAAGTATTTCCACCATTGTGTGTTTTATTTCAATTCTTGATTCAGCTGCTCCAAGCACAACTAACCAAGGATTTTTGACTCCCAAAAACCTGTTGCTGCATGACATGGACAAAAAAATTGTCCATGTCGTGCATGGAGGACAAGCGTTGGGGGACAAGCGTAACATAGAAAGTGGTTTCAAAGTTGCATCAAAAATGGCTCGACACTGAAGCATCATGAAAGCCATGAAAATATAGCATCAAAAAGACCACACTCAAGGGACAGGGGAACTAGAGTGGGAGGAATGAGCCTGAGAAAGATAGCATGAAAGCAGGAATGAGAGTATAATCATTGTGCAGTTGGAGAGGAGGCCTGCTGGACTGTCAGAGGACTCCAGTAATTTGCTTCTCAGACTGCAAAAGACATTGTGCAGCAGTTCAATGTCCAAGCGGCCTTAATCGTCAACATGGAGAAATGTCAGGAGTTAGATTCCCCTCGTGCATGGAGCTATCTTTTTAAATCTTTAAGCCAAAATTAATGTCACACTAAACAAGCAGGACTTCATTGGCCAACTTCAAGCAAATGTTCTTTACTACACACCCACTGCATATATTTAATGGATTGATAGATTTCATAGGATCCCTATGGTGCAGGAGGAGGCCATTCAACCCAAGAAGTCTGCACTGACTCTCGAAAGAGCATCTGACCCAGGCCCTATCCCATAACCCCACATATTGACCCCCCCCCAATCCATACATCTTTGGACACTAAGGGGCAATTTAGAATGGTCAATCTACGTAACCTGCACATCCTTGAACTGAGGGGGGAAAACAGGAGCACCCGAATGAAACCCATGGCGACATGTGCAAACTCCACACAGACAGACAGACACCCAAGGCTGGAATTGAACCCGGGACCCTGGCGCTGTGAGGCAGCAGTGCTAACCACTGTGCCGTGTCAGTTCAGTGCTTTTTTTGCTATCAGGATTGAGCCTTGTGAAGCCCACTTCAGTAAAGGCTATCAAAACCATCATTTTGTGGTATTGGCACATCTCAGTACCACAAGTAGAGCCGCATGACTGCTAGCAAGGCCATATTTAAAGAATGAGATTGGTGGTATTATTTCAAAACTGGTCCCCCAATGAACTCAACGTGCTGTGCTAATTAAAAACAGCACAATGAAAGAAATACAAAACATTGGGTGTGGATTCATGCCTACGACTCCTCACAGACAGGAAGTTCCACTCCGCTCTACTATCACAGAGAAACAGAACAGCAAGCCTATGTTTTTCCACTGGAAAGGTGGAGAGGCAATGAAAACATAACACAACTCCAGCCCACTCAATCTTGCAGTCACTGATACCACAAAATGGTTTGCCCACTCCTGCACAAGCCAAAACTTTGAGTTTAATTTAACAGAATTAACAGGGAGGTGCAAACACTGAGAAACGCTGTGACAAAATGCCTTGGTAAATCACTTGGGGGAAAATCCAATGAATTTTCACAGTTACTTCATTGCAGTGTAAATGTAAGCCTACTTGTGACACTAATAAACAAATTTTAAATGGGTTATTTAAAATAGATGTTCTTACATGTGTTTACAATTATATTTTCAACTTAATGCATACTTCTTCAATCTCAGTTTATCAAATATTTTCCTTCAATGCTGACTGTCTCTATACATGCACAAGAAATGGCCATGTTCCTTGAAGCTTCCAGCAACGTGAACGCCCAGCATTTACATGAGAAAGTAATAAGATCACATCACTTATTTGCAATGCATGGATTCTCAACAATCGCAAATCTGGAAACATTTCACAAAAGTTAACCAAAGAGGTAAAGAATAGCTGATTAGGACGATTGCCATATTTCTTTTGTTGCATATTTACTTTGTTCGAGTCCAGAATGCTTTCAACCCACCCAGCGGCACCCTTGGGAAACACAAGTGGCCAGTTATCTGCTTAACAGATTCAGCCCGCTAGATGACCTGTTGGTTTTGTCTTCCTGAACAGAAAAGGACACTTTCAATTTAAACAGTTTTTCTTCATTTGCTCCGAGTACTTCCCTCCACAATTAACTATTCCCAAACAAAGGGGCAGGGAAATGAATGGTCTGCCCTGACAACTAGCTGTCAAGAGGTACACAAGTAAAGCACAATTTGAAGTTTCCCTTCTGGAATAAGGTCGTTAACTCAACTTGCCACTATTCAGGTCAGCTCAGAAAGTGGTGGGGAGAACTCCCAATGAGTGCTGTCAATCCAGCTTCCAGGGAACATCACATCATAAATGCTGTCAAAACAGATGTGTTTGGTTTTAAACCCAAGCAGCTAAGAAATAAGCTGTTTCCAGGGAAATAGCTGGACTTGAATCCCATGTTGTACAGAATGAGCTCATTATTTCTCTACCTATTGAATTGTAGAATTCCTGGGGGTTGATAGGAAATGCACAGATTTCTAATCTCCAGAAAATTCTGACTATTTTCCTCCACTGCTACCTTCTTGCTTTATTACTGTGCATCACATTTCCTGTCAAATGTTCGCATCGCTGGACCACAGGCTTTCTCTGCAATCTGTTCCACGATTGAAGTAGATTTGTGGCTGGATGTTGGCATTGAAGTAAATGCTTACAAAGGCCTACTGCAAATTGATGTTAACAAACTACAAGATCGTAGTGGCACAAAAAAATGTTCAAAGCACCACACCCAAGAACTTGCTTTCTTTAGCAGAAAAAATACAAATGTGTTTGCAGAACTTATATGTTCAAATGGTTAAGGGATGTCTTACTTGGGTGTCAGTAACACATACAAATCAATTACTATTGTACAGATTCACGCAGTAGGACTGGAACTAGAATCTGGCACAGTCAATGAATATTCCGACAGAGGGGGAAGGTAGGACAAACAAATCCAGAGCTCCCTGGTTGAAGAAGGAGATCGAGTTTAAGAAAAAGCACATCTCTGACAGATGTCAAGTGCATAATACAACCAAGAACCAAACTGAATTTTCTATTTTCAGAGAAGAATTGAAAAATCTAATGAGAGAAGCAAAAGGAGAGCATGAGAAGATTTTGGCAGCCAACACAAGGAAACTTCTGTCTTCTGTAGCATTTAATAGTAAAATGATGGTAAAAAGAATAGGGGCCAAAAAGGGAATTAACACATGGAGGAGGTCTGGACAAAGTAAATAGGGAGAATCTGTTCCTAGTGGCTGATGAATCATGAACCAGAATGCACAGATTTAAGTTGAGGCTACCTCGTTGAATGTTTTTAAGGCAAAGATAGATAGATTTGAGAACAGTAAAAGAATTAAGGGTTATGGTGAGTGGGCTGGTAAGCAGAGCTGAGTCCATGAAAAGATCAGCCATGATCTTATTGGATGACTGAGCAAGCTCAAGGTGCCAAGTGGCCTACTCCTGCTCCAAGTGCTTATGTTCTTATAATTGGCAAAAGCAGCAATGACAACATGAGGTAAAACTTCTCAATGCAGCGAATGTTTAGGAGCTGGAACACACTGCGCAGGAGTGTGGTGGAGGAAAGGTTCAACTGAGGTCCTCAAAAGAGGATTGGATCATAATCTGAAAAGAATGTGCAGGGCCTTGGGACGAAGGTGGGGAGTGGCACTAGATGAACTGCTCCATTTGAGGGCCAGCATACACATGATGGGTCAAATTGCCTCCTCTGTTGCTGTAACCATTCTATGATTCTGCTGAGTGACTACATGGATACAACCAACAATTAGAATATGCTGTGGTATAAAAATCAGCATTTGAGGTAAACAAATGGTGGAATACTTTGCCTGACACAACACAAAAGAAAGCAATTTTAATTGTTCCTGCATTGAATATAGACAATAGATGTAAATTAGTTAATTTCTCCATTTCTAATTAAAGCCACCACAGCAGAAATTTCTTCAACAAATAAATATTTCCATTAAAGCATCTGCAAAGCCATAGCATGAAGCTTAACCATCTAACAATTCACGGCATTGTAACAGAACTTAACTAATTTACCAAAAGAATAAAAGATTATTGCACGAATGAGCAGTACAGATTAAATAAGCTTCATTACAGACTGTACTGAGGCGTGAAAAAAAAAGAACCATTAATGAATCCATTTTTTTTGCATTCAAAGCACAAGTGCCACTGAATCCAGATTTCAGTGCAATCAGTCAGCCCATAAAGAGTAGAACATCAAAGAGCACAATTTCATTTAAATACTGCACTCCAATGGGAATACATTGATATGAAGAGTGGTAACTGAACACAAACCTGACACTCCGTGAGCTCTCTCCTTCGTACCTATGAAGTAAAAAGCAAATAATTAGTCCAAAAGTAAAATATGAAAAGGGATTTTAAGCAGCTTTGCATTTAATTTGATGCTTTCAAAACTAACTACCAAAAAATGGTTTGAAGTAACGAATACCCCGAATCGGTTTAAAATCCAATTGCATTGTCACAAGATATTTTATTCAACATTATTATAATTGAGGAGGCAGAACAAACAAAGAAAAGTACAGCACAGGAACAGGCCTTTCGGCCCTCCAAGCCTGTGCCGATCATGATGCCCTAACTGAACTAAAAAAAAAATTTCTGTCCTTACTCGGATCACATCCCTCTATTCCCTCCCTATTCATGTACCCATCCGGATGCCTCTTAAATGTTGCTAATGTGCCTGCTTCCACCACCACCACCGCCAGCGCTTTCCAGGCACCCGCCACCCTCTGCGTGAAAAAATTCCCCCGCACATCTCCCTTAAACTTTTCCCCTCTTACCTTGAACCTGTGCTCCCTTGTAATTGACACCTGCACCCTGGGAAAAAGCCTCTGTCTATCTACCCTGTCTTTGCCTCCTATAATTTTGTAGATCTCTATCTCCCCTCAGCCTTAGAACACAATTAACAATTTATCACAAAGAAGCACCAAACATCAGAATGAAAGGCTAAATCCAAACCAAAGAATACAGAGTAAAAACTGTGCTTCAAGTTTCATTTTTTAATTGAATAATTAGGGGCCGACGTTTAGGTTGTTTGTTCGGGTGGCATGGTGGCACAGTGCTGCCTCACAATGCCAGGGATCCAGGTTCGTTTCCGGCCTCGGGTCACTGTGTGTGGAGAGTGTGCACGTTCTCTTCGTGTCTGCGTGGGTTTCCTCCAGGTGCTCTGGTTTCCTCCTACGCTCCAAAGGTGTGTGGGTTAGGTTGATTGGCCGTGCTAAATTGATCCTAGTGTCAGGGGGATTAACGGGGCAAATATGTGGGGTTACGGAAATAGGGCCAGAGTGGGATTGTGGTCAGTGCAGACTCGGTGGGCCGAATGGCCTCCTCCTGTATTGTAGGGATTCTGCGATTCCCCTAAATTTGGATCAAAAGGTACATGCAATTCCGCTGCACACTCTTTGGGGCTAAAATAAAATCATGGTTTTAAATTGAGAGTAACGAATAAGATGATTTTTGAAGGGAATTCAATTCTTCAATAATAAATGCACACACCCACTGAAGTGCAACGTCAAAAAGAATTGATATGCACATTAACTGCATCCTTAGCATAATCTTCCTCATGGAATTTCAGGCGGCACGACCCTGCTGACTCCCTTTTAAAAAAGGTAAAAACGTACGAGCTACTGACTTGACAACCAGCAACAAACAATCAAGCATTGCCTTTATAAAGAGGACATGCAATGGGTTGCAGAAATGCAATCCCAACAAGAACTACACATATAAATGGTCATCCTACCCTAAAAACTTAAATGTAAATTATCAATAGAAGCACAAGCATAACGCAACATTTGCATATTATGACAAAATAAATTTAAATGTTTAAAAGGTACTTTTGTGTTGACGGCAGCTATATTTTGTTTGCAGCTGCTAAACAGAGGGTTTACAAATGCCCTCTTGCACAATAAAATTTCTACGTACAGCAAAATGATTTTTTTGGGAAACATTTTGCTGTAAGCCTTCGCTGTTTTGTACATTATGCCCCAACCTGGATCTTAGAATTGAAAGTGAATTTAAATCTACTGGGATCCATTTATCCTTCCTATCCAAAATGGAAATGGTGGTTTAGGCTGAAAACTTATCAGCAGGCCAAACACTGCTGTTATTTATGGATTCAATCTTCTCACTGACATTAGAGATCGTGGGCAAATGCCTGTTCAGAGTTAAACCGCACCTGTTGGATTACCTCCCTTACTAACTTTGTTACAAACATGCAGGTGTTCCTTGCAGGGGTAAGTAATTATCTACATCCAGAACCATTTTAAGTGTTCATTTATTGCAATCCTGTAGAATGCCTTTAGGCCTTTTTTTTCCCCAAGAATACTTAGCTTATAATTACTAGACTTGGGCCACGTTCTTTTTTTGAAAACTGTAACTCTATTTGTTTCATATCTACAGTAGTTGTGGAGCCCTGAAAAATATCAAAGCATCACAAATTTTCTCATTTTGCCATTTTTAAAAAAAAGATATAACCATACAACATATTTTGCTGGTATGGTACAGATGTACTCAAATCAAGAAAATCTAATTATGGTTGAAGTGGAGTAGAGTGAATAGAGAAATTATGAGCCAAATTAATAGCAGATTGCTGTTAGCAAACATTGCAAATTGGCACAATTCTAAATTTAATTAGGCAGTGTGATGCGGGTGGGAACCTGACACCTTCGCCCCAATTAAGTCTTTGGCGACAAGGTTCAGGGACTACCTTCCCAACCTGCCGTGAACAGACGCTCTTAGAATCATACAGTGCAGCAGAGGCCCTTCGGCCCATCAAGTCTGCACCGACACACTTGACCTCCCACCTAATCCCATCTACCAGTTCTCGGCCCATAGCCTTGAATGTTGTGTTGTGACATGCCAAGAGAGTCCCTTGTTCAAAGGCACTTGGTGTCTGATCAATCCCACCATCACTCAACTTGGCCTGGGTTCCATGGCAATTCTGGCCCTTGTGTACTTTATTGGCATCAAACCACCCCAAACACCAAATTCCACAGGTCATGGAATTTAACCCTTGAAGTTTCATGGAGTTCATTCCTGCATCTAATTTAGCATTTCTCACATTGTGATTGGTTAGGACAATTCCCCAGTGGTAATATCAAGCAATGATGAGCTATCAACATCTGATTGGCTCTCAATGAGTGTGACTTCTGGCTTTCAGGATCCTTGACCCTGGGGAAGGCCTGATGCTGCCCAGTTGAGTGAGTGATTAGCACTGAATGTGGCAGCCCTCCCAAAAAGAGGAAACAGAGCCGGAGAGGTCACCAGCTAGAGAGGCTGCATCACCGGTCATGGCAACTATCATTGATTGCTGTAAAAGTCCACCCAGTCACTAATGTCCTTAGAGAGGCCTGCATCACCCCCACATTAAATTCCACCCCGAGGGAAAGGCATTTAGAACTATCAAGATCACAGGTCATCAGTGCATTCACTAACATTCCTCATTCTTGGTTGATGCGCGATTAATTCACTTGGGAGGCTGGATCATACCCAGGAAATAAAGGCTTTTATTAGCAACAAGAATGGAGCACACTATATACAATACAATCCCAGACTAAAGGGTCACTAGGAAGTGCAGTGATCTTTATACTCCTATAGGTAGGCGGAGCCAACCGGAGTGTACCACAGAACAATACCAACAGGTGGAACACCCCAACCCTAACCCCAAGAGTAACATATGTACAAGTACCCATAGTGATAACCATCTATGGTTCAGTACCCATAGTGGTAACCATCTATGGTTCACCACATTGGTACCATGTGATAATCTACACAAATAAATCATAAAACAATTTCTGAGGCATGGAAACTACATGCCAATACTTTTTTAATACATCATTGTACAGTCAACATTCCAAAAATGACATTAGTAATTTAACTATCTACTGTATTATCTGTCAAAAATGTATTGCTTCTTAAAAGCAGCATTGTTTCCTTGCCAACACCTACCCCAAGCTTACACAAAGTGATAGCCACAGCAATTTCTACAATGACATCTAGTTTTAATCAAGTTTTCAAGAGCACCCTACATTTCAGAGAGCTGTGGGCCGAGAACCAGATTGGGTAAGGATAGCAGATTTCCTTCTCTCAAAAGGACATTAGTGACTGGGTGGACTTTTATAGCAATCGATGACAGTTGCCACAACCGGTGAATCCACCATCACCGCCACACAGAAATCAGCCTTATTTAAATTCCAATCAGCTGCCCTAGCAGAACTTGCACCCAGGCCCGCAAAGCACTAGCCTGAGCCTCCGTATTAAGATATCATCACTACGCCACCATCTCCCTAGTGGTAAAACCACCTCGAAAGATGCACAGTGCAAAATACAAATTAAAGAAAAATTAAACTAGACTTTTTTTGGATTTCTCAACTTAAAAAGAAAAGCCAAAAAGAGGCAGATCAGCACATCTAAAAACTTCAGATTTTTGGAAAAGCAACTCAAAGTTATGTTCAGTTCCTTCACACTGTTTCAATCTATTATTCGAGCTAGTACCCCTGATGGTATCACTATGAAGATTTGTTATTGAAGCATTATTTATAAATTCACTTTTGGAAAATGGATATTGATGTCAAGAATCCCTTTTAGGCCTGACTTCAGACTTGCCCATTTAAATTCCGTTGCATGTACTGTCAGATTTTGGAATTTTTCACTATGTTTCCACAGGAAGAATTTGGAAGAAAGAGTTATAGTTAAGTAATGTGCTTTAACTTAAATCAGGATCCCTGCTCTTTATAGCCCTGGGCTATCTTCAGAACAAGAACGGTTAAGTTGTTCATAAGTCAGGCATTGATTTTAGTGAAGGGAATTTGCCAGATTTGTAGGACTTTGTTCTCATATAGGCTACTAAGACTGATTTGACTTATGTCAGCCCCCTAAACAGAGTAATTTTTCCCTCCAAAATGGATGGAGTCATACGAGCGAAGGAGAAAAATGCAAACAATATATAGGCATAGTCAATCTTATTTGACGGGATACTCTGTTCTCCTCCATGACAGGACCTGTTGCGACTTTGGCGCTGCAGCCAAAATTCCATTAACTTTCAGCAGCACCAGAAGATCCCAGCCATGAACCAAGGATGGAAGATTTCGACCATTCGGTCTGGAGAGGGCAGGCAAACTTGCTCATGCTTATCAGCACAACACAGATCCGAAAGGCCAACCAGAACAACAAAGGCCAAGTCAACAGATGAATACAGCACAGTGCAGCACACTGTGTTCCTGTTGAGGTGACCAACTGAATAAATTGAATTCTGCATGGAATATTACCATTACTCCATAAATTCGAACAAAGAACAATACAGCACAGGAACAGGCCCTTCGGCCCTCCAAGCCCGTGCCGCTCCCTGGTCCAAACTAGACCATTCTTTTGTATCCCTCCATTCATGTGGCTGTCTAGATAAGTCTTAAACGTTCCCAGTGTGTCCGCCTCCACCACCTTGCCTGGCAGCGCATTCCAGGCCCCCACCACCCTCTGTGTAAAATATGTCCTTCTGATATCTGTGTTAAACCTCCCCCCCTTCACCTTGAACCTATGACCCCTCGTGAACGTCACCACCGACCTGGGGAAAAGCTTCTCACCTTCCCAAGCGAATCAATAATAGATTCACTTGCTGCTAAGCAGTTTATGAAATTCAAATCCATCCTGGTCTCAGTTTTCAATTTTCCCTTAGAAAAATTGGAGAATACTACACAGAGGAGTGCCTGAAAGACAATAAGAGTACTTCAAATAATTAAAAAATACCATTAAGATCCAGTCTACCCAAATTGCATTGTTAGCTAATGGTCTTAAAACTCCAAACAGCATGACGTTTGGGAAATGTATAGGAGGGACTAGTGCAAGGTGTGTGGTGGTCAGGTTGGCTGTAAATGTTATCAAAAATATGCAATGTTAAAACTTCAGGTAACACGTGGTAAATTGATACCGCATGTGACCTCAACACTGTCTGCTGTTAAAACAAAAATATCTTACAACAGTGTTGACTAATTCGATGCGAGTGAGAACTGACATAATAAGATGGGAAGCTGTGAGCTGTTTAGCAAAAGTTGAACATAAGCCACCAAGATCGTGGGTCAGAGCAAGATGAGCTATATATCAGAACCAAGGTCAGCCATAATAAGGCCATTAAAATGCTGAGAGAGGTAGGGTGGGCAGAGAAAAGGGAAATGGTATCTCTGCTCCAGTCTAAGATAATTAAGCGTCATAACGGCAAGAAAGCTGGAATGATCTGTGCCAGTCTGTTCGGTATGGACCAGACAGGACCACAAATCATCCCACACTTGATCATTCTTTGGGGGAGTGCTGAGTTGTGTGCAGTTCGGGGGGAGGAGGGGAGGCGCCTAAATGTGCCAGAAAGCCCGGCTACAAAGCGATCAAGCGGTGTTTTGAAAGGGTGTCTCAGTGCACTGGGAGATTTCTGCCCTCCCCCCATGGACATCTGGACCCCCCCCCCCCCCCCCAGGCCCCATCCCAACAGCACTGGCACACTGGCAGTGCCTACCTCGCAGTGCCCAATTGACATGGTCAATATGCTAGGTGGGCACTGCCCAGCCATGTCCATGATTACCCAGGGGCTTCAATGACCTCCAAGCCCCCCAGTGTGACCATCACATCTTGTCTCTGCTAATGGGTCGGAAGATCTCTGGAGCTGGGAGAATCCAGCATCGAACAAGCCAAAGATATTCAAATACTACTTTAAATATGCTATTCAGCCTTGCACCCTTTTTGGGCGAGATTCAGCTTACGCCAGTAGCAAGGGACTGGAACAGTTGCCAACTGTTTGGCACTGGGCACAAAATCCATTATTAGACTGGCTCACAATTTTCTGGGATCGGATGATCTGCGTGGTGAGAATAGAAAACCATCCCTTTGATGTCTCACCATTAACTATCAAGGACGCCATAGCTGGAATCTTAGTGCCCCTCTCACCACAGGAATCTGAGCAGGCGAGGGGCGAGCGATGGAAAGGTCCATTGACCTCAGGTAGGATTTTACAGTTTTGGGTTGAGCATGGCTGTAAAATCCCGCCCCATATGTCTCCTGTGCATTGTAACAGCTGTGCCAATAGATGTCCTAAATAAAAACCTAAGATGTAAGCAGGTATCAGAAAATCAAAACCAGAGCAAGCAGGGACATGGTGTGCCATACATCATCTCTGTAATAGCATAAAGGGATTTTGGGTGTTACCCAGAAACAAAAGGAGTCCCAATGAACAAAAAGGACTGGAAAACTTCAGGAGAATTCAAGAGAAACCTTGGAGACTGACCAGACAAAAGAAACTAGAACACAGCTGCAGATTCTGTCCAGGGTTCAACAGGATAATGAAAGAAAGAAACACTCAATTATAAGCTGATAACTACCGCCCAATTAGTACAATTTAATAAGTTTGATGCATACGAATAAAATAGGAAGAAGGCATTGCTGAATCGGGTGCCGGGAATGAGGTGGGTCAAGTGGATCAAGAGTCTTCGGAGAACTCTCGTGAAAGAGTGTTCATCATGGTTTAGATGAGTAAGATGGCAAATAGCAAGAAATCTAAAGTAACTTCAAGAAGGCCAACTTCAATGGAATGAGGGGGAATCTAGCCAGGGCAAAATGGAACAAAAGATTGAGAAAATTAATGGGGGGGGATGTGGGGGCCAGAGAGAGAGAAAGAGGGCAAGGTGGAGATGTATCAAGAACATTTCAAAGAGAGGGGAAGGCAGGCGAACCAATCCCAGAGCTGATTGGATGGCATATGATAGAGACTGTATGACTAAAAACAAAACAAATGATTGTATAGTCAGGTAAGATCTTCAGGATAAACCATGTTTGGGGGGGGGGGGGGGGGGGGGGAGTGAAAAACTACGACTGGCAAGGAGAGAATGAGGATAGAATCATAATTAACATAAAGAGGCCAAAAAACTTCCATCAGCATGTAGATAATAAGTGAATATTAAGAGGTGAGGTGGGTCCTATAGAACCAAAGAAGATGGCATGTGCTCAAAATAAGATGTTTAACAACACCAGGTTAAAGTCCAACAGGTATATTTGGTAGCAAAAGCCACACAAGCTTTCGGAGCCCCAAGCCCCTTCTTCAGGTGAGTGGAACCAAATTTTGCTACCAAATAAACCTGTTGGACTTTAACCTGGTGTTGTTAAACTTCTTACTGTGTTTACCCCAGTCCAACGCCAGCATCTCCACATCATGTGCTCAAAACACAGGGCAAGACTACAGCACTTCACAACTACCTTCCATCATTGTTTATAGGAGGATGCAGACAAAATATCAATAGAAGCAGAGGTGGTAGAGGTAATGAACAGGATGAAAAGAGTCAGGCAGGATGTACTGGAAAATCTGGCTGTGCTTACAGTGGATAGACCTGAACTTAACAGCTTGCATTCCACATTGCGAAAGGAAGTGGGGGCGGAAGGACTTGCCATAATCTTCCAGCCTCCCCTTGATATGGGGGAGATGCCAAAGGATTGGAAAGTGGAAAATGTGACTCTTATCCCCCAAAGTGTGCAACAACATTCCTAGCAACTGCAAACCAGTCAGTTCATCAGCGATGGATAAGGTTTTAAAAACAATAATCAGGGGAAAAAAAAAAATCAGACATTTGGAGATGTTTGATCCAGCTGGCAGCTCCATCACTTCCAGCAGCACCAGAGCTTAGTAGTGGCCACTGCTGGGAATACAAAGCGGCGGCCGGGGTGAGGGGGATGGCGGCTCTGAGAAGCTATATCCCAGGTTTTACAGCAGGGGGTTGGGGGGGTGGGGGGGCAAGAATTAACATTTGGGGTGGGGGATGGGGGTGCCTTTGATGCGAGAAAGCCCCCACTAAATGAGGTGCCCCACCTCTTCTTTCCTACCTTTTTTCCATGCTAGCCTTTGAAAATGGCCTGCCCATTCCCACCCGACTGCCCGTATCATCTGTATAATGTCATGGGCAGCAGAATCCTTGGGTCAATAGCCCAGTTATTGATTAATTGTTTGTTTACATATGGTGGACAAGCTGCCAATTTCAGCACCTGCCCACCCCAGTGTATTACAGGGATGATCGGGAAGGTGATGGACTTCCCACACGTCTTATTTTACATGCGTGTAACCCCCCACCCCCCAACTGCAGAAAACACCCCCAGCAGCGGCAAGTAAAATTCTGCTCTTTATTTCCTTTAGATTCAGATATTTCAAATAAACCCTCGTCAAAATCATCCCCAAAACGTCCTTAAAAAAAATCCAAATCTAATCCACTGTGTATTGCTCAACCACACCTAAAGACCAATTAGTGTATAAACAACAGGTTAAAAAAAAAGGAAAAGACGACAACAAATCCCTTTTTTTAAAACAAAACAGCCACCATTTTCTCCTCCCAGTGTCACTGCTTAGAAATTGTATTTTTTTTTGTCTCCCTGCTAGTTTATCGTTATTTCCAAAGAATTTACTCCTCAAGAGCCCGGGGGGGGGGGGTTTGACAATATCATTGTGCCTTCATATGTCATCATATGTAGCTATAGGAGGATTTAAAAACACGTGTTTGCATATGATTCTTCACCTGGAAGGTAATAAATACCCCTTCAAATTTACCACAATTCCAAAGGAGAAATGAGATAACATGCTTTAAAAACGCTACGCACGCAGAAGTGGATATTTAAAACATATTGCTGATTATTTGCGATTTCCAGCTGAACCAACATTTTCTGGAATGATGGACAGACGGAAAATAAGTTGCAGTAATTTCCTATTTCGATCTTCATGTTCAGAAAGCCAGAGGTCTTCCCATAGCCTACGCACAAAACTTGCACATAATTGCCTTTAAATCACAAGACGACCAGCAACAAAACCTAAAAATACAGGGAAATGCATACAAATCCAGAAACAGATCCAACATGTCATTTCCAGGACTGAAAAAAAAAATGCTGACTCCTTCGCTGGAAATATTTGCCTAAAGCAAAAATGATATTCTCTCAAAGGCTGGTCAGACAGAAATACAAAACGTCTATTCCAGTTCCTGTCATTATCACAAGCAGAACAACAGGATAAAAATGGTGCATCCTTTGATAGTAAACAGCAGGCAGAGTTCTAAATTGCCAGGAGACATCTTATTGCATCTACAACAAAAGACTTTTTGCAGTGCATACACGTCCTGTGACTAGACATTAGAAATAAACCAGTGTCTACTTCTGGACGCTCTCACCAGAATGGTGAGCTGTCACATAAAAAATATTAGGAGTTCTTAAATTGCGAGAAATACCAGATAAAAATATTTTCTGAAGGCTTCAGAATTCATGGCCATTTCCAAAGTCTTGTGTTTTTATTGTTCCTCCCCTTCTCACTGTTTTGCCTCTCCTAGTTGCTCAAATCCTCTGTACAGCAAAACATTTTCAGAGAGAAAGGGCAAGCAATCTACACCCAGCACTCAATCAATAATATTGTATAACTGGTAGCGTTACAATCATAAACTTTCCCTGTAAGTATCTCTTCTGTGGAGCAAATGCTGAATCGAGTAATCAGTTTGGGCTAATTGCAGTTTTCATAGCTGCCCAATTTGAATAAGATTAGGATATGGGAGCCAAGCATGTATATGGGAATAACACTGCTACTTATGTAGAATTTCAGCACATGATGTGGAGATGCCGGCGTTGGACTGGGGTAAACACAGTAAGAAGTCTCACAACACCAGGTTAAAGTCCAACAGGTTTATTTGGTAGCACAAGCCACTAGCTTTCAGAGCGTTGCTCCTTCATCAGGTAAGTGGGAGTTCTGTTCACAAACAGGGCATATAAAGACAAACTCAATTTACAAAATAATGGTTGGAATGCTAGTCTTTACAGGTAATCAAGTCTTAAAAGGTACAGACAATGTGAGTGGAGAGAGTGTTAAGCACAGGTTAAAGAGATGTGTATTGTCTCCAGCCAGGACAGTTAGTGAGATTTTGCAAGCCCAGGCAAGTCGTGGGGGTTACAGATAGTGTGGCATGAGCCCAAGATCTCAGTTGAGTCCGTCCTCATGTGTGCGGAACTTGGCTATCAGTCTCTGCTCAGCGACTCTGCGTTGTCGTGAAGGCCGCCTTGGAGAACGCTTACCCGAAGATGAGAGGCTGAATGCCCATGACCGCTGAAGTGTTCCCCAACAGGAAGGGACCACTCTTGCCTAGTGATTGTCGAGCAGTGTTCATTCAGCACCACAGTGATTGGGATATATACACTGTTGCCATTTTCTATGCAATTCAAATTATTCTCTTCCTTGTGATATAACATGAAACACTAATCTCTTATAAGCTGCTTGTTTGTTGAGTTAGAAATTTGGTGAGGAAGTTACTTTTAAAAAGGCATGGGAAGCACCTGATAAGTGGCATTGGGCGGAAGCAACAATGCCACTTAGAGTCATAGAGTCAGAAGTTTACAGCATGGAAACAGGTCCTTCGACCCAACTTGTCCATGCCACCCAGTTTTTAACCACCAAGCTAGTCCCAATTGCCCGCATTTGGCCCACATCCCTCTATACCCATCTTACACATGTAACTGTCTAAATCCTTTTTAAAAGACAAAATTGTAGCCACAGCCTCTGGCAGCTCGTTTCAGATACTCACCACCCTCTGAGAAAAAAACTGCCCCTCTGGACCCTCTTGTATCCCCCCCCCCCCCCCCCCCCTCACCTTAAACCTATGCCCTCTAGTTTTAGACTCCCCTACCTTTGGGAAAAGATGTTAACTTATCTATGCCCCTCATTATTTTATAGACCTATAAACTTCCATCAAGCCTCTAGAAGTTCTCTGATGGAGCAGTGGAATTGGGACAGAAAGAAGAGTCACTGTCAGGAAGGAGAATCCCTTATAGATGTCAAGACATAACAGTTCATGTATTTTTGGAGAAGTGACACAAAATGTGACCAGCGCCTTGGAAAGCAGATAAAACAAATGATAAATTGGTTTAGGGCTGCAAAGGCAATCCTCAATTTTATTCACCTTTCACCCCATGTAACAGAACTATTACCATAGACTTTTGAAACAAGCAGGGTGGATAAAGGGGAATGTCTGGGTGTGCTGTACTTAGATTTGCAGAAAGCATTTGACAAGTTGCCACATCAAAAGTTATTGTACAAAATCAGAGCTCATAGTGTCGGGATAATATATTAGCATGGATAGAGGATTGGTTAGCCAACCGAAAACAGAATAGGTACAAATCGGTCATTTTTGGTTGTCAAGATGCAATGAGTGGACAGCCACAGGGATAAGTGTCGGGGACTCAAACAACTTACAATCTATATTAATGACTTGGATGGCAGGATCAAATATATGGTTGCTAAATCTGCTGATGATATGAAATAAATTTGCTGATGATATGAAACAAAGTAGGAAAGTAAGTTGTGAAGTGGACATAGCTTTGCAGACTCCTTAAGTTGGTGAGCAAAACTTTGGCAATGGGGTATAATGTAGGAAACGGTGAACTTGTCCACTTTAGCAAGAAGAATAGGAAAGCAATAAACTATTTAAATTGAGAGCGACTGCAAAACTTGATGGTACAGATGGATCTGGGTGTCCTGGTATGCAAAATCACAGAATGTTAGTATGCGGGTACAAGTAATTAGGAAGGTAAATAGAATGTTTGTCGTTTATTGCAAGAGGAATGGAATATTAAAGTAGGGATGTTTTGCTACAGTTGTACAGGGTAGTGGTGAGTCCATATATACTGTGAACAGTTTTAGTTTCCTTATTTAAGAAGAGCTATAATAGCATTAGAAGTAGCTGAGAGAAGGCTCATTTGGCAGATTCCTGAAATGAGGGAGATAGCCTGCGCGGAATGGTTGGGCCTGTATCCATTAGAGTTTGGAAGAATGAGAGGTGATCTTATAGAAACATACAAGATCCTTAGGGGACTTGACTGGGTGGATACTGAAAAGATGTTTCCCCTTGTGGGAGTGACCAGAACTAGGGAACACAGTTTAAAGTTAAGGCATATCCCATTTAAAATGGTGATGAGAATTTTTTTTTTCCTCTGAGACTCTCAAGTCTGTGGAACGTTATTCCTCAGAATGGTGGAGGCAGGGGTATTGAATATTTTTAAGGCTGGAAATGGGAGAGTCAAAGATTGCTAGGGTAGGCAGGAATGTGGAGTTGATGCCACAATCAGATCAGCCGTGATCTTATTGAATGGTGGAACTGGCTCAAGAGGCCACATGGCCTACTCCTGTTTCCAATTCACAAGTTTGTATGCAAATACTTTCCTGCTTTCCATAGCACTCAAATCAGCAGGAAATACTTAACTGCACCTCCTTTCTGCATTCACACACTCACAAACTGCTGCTAGCACAACTACTTCTCCCTATTGTCCACATTGGCTAGATTATTTATTTCATCATTCAGGCTACATGAGAAACCTTTATCTGGTGCACATAACCAACTTCCACTCTTCTTGTAAAAGAAGCTGAACACTCGGGATAGGAGGCAGGAGCAGACACCAGATCAGGAGCAAGTCCCATTAATCTACAGATATTGAAAGAAGCTATTAGCATTATTGGAAATGACTGGGCAACCAGGGGTGAATGACAGCTGCGGCCAATGAAATGTTTGTGGTTGGTCACAGACCTGTTCAGAAATTAGAATCAGAGTATCTTGATGGTGTCTCAGGGCACCTGCTGACCCACTGTACTCACATTCAGCAACATCTCTGTTATGTTACTATGAATTGAAACCCCACCCACATTAGCTGGGAGACTTAAATTTAATTCAACAAATCTGAATTTTTTTTTAAGAAAGCTAGCAGCATGAAACTTTCAGACAGTCATTAAGAACCTCTCAGCAATAAATACTGACCTTGCCACCAATATCCACATCTATGAATGTGTTTAAAATGGATCAGACTGTAACCAAAAGAGAAAACGCTGGAAAATCTCAGCAGGTCTGGCAGCATCTGTGAGGAGAGAAAAGAGCTGACGTTTCTAGTCCAGATGACCCTCACAGATGCTGCCAGACCTGCTGAGATTTTCCAGCATTTTCTCTTTTGGTTTCAGATTCCAGCATCCACAGTAATTTGCTTTTATCCAGTGGATCAGACTGTAACCTGTTTCAGCCAGAGTGCAGCTGCCCAAGAGGTGTCAATAAACTAAGTGTGTGGAGAATAGCCTCTGTCCTCAGTCAGCCTCTCACTTGGTGCACAGAGTATTGGAAATGTTGCCACATAAATCAGATATGGCAGCTGCCAGAAGAGCAGGATCAGCCCTATGTGGTGCTGCTGATCACAGAGTATTTTTGGAGTAGAAACCGGAGTTGCACCTAGCGGCAGTGGCAATGTTAGTGCAGTCAACGACATCTTGGCCTTGGCAGGGGGAAAAAAAAGAGGAGAAATGCTGTACAAACTGTGGAACCCCATTGTGCTACTGGACATGCATTGCAAAGGTGATGAAAGAGTTTGCTCCCAAAAACAAAGCATTGGTCGGCTGTTAAATGCAAGCGGCAGACTGGCTGATGTGAACAATTTCCCCTGTAGCTTATTATGGACAGGGAGAGGCGATGGAATCATTTTTTCCCTTCCTGCCTCTTAGTTTCATGCAACAAGATGCATTTCACACAGAGCGTTTGAAACCTTTTTGCGTTGTGACTTTCACACAAAGCAGGTTTTGAGGCAAGTCAAAACTCAAAGGAAAAAGGATAATGCGTACCCACACAACATCCGCAATGCAAAATAACAAAGCACACATCCTTCATACACAAAGGCATACACACAAATAAAAATGGATTCCAGAGACGAAACACGTCTAAGAATTTCATTTGCTAATAACCAAGTAGTAAGTCACATGTCCAGAATTCAGGCCTTTAAAAATGGAAATGTAGCAGGCATGGGTGAATTCTCTTGTGGTTCTATGGATGAATGAAAGTTGAAGGCTTCTGTATCTCCAGACAAAGTCATGACTAAGTTTGGAAGAGGGGAAGCTTCAGATGAAAACAAATTAGCACCGCCCCATCCCCCCCGCTGCCTAGGTTGACTGGTTGTTAGGCAGGGTTCTGTTCTTCTTGGTGGAGGTTGGTTCCTCTTGTCCTGTTGATTTGCAGACTGATCTCGCCCCTTTGAGGTCATTTTGGTCATGTGAACTCCCAGCTCCTAAATGGTTAATATCTCCATTGCTTACATAGTGGCTTCAAAGTTAGAAGCCACTGGTATACAATGGGGTTTTAATGGTGGATGTTCACATTGGCTTGTGGTAACTGGTTTCTCTGCACCTTTCTTTGTCAAGGGTCAAGCTCGCAGGCAGTGTCCAGGCAGCTACTGACCTGTTGTTTCAGCAAATATCCAACCAGTTGGTATGCAAGTTCACAAATGGTTTTGCATTGTGAATGTCAATGTCACATGACTGAAATGACCTCAAAGGGGCACGATCAGTCTGCAAACCAACAGGACAACAGGAACCACCAACCTCCAAGAAGAACAGAAACCTGCCGAACGACCAGTCAACCCAGGCAGTGACGGGGGGACGGGGCGGTGCTAATTTGCTTTCATCGGAAGCTTCCCCTCTTCAAAACTTGGTCATGATTTTGTCTGGAGATACAGAGGCCTCCAACTTTCAGTCATCCATAGAACCACAAGAGAAAATCCACCACGATCATTTACATTTGAGGAACTTTCCAGAAGCAGTTTCAGTCGTGAATTAATCTTTTGTCTATGCAGAACTCATGAGGTCACCTAGCCCTTGGCAGCCATCTTGAGGCAGCATTTTGGCCACGTTTCAAAGTCAGTTTTCAAACATCCACATTGCCTGAAGGCTGTATCTTGCAGATTAGGAATATAATATCCTTGCAGGCATCACATGACTGTCACAGGTGCCCTGGTTCAAACCGGAAGAATAATGATTCAGCAATGCAAGAATGATGCACTGCTATGCAAGTTATGGCAACGGCTTGTAGGTCTTGCTGCCAAGAAAGGAAACTGCTCTGTGGCAGACTCTCTTGAGAAACAAAGCTTCCTTATGCACTCTTCAGAACTGCAAATCACGTTGACCTGGACTAACAAAATCTTTTGGGAGGATAAAAGATTCCTGTGAGTAGTTCATCTCCCTGCAACTGCACTTCCATTTTCCCCTACCATGTTTGATTTGATTTATTGTCACATGTATTAGTATACAGTGAAAAGTATTGCTTCTTGCACACTATACAGACAAAGCATACTGTTCATAGAGAAGGAAATGAGAGTGTGCAGAATGTATTGTTACATTTATAGCTAGGGTGTAGAGAAAGATCAACTTAATGCAAGATAGGTCTATTTAAAAGTCTGATGGCAGCAGGGAAGAAGCTGCTCGAGTCAGTTGGTACGTGACCTCAGACTTTTGCATCTTTTTCCCACTGGAAGAAGGTGGAAGAGAGAATGTCCGGGTTGCATGGGGTCCTTAATTATGCACAGTGGTTAGCACTGCTGCCTCACAGCGCCAGGGGCCCAGGTTCGATTCCCGGTTTGGGTCACTACACGTCCTCCCAGTGTCTGTGTGGGCTTCCTCCGGGCGCTCCAGTTTGCTCCCACAGTCTGAGAGATAGAACATAAAACATAGAACAGTACAGCACAGAACAGGCCCTTCGGCCCACGATGTTGTGCCAAGCTTTGTCTGAAACCCAGATCAAGCTATTTCCTCCCTATCATCCCGAAGTACTCCATGTGCCTATCCAATAGCTTCTTAAATGTTCCTAAAGTTTCTGACTCCACTATCCCTGCAGGCAGTCCATTCCATACCCCAACCACTCTCTGAGTAAAGAACCTACCTCGGACATCCTTCCTATATCTCCCACCATGAACCCTATAGTTATTCACCCGAGGAAATAGTCTTTGAATGTTCACTCTATCTATCCCCCTCATCATCTTATAAACCTCTATCAAGTCTCCTCTCAACCTCCTCCGCTCCAAAGAGATGTGCTGGTTAGATGCACTGGCCATGTTAAATTCTCCCTCAGTGTACCCAAATAGGTGCTGGAGTGTGGCGACTAGGGGATTTTCACAGTAACTTCATTGCAGTGTTAATGTAAGCCTACTTGTGACAGTAATAAAAGTTAAAACTTAAACTTTAAACTGCTGTTGCTCATGTTCCAGATCAACATCCTCTTCCCAAAAGGACAATCACAAAACTCGAAGCCCCTCAACAACACAAAACATTTTACAGTTACTTTACAAGCATTTTAGAAAGGAGTTTGATCAGATGCAATATTATTCTATTTCAGTGAATTTACAGGCAGCCTGTTTAGTCAGTCACGCTAAGGACCACTCATACTATGATTCAGCTCAAATTTCATATTCCAAAACAGCAAAATAAATTACAACCTTAAAGGATCAGGAGTTTTTAATCAAAGCTTACATCCTTACATTTCCTATGAAATTTTACTAAAAGGTGGTTAAAACACCAATAAGTCGTCAGGAAAAAATGTTCTTGAAAAATGTTCTGCTGTATAACATTAAGCAGATTTCATGTCTTCAGATAGAGGAGAAAGCAGTGAAACTTGGTGTATTTGAGGGCACTGAAATAGTGACCAAATTGCTAACATAGGCTCGAATCACAAGGAAAGAAATGGGAAAGTGGATTAAATTTATTGGGGGAAATGAACTTTACAATCTGATTCAGCTCGGGGTGGGGGGCACACCTCAGTTTGTGATTTCTCACACACTGCGGAGCTTTATCGCTGCACCATGTGATGTAACAGATGCCCAATTCAGAAGTCTGCCCGATTGACAGGCTGGGCTTCCATAGATCACTGGGGAGCAGGCCAATGGACCAGGTAATTCTGAGCTTTGGGGCATGAGTAGGATGCATCAGAGATCAGTGACACGAGGAATTGGAGATGGGGTTGGGGGCAGTGAGGGAAAAGATCGGAAGGTTTTTGGACCTGGTGGAATGGGGGTTTGTCTAATCGCAGGTGAGTTTAAAGTTTATTTTATTAATGTCTCAAGTAGCCTTGCATTAACACTGCAATGAGGTTACTGTGAAAATCCCCTAGTTGCCACACTCCAGCACCTTTTAGGGTACACAGAGGGAGAATTTAGCATGGCCAATGCACCTAACTAGCACATCTTTCAGACTGCGGGAGGAAACTGGAGCACCCGGAGGAAACCCACACAGACACGGGGCAAACATGCAAACTCCACAGTGACCCAAACCGGGAATTGAACTCGGGTCCCTAGTGCTGAGGCAGCAGTGCTAACTACTGCGCCACTGGAGTCATGCTAGACCCAACAGGTAATGTAAGGGTACTTCCACCCCCCCCCCCGGATCTGACAATCTTCACAAATCGTTTGGTAGCCAGGTTTCCTGAAGCACAGGAAACATAATTTTCTTCCGCCATTGAGGTGCAGTGCTGCAAAAGGCACCATTTTTTAGTTGTCATACTTGTGATGGTGTCCCATACAGAAGGCCTTCAGCGCTCTGTTTGCTCCCCATCCTCAACATATTCAAGTCCCTTTAAAGTCTCACTCTGCCTTCACAGCGCGATGTCCTATAGCCATATGTCACAGCCAAAACACATTTTCTTTAACAATAGGTTAGTGCTTTTTGTCAACTCCATTGTTGGAAGCAGACACTTGTCACTACACCCTGTCACCACAGCCCTGCCCTTAAATCCCAAAATTACAGCCTGGCCATAAGCACAGACCCATGACCTCTTCATTCTTGCTTTCTCTTCCATCTTCTGCTCATCAGCCTTCTTCATTTGTAAAACAGCCATTCTTCGACTGATGACTGCTGTACAAAAAAAAAGCTTAATTCTTCTTGATGTCTAAATCATCAGAGTACTTGCTACCAGTTAGACTTGATGCAATTAATTCTACAAAACAGGTCCCTACAGTACAATACTTTGCAAATAATTTATAACAAATATTTTTTTCAATGGTCAAGCTTGGGCACGAAGGATGACCTAAAATTAACACCTAAAGCTGAAACAATGGAACAGCAATACATCAGACAGTGATTAACAAATTTGTATTTACATAATGACTGATCTAGGCTCAAAAATGCTTCACAAATCTTTTAAGCTTTTAAATAGAAAGTTTTTTTTCCAAGTGTCCGATATGCATAGAAATCTCACTATATTCAAGGGCCACTAAACCAAGCCACCTCTGCAACTGCAGACCACTTATTTGCCAAGTATAAAGTGAACGCTTTCTTTATTGAGACACACACACTTCATATCCATAAAGTAAAGGTTGTGCAGCCAAGATGTAGGGATCACAGTCTTCACACAGAGCAGGTTAATTCGCTTAAACTACAGAGCCCAATTACAAAGAATATAAACAGAATACGGAAGATGCTGCAAATCCAAACTAAAAACAGAGTGCTGCAAATACTGGGCAGGTCTGGCAGCATCTGTGGAGAGGGAAGTAGATTTCATGTCAATTATGACTCTTCTTCACACATTGAGTGGTTACTTTGCTGAACACCTCTTGTTCAGTCTGCAAGGATGACCACGAGGTTCCAGCCGTCTTTGCTCTCCTTTGTTGTCCTCTTCCAGCTACAGTGAAGCTCAATGCAGGCTCGAGGTACAATCCCTCATCTTCCACTTAGGTATTTTGCAACCTTCTGGACTCAATACCGATCAACAATTTCAGTCCATGAATTCATATTCAACGTGAAACGTTAACTCGGTTTCTCTCGACACAGATGTTGCCAGGTCTGCTGAACATTTCCATCAAAGAACATTGGTACACTTCCCTATTGTGCAATTAGTTGTACTCAGGTTATTTGGAGCCAAGTGGATATTTGCCCTGGGTAAATATTTAATCTCTCCTGTTTGGGTTATTCAACCAGTTTGCCTAAGTCAATTAACAGTGTCCTGACATTTTCAAGACTTGTTTTGTTTACATATCAGAATTATAAGTCTGATGTCATTCCCAATCCTCATTGTTGGATGGAATTAGCTCAACTGTGGATCCCACTTACCAACTTCCCAGAGCAGCCGTTACCAGCTGGTAAGAAGTGTCAAGCCATTGTTGGAAGAACAAAGAATGCCTGCATTCCTAAAGAGGAATAAAATGTGTGAGGACACCAATGTCATCTTGCTTGACTAGAGTAGGGATATGCATCATATCATGTGAAACAATGGTCCCACTAATTGCTGGTAAGGAGCTACAGCAACTCTTTAGTTTGGCAAGTCAATAGCTTACTTTGTAGACAAAATAATAGGTTTAAACTCATTTATAGTACACTCAATAGATGGGTTTTAAAATGTGAAGAATTTTATTAAAAACATAGCCAGTAATGTCATTCGGCTAAAATTTGTAAGCAAAACAAATTAGGAATTTGCTTCAATAAGCTGTCACTAACATTTGGAGGCTTATAATGTTCATGGAATGTGGGTAAATAGCAATCATTTTAATCATCCTAAAGATGTTATCATTTTCTCTAAATAAATTATTCCATGCCAATCATCTCTACATCAATGAAGTAATTAATGTCACCGCCTGTAAAGATGTGCGGGTTAGGCAAGTTGGCCATGTTAAATTGCCCTTTAGTGTCAGGGGAACTAGCTAGGGTAAATGCATGGGGTTATGGGGATAGGGCCTGGGTGGGACTGTGGTTGATGCAGACCCAATGGACTGAATGGCCTCCTTCCGCATTGTAGGGATTCTATGAAGGACCAGATGACAATTCAACAATTGTCAGTTGAGATGTTTCTTCAGTTTCACAGTGTCTAATTGTTTGGAGCTGATGTTTTGAGTCCAGATGGCCCTTTGTCAAAGCTTTGACAAAGGGTCATCTGGACTTAAAACGTCAGCTCTTTTCTCTCCTTACAGATGCTGCCAGGCCTGCTGAGATTTTCCAGTATTTTCTCTTTTGGTTTCAGATTCCAGCATCCGCAGTGATTTGCTCTTATCTAATTGTTTGGGACTCATCTTACTGATGCTCAGTAGTACTGCTTATCCAGCCCTGGATTGCCTTCATCAGAACAGAAATTGCCCTCACCCATTTGTTAACAAAGAAGAAAGTGAGCAGCTAGTACCAAATTCTGACCATGTTCACATCAGGGTTGCATATAGCAACCCCTCCAAAATAGCTATATATTATTCTGTAAGCTTGTCATTCTGTCAACTCTACTTCAGCACAGCACCTCTGCAAAGTTGAGCTTGATTGGTATTCCTTCAGATATGAATTCAATTGGAGCCAATCAGCAAGTAGCAAGCAGGAACGAAAACCATAAATGAAGTTTTTCCAAAAAAATTACAAAATGAAAATTGGATGGTCAGCCTGATGAATGAAAAAAAAACCAAATTAAATAATTTAAAAAGCTGCGACCTACAGCTAGAAATCTGGTTTACTACTTTAAAAAGAAACATTTTCAATTTACAAGGAGACAAAGGCAGAGATTTAAGACTTGCATTTACATAGCACCTTTCACAACTTCAAGATGTCCCCAAGCATTTTACTTGAGGTGTAGTCACCATTGTAATGTAGCAGGCAATCTTCATACAGCAACATCTCACAAAACAGTTATGCAATAATGACCAGATAATCAGCCGACTTCTCATTATGTTAATTGATGGGTAAGATATTAACTAAGCAATTGCCCAAGGCACATCTCAGAAACATTAGTAACAATAACTGACCTCATACGCAAGGAAGAAATATTAGCAGAGAATTTAAGATGGGAGCCTAATGCCTGCCAAGAAAGGAAGGCATATGTGTAGCCAGAGCTACATGTGTAACCTTATCAAAAGGTTACAGGTTACAGAAATGAGAACGGGTGAGGTTTAGATGGGATTTGAACAAAATGAAGTTTTAAACTCGTCACGCTAGCAAGGAAAGGCCAAGTAAGCCGTTTGTGATCTATTTCCTTCCCCATCCACCCATGGCAGGGGTATTTGCAGAATACAACAACAAAAAGCCAGGTCAGTGACTTGATTTTTAAGTGTAAAATATCAGAAGCATGCAATGCATGAATTTCAAATACTGACATGAGTAAGTTCCAATAAATACTTGGATAATGGAGCTATAGCCATTATCTTCACTTCTCTGATGTGCGACAGGAGAAAAAGGTCATAAATCTGCAGCGTTTACTATTTTGAGGAAACATAAACCAATAGCTCATCACAAATTATTGGTATGTGCCCCCTGCCCTAGAACTCTCCTTGCAAGAGTTAACCACCATAAGCAATACCAGAAGAACTGCTGATCAAAGTAAAAAGGATGCAGAACATATTAAACCCACACATTTTAAAATTCATCTTGGAGAATACATAGCAGTAGCTCATTACAAAAATTTAGGAAAATCTAGGTGTAGTACCAGAAAAATGGTCAATAGTTAATGTTATACCTATATTTAAAAAGGATGGTAGCACATAGCCATGAGTAGTCAGCTCATCAACCATTAGAAAAAGCATGAGAATTTTTATAAAGGAGAAGGGATAAAAGTATCTAGAAATCCAAAATGTAATAATGAACAGTCAGCATGGAATTTAAAGGGAAAAGGCCTTGCTTGGTCAACCTTACTGACGGTTCGTCAGGGGTAATCAGTACCTGTAGATAGATGCAATTCATCTAGATTTCCGAAAAGGCCTTTGATAAGCTGCCACATAATAGACTAATTAATTAGGTTAGTGCATGTACAGTGTTGCAAAGTTGGGTAGAGTAATTATAAATTGGGACGTAGGAAGTTAGAATTTGGCAATTGTAAAATGCTGGGGGGCAGTGGGAGGAGGAAGCATTGCATGGTCCCGTTAAAAGGTGGTACTTTTTCTGTGCTTAGAGATTTTAAAATGCAAATACAGAGAGAGCCAAAAATGAAACATTAGTATCAAAAAGGCCAAGCAACAGTCTTTTGAATTTAGCCAATCAATTTGAATCAGGCACTTAGATACCAAAAACCTATTAAATTTAAATCTGATGGTTTTGACAACCTGAAACCAATCCTATTGTGGGAAATATTGATATGTGATCACAGGTATAAAAGGGAGCAGTGGGACAAAGAGAAGAGCAACTGCCACCTGCCAGAACAATCAGCTCTCAACTCTCAAGATAGAGAGAATTGTTGGCTCTCATAGCTCCATCTACGTTTTAGAGAAAGCATCATCTAGATAGCAAAGGTACCAAAGAAGAAAGACGTTCCAGACAGAAGAATTGACAGTGGAAGTTCAGAATATTCTGGAAGACAAAATCTGGTTATAGTTTAGAGAGTGACTAAATTCTATTTTTGTTAATGAGTAGGACTTGTATTTATTTGAACAGCATACCATTAGAATCTTGTTTAATTCAGGAATAGTTGATAGAAGGGATTTATTCAGTTTGTTAATAGTTTAGTTAATTTGTTCACTGTTAGATAAATAAATTGTTACATATTGATTTTGAGTGTGTCAGGGATTTATTTTGTATTTAATGACGAGAAGTTGCTTAAGAGCAGGTCACACCACTTCTCACACACTTTTTACGGATTATAGGGCGAGGTACTCCTCTTTGGGTGTTTCGGTGTTAGTTCTCAGAGGCGGGGGGGGGGGGGCGGTGGAGATCAACCTCTGCTTCATAAACATGAGACTAGACAGTGAACTGGTGGTAAGACAGTGGAGGGTTGAAGAAAAGCTATCCATGGTGACAAAAGGTGCAGCTATTACATACACTTATTTGATGGGTGACAGAAACAAAATGTGTAGAACAGTATCGATGATTGAAACCTGTTCATAATTCATATCAACCATTTAGACTTTGCAATCAGAAACAGTTTCTAAATTTACCGAAGGCACTAAATCTAGGTGGATAACAGAGTTTTTAGGTTTATTAGTGTCAAAAGTAGATTTACGTTAACACTGCAATTAAGTTACTGTGAAAATCCCTGAGTCACCACCCAAATTACAACATTAAAAGGGACCAAAGTACAAAGACACAAAATCACAAAGCAGCAACACAAGTTAGTAAGGCTACCAAAAAAAAAGCAAACCAAGAATTAAGGTTTATTTTCAGTTGGACAGAATTGAAAACTAGAGAAGTTGAGCTGAACTTGCAGACAACATTGATCACACCAGTGTACCATTCTGGTTGCCATGTTATGAAAAGGATATAGAGGCACTGAAGGTGCAAAGATGATTTCTAAGGATGATAACAGAAATGCAAGATTATACCCATCAGGAAATGAACAGGTTGTCTCTTTTCTCTTGATAACAGAGGCTGAGGGGCAATCTAAATGAGGTCAATACAAAGGGATCTGGATGTCCTCGTTCATGAGTCACAGAAAACTAGCATGCAGGTACAGCAGATAATAAAGAAAGCAAATAGAATGTTGGCATTTTTAGCTAAAGGAATAGAATATAAAGATAAGGAAGTACTGTTGCAACTATACAAGACATTGGTGAAGCCGCACCTGGAGTATTGTGCACAGTTTTGGTCCCCTTATTCAAAGAAAGATGGAGTGGCATTGGAGGCAGTTCAGAGGAGATTCACTAGATTGAATCCAGAGATGAGGGGTTTGTCGTATGAAGAAAGATTGAACAGTTTAGGCCTATACTGTCTGGAATTTAGAAGAATGAGGGAAGATCAAATTGAGGTATATAAAATGATAAAAGGTATGGATAAAGTAGACGTGGAGCAGATACTTCCTCTTGTGGGGCATTCTAGGATAAGGGGTAGTAAATTTAAAACAGAGTTGAGGAGAAACTATTTCTCCCAAAGGGTTGTGAATCTGTGGAATTTGTTACCCCAAAGTGCAGTGGATGCTGGGACAATGAGTACATTTGAGGAGTTAAGACAGATTTTTAATAGATAATGGGTTGAAGGGTTATGGGGAGAAGGCAGGAAAATGGGTATGAGGAGCATATCAGCCATGATCAAATGGCGAAGCAGACTTGATGGGCCGAATGGCCTAATTCTGCTCCTATAGCATATTATAATTCTGTAGATTTTTCCAATTGTGGGGAACAGCAAAACTCGAGGAAATTGATATAGCAAGAAATCAAATAGGGAATTCCAAAGAAAACTTTTTTTTAACCCAGATAGAGATGGAAATGTGAAACTTGTTACAGGTTGAAACAAACATTGTTTGAGGCAATTAGTGTACTACATGCATGCATTTATAAGGAAAGCCAGATAAGCATATGAAGGAGAGGGAATGGAAACTTACGCCAACAGAGTTAGATGACAAAGAATGCCAGCTGGCTCGAGTAGAGCGTAAACGTGAACATGGCCTAGTTGGACCAAATGGTGTGTTTCTGGGCTGTATGTTCAAGTAATTCCATGTAATATCAGCTTCAGCTGCTTGGATTAGGACAATAGGACACAGCGCTTCCTTAAACTAGAATATCATCAAGTAGCCAATTACTTTCAGAAGTAAGACTGAAAGTCTTAGAAATTAAAGGTTGATCATAGAGGAATTTCATTGATTTGAGTCCACAACACGTTCTTCTTTATGATTCAATTTCACAACTGCATAATCCCTCATCAAAATTACTCACTATTTATGAATATATCCCATTCAAATAGATGTTTCAGAATCGACTGATTTAGAAGGGAAAACAGAGATAGCCGCAGAAAGACAAGGATAAAGGATCAGTGCTTCAAGTGCGCCGTGCCAGAGTTTGTTAAACAATTTGCAATTCCCCACCCAGTTTATAGTTTTGGTCAAGGTGTTTAGTCAGACGCTTTTCAACAAGGTATGCATGTATCCCCCTAAATGGTCTGGTGGATTCAGACGGGTACATTAATTTTTTTTTTAATGAAATTATTTGAACCATGGGATTGTCAAAGAAAATTGGCAGTCCAACAAAACCCTTAAAACAGCATCATTTTATGACTGGGTGAAGGTAAAATACTTCAGAAAATACGTATGAGCTCTCCAGCTTATTTAGAAAAAACAAGCAAAGAGAGTGTCCATTTCGTCAACAATTTAATAGACACATTAATAGCCATTTTAAGAGGGCTGGCAAGATTTTGTCACTTTCATTATGTCCAAAATAACTTGCAGTGAGATTAGCCCTTGTTGTCGTAATTTAAGGAGCAATTAATTACCTCACAGATGACTAATTGTTTTTTTAGCCTGATGAATTTGATTAGTTAAAATACATTTTAAAACAATCACTTCCCATCAAGTTGAGTTGAAGGAATTGGCTGATGGATTACATGACTGTAGGACCACAACATGGACGTTCACAGCCAACAGTTCACATGCCTCATTTATAATTGCGCTCAGGTAAAATTGTGTTAACTTGGGTTGGACAGACAGATAACACAGATAACAAGGAGTAAGTTCAGTTGAAACCATCATTAACTGGTGTAATATAATAAAACTGGCAGTGTGCTTATACAATTTTCAGTATTTTTTCCTGTGTCAAGAAATTTTGCAACTGAAAATCCACTACAGGTCGACTTTACATCACAGGTAAGTAAATACCATTTCGCGGAAAACTGCATATTCAGTGAAGAGGAACGGCACGGTGGCACAATGGTTAGCACTGCTGCCTCTCAGGGACCTGGGTTCAATTCCAACCTTGGGTGACTGTGTGGAGTTCGCACATTCTCCCAGTGTTTGCATGGGTTTTCAACCAATGCTTGTACAGGTTTCCTCCGATATTCCACAGATACGTGGGTCAGGTGGATTGGCCATGGTAAATGCACGGAGTTACGAGGTGGGGCTGGGTAAAATTCTCTTTTGGAGAGTCAGTGCAGACTCAATGGGCCAAATGACCTCTTTCTGCACTGTGGGGATTCCATGATTTTATGTTTGCAAGTGCGAGGGGACGGAGCTTAAAGAGATAGATTAAATCCATCGCCCTGCTGCAGCATGCAAAGACAAACTGATAATTTGTCTGACACATCATCATGGCACCACGCCCACACATGTTCATAAGGTGATTTAGAGCTTTTCATATGGACTAAGTGCACAATAGGATTAAACTCGACAGCAGCCACAACACAAATATGAGAATGGAACCCCCAACGGCACCCAATAAAAGTAATGATACATTTTTGGGCAATCTGAGAATGTGACAGAACAGCAAGTGGGTACAAAATATACAATTATAAACCATGGCTTTAAAGTTTTAATAACCTTGACAAAGGGGGGGGGGGGAAAAAACAATTGCAGCAGAGATAAATTTTGCTGAGGTCCTCAATTAGTTATTCAAATAAAAATCACCAAGATTAAGAATGAAATATATTTTCAGGAATGCAATTAAAGGTAAGGCAATCTTTATTTCTAAAGTTAACAGCCCAGATCCATTCATTCAGCTAAGAAAATCAAGCGGGAAGGAGAGAAGCTAGGAGGAGCTAAGCATATCTGACTCAAATTTCTGATTTTGGGCCAGAAGCCTCACTTCTCAAAAGTAGAAGAAAACTGTTACCCAAAAGGAAAAGCATTGTTCAGAAAACACCATGTGGTCAATTCTGGGTTCTGCTAAAATTGCAGTTTATATCTGAAGTGCAGAGAGGAATGAATAACCAAGATACAATATTAATATCTTCAGTACCAATTTTTGCGTTTTGGAAGAATCCCAAGTATTTTACTCACATTGTTAAATCTGTAGATCTAAAGGGATACATTTTGATGATGTTGAAGCACTATGCATTTTAACCAATTTTTACAGATGCACCATAGAAAGCATCCGTTCAGGTTGTATCACAGCTCGCTATGGCTCCTGCTCTGTCCAAGACCGCAAAAAACTACAAAGGGTCATGAACAAAGTCCAGTCCATCATGCAATCCAGCCCCCCCCCCCCCCATCCATTGACTCCATCTACACTTCCCGCTGCCTCGGAAAAGCAGCCAGCATAATCAAGGATCCCACGCACCCAGGACATACTCTCTTCCACCTTCTTCATCAGGAAAAAGATACAAAAGTCTGAGGACGTGTACCAACCGACTCAAAAACAGCTTCTTCGCTGCTGCTATCAAACTTTTGAATGGACCTACTTTATATATTAAGCTGATCTTTCTCTACACCCTAGCTATGACTAACACTACATTGTGCACTCTCTCCTTTTCTATGTATGAACATAAGAAATAGGAGCAGGAGTAGGCCATCTAGCCCCTCGAGCCTGCCCCGCCATTCAATAAGATCATGGCTGATCTGACGTGGATCAGTACCACTTACCCGCCTGATCCCCATAACCCTTAATTCCCTTACCGCTCAGGAATCCATCCATCCGCGCTTTAAACATATTCAGCGAGGTAGCCTCCACCACCTCAGTGGGCAGAGAATTCCAGAGATTCACCACCCTCTGGGAGAAGAAGTTCCTCCTCAACTCTGTCTTAAACCGACCCCCCTTTATTTTGAGGCTGTGTCCTCTAGTTTTAACTTCCTTACGAAGTGGAAAGAATCTCTCCGCCTCCACCCTATCCAGCCCCCGCATTATCTTATAAGTCTCCATAAGATCCCCCCTCATCCTTCTAAACTCCAACGAGTACAAACCCAATCTCCTCAGCCTCTCCTCATAATCCAAACCCCTCATCTCCGGTATCAACCTGGTGAACCTTCTCTGCACTCCCTCCAATGCCAATATATCCTTCCTCATATAAGGGGACCAATACTGCACACAGTATTCCAGCTGCGGCCTCACCAATGCCCTGTACAGGTGCATCAAGACATCCCTGCTTTTATATTCTATCCCCCTCGCAATATAGGCCAACATCCCATTTGCCTTCTTGATCACCTGTTGTACCTGCAGACTGGGCTTTTGCGTCTCATGCACAAGGACCCCCAGGTCCCTTTGCACGGTAGCATGTTTTAATTTGTTTCCATTGAGATAGTAATCCCATTTGTCATTATTTCCTCCAAAGTGTATAACCTCGCATTTCTCAACGTTATACTCCATTTGCCATATCCTCGCCCACTCACTCAGCCTGTCCAAATCTCTCTGCAGATCTTCTCCGTCCTCCACACGATTCACTTTTCCACTTATCTTTGTGTCGTCTGCAAACTTCGTTACCCTACACTCCGTCCCCTCCTCCAGATCATCTATATAAATGGTAAACAGTTGCGGCCCGAGTACCGATCCCTGCGGCACGCCACTAGTTACCTTCCTCCAACCGGAAAAACACCCATTTATTCTGACTCTTTGCTTCCTGTCGGATAGCCAGTCCCCAATCCACTTTAACACACTACCCCCAACTCCGTGTGCCCTAATCTTCTTCAGCAGCCTTTTATGGGGCACCTTATCAAACGCCTTTTGGAAATCCAAAAACACCGCATCCACCGGTTCTCCTCCATCAACCGCCCTAGTCACATCTTCATAAAAATCCAACATGTTCGTCAAGCACGACTTTCCCCTCATGAATCCATGCTGCGTCTGATTGATCGAACCATTTCTATCCAGATGCCCTGCTATCTCCTCTTTAATAATGGATTCCAGCATTTTCCCTACTACAGACGTTAAGCTGACCGGCCTATAGTTACCCACCTTTTGTCTCCTTCCTTTTTTAAACAGCGGCGTAACATTAGCCGTTTTCCAATCAACCGACACTACCCCAGAATGCAACGAGTTTTGATAAATAATCACTAACGCATCCACTATTACCTCTGACATTTCTTTCAATACCCTGGGATGCATTCCATCCGGACCCGGGGACTTGTCCACCTTCAGTCCCATTAGTCTACCCAGCACTGCCTCTCTGGTAACATTAATTGTATTAAGTATTTCTCCTGCTGCCAACCCTCTATCGTTAATATTTGGCAAACTATTTGTGTCCTCCACCGTGAAGACCGACACAAAAAACTTACTTAAAGACTCAGCCATATCCTCATTTCCCACTATTAACTCCCCCCTCTCGTCCTCCAAGGGTCCAACATTCACTCTAGCCACTCTATTCCTTTTTATATATTTATAAAAACTTTTACTATCATTTTTTATATTAATTGCTAGCCTAGCTTCATAGTCTATCCTTCCTTTCTTTATCGCTTTCTTAGTCTCTCTTTGTTGTTTCTTAAATTTTTCCCAATCACTTGTTTCTCCACTATTTTTGGCCACTCTGTACGCAGCTGTTTTTATTTTAATACTCTCCTTTATTTCCTTCGTTATCCACGGCTGGTTCTCCCTTTTCTTACAATCCTTGTTTTTTGCTGGAATATATTTTTGCTGAGAACTGAAAAGGATCTCCTTAAAAATCCTCCACTGTTCCTCAGCTATCCTACCTGCCAGCCTGCTCTCCCAGTCTACCTTAGCTGGATGAGGGATGAATTGGCTATCTAAACTCTCAAACATATCTAACTTCACCTTAAAAGCATCTATGATACGCAGCTCATTGTCTTCCAGCAGAAATTTCTTCATCCAGACCATTTTCTGGAAAATTCTCAATAAAGCTGGACGAAGTTCGAGAAATGGTGGGGGCCAGATCACCGAATTTAAAACGCAAGGATGAGAATTTTATTTGAAGCTTTGGGAAGCAAAATTGTTTATCAAGAACGAGGCAAATATGGGTGGACAGGACACGGTGAGGTACAAGATACTGACAGCAGAGTTTTGGATGAGCTCGAATGTGGAGGATGGGAAGTAAGTCAGACTCGTATACCTATTTCCAAAGGTGACAAAAGCATCAATAATTTGTTAAGAAAGAGATAGGTTGAGGCAGGGGCAAAAGTAAGTGACAATACAGATGGAAGTATACAAACTTTGTGATGGAGGATATGAGAGTCAAAAACTTTACCTTGGGATCTAATAGGATGCTAAGACAGAGAAAGTCATATTCCGCGATAGGCTGTGGTTAGCAAGGATGGTAGAATTTGTGACAAGCGTATCTAATTCGTGACGGGGGCTGAAAATTAACTAGCAAAAAAATGCTTGTCTAATATCCACCCTTGGAGTGTGCAAGCTGACAGAGGCAGTGAAAGGGTTGAGAGGGATGGTGAAGAGATGGAGCATGGAATTGGACTTCATATGGGTGGATGATGTCATCAAGCAGCAGCACGTAGAAGAAGAAGACAAGGAGAGTTAATTGAGGAACTTTAGGAGGTAAAAGAGGTGGGAAGAGAAGCCACTGATGAAACTGACCAGGCTAAGATGGATAAAACGACAAGAATTAAGAGCAGGATTGTTGCTATTTGGTCTGCCTTTCAAGAAGATCATGGCTGATCTGGTTGTGGCTTTAATTCCACTTTCCTGCCTGTCCCACCAACACTAACCCTTCACACCCCCACCCCACAACCATCCACTCCCTTGTATATCAAAACTGTGCAAAACCTGACCTTGAATATATTCAATGACCAGAGTCTAAAGCGCTGATAACTACCAGCCATTTCAGTAAATATAAATTCAAGCTGTGGTAAAGACAGATCTTTGTAGCAGTACAATTCTGACATTATGACTGGAAATAGCCAATTTGTCTAGGTTAACAAAGTCTTAGTAAAACAAAATTCAGTTGCAAAACATAGGCTTGATATCAGGTTTTCCTGCCCCCATTCCCAGAGAGATATTAATGTAAAATTTAAACAATTACATATTGTATGCTACTGGACAAATTACATCTAATTTCAAAACTTTCAAATTCTATGCATCTAGTTACAACAAAATACAGCAGAAAAATTAATGTGCTCAGTGGTGCAATACCCTAAAAATGATGCTAATGCTGAAAGTCTGAAATAGATCAGTCAACACATCAGGCAGCATCTGTGGAGAGAAACTGATTTAATGTTTCAGACACATCCACTTTCAACAGAATTCAATGAAGTAATTGATCTGAAACATTCATTTTCAACTTGAAAATGTCGTTTTGACTTCCAGCATTTCCTGCTAATAATATTCCTACCCCAAATTTAAATTAAACAGAGTCACTCTGATGCTTGGTGGGTACAAGTCAGCAATGCAAGTGGTCATTTGGCATAAATCTAGCAACATCACTGATGGTATGTTCATACAAACTACTCCAACGTTGTAGGAGACTAGAGCTGGCATCCTTTGAAAGAGGTAGTCTTGCATGGCCGGGGTTTGATAATGTGTGGTACAACTTCATCACCATATTCTGGCTGATGTGAGGAATGATGTGGAGATGCCGGCGTTGGACTGGGGTAAGCACAGTAAGAAGTCGATATGCGCGATCTTGGAGATCCTCTCCACTTGGAGCTGGCAGTTTGCGATGTCGATGGTAGTCATGATGTGGAGATAGCCAATTTGTCTAGGTTAACAAAGTCTTAGTAAAACAAAATTCAGTTGCAAAACATAGGCTTGATATCAGGTTTTCCTGCTCCCATTCCCAGAGAGATACTAATGTAAAACTTCTTACTGATGTGAGGAAAACAGGGATTTATCATTTAAAGTGCTTGGGAGAAACCCATATTAAAACAAAAATGGCAGAAACCAGCTGTGCTTCCAGGGTATCCACTGAATGACCTTCCTTTTGTGGATGAGAGTCCACTTTTAATTCAGTGCGAATGCCTGTTTGAAAAATATATTTCTGCTATTGTTTCACATTCATGTTGGCAGCCCTAAAACACAACCCATTGTCAAGTTTTATCTTGATGACAGAAATCTGAAAACATATTCAACTGATGCCGTATGTTAAAGCCAAGTTAGGGGAAGAGCAGTGAATGTCAGAGAGATATGCTTTTCTGAGCCACCGAGGTATTGTTGACTTATGAAAGTCCATTCAGACCTCAATCTAGGAACTTTGATCTTCCAAGAGGTAAGTATTCAGTATTCTGCTTAATTTCGCTCATGAAGGAGGTAATTAAGATTCTCCTTAAACTCATGGTGAGAATCATGCAAACCGTAAGATCCTGTATTTTCAGCCAACCCAGTTTACAACAACAAAGCTTGCCTTGTATTCAGCGTTTACAATCTTGGCTTCCATTTCTGTACGTCATAGAATCCCTATAGTGCAGAAGCAGGCCATTCGGTGCACCTTAACCAGGCCCTCACCCTGCCCTATCCCTGTAACCCCATTCAACTGCCGTGGCTAATCCACCTAACTTGCACATCTTTGGACTGTGGGAGGTAACTGGAACACCCAGAGGAAACCCACACAGACGCAGGGAGAACGTGCGAACTCTACACAGTCACCCACGGCCAGAATTGAATCCGGGTCTCTGGTGTTGAGAAGCACTGTGCCACCATGCCACACATATGCGAATAAATCTATATACAAAGAGAAAAAGACTGCCATTTATTTACAACTTCATTTCATGACCTCAGGATCATCCCAAAGCAATTTACAGCCAATCAAGAACTGTTGAAGTGTAGTCATTGTTGCAACGTCCCTCACAGCAGCAGCTAATATAATCACAGCAAATTCCCACAAAAAGCTATGTGATAACGACCAGATTAAACTATTTTTGTGGTGCTGATTAAGGGAAAAAAAATTGACCAAAACACAGCGTTAACTCCCTTGCTCCTCTTTGAAATAAATGATAGCTTGTGTTGTGTTTTTTAAATTCTTTCATGGGATGTGGGTTTTGCTGCCAGGAACAGCAATGTTTATCCATCCCTAATTGCCCATGAGAAGGTGATGGTGAGCTGGTTTCTTGAACCATCACAGTCTATCTGGTCAAACATTTCTGTAGACTTGCTAGGCTATTTCAGAGGGCAGTTAAGAGTCAGTCACATTGCTGTGGATCTGGAGTCACATCTAAGTTAAGGATGGCAGATTTCCTTCCCTGAACCAGATGGGTTTTTACAACAATCACTAAGAGTTTCATAGCGCCTTTATTATGGAGACTAGCTTTCATTGCCAAATTTATTAATTGAATTTAAATTCCACAAAGCATCGTGGTGGCATTTGAACCCATTGGCAATCACCTAGGATTCTAGTTGCAAGATTGGCATATATAATTAAGTACGCTTTGCAGTGTGGAGCTTCAGAAACACCAGTTCACCTTTCTATAGCAGTGTGTTACTAAACGCAGTAATCCATTATAGAAGATGCATTCAAGCAGTTCTAGTTTAATTTTAAAAGTTCCTTTGAACCCAATGGAAGGGCTTCTTTCAGCCAAAATAAAGGATGTAGGCTAAAAGCCAATCACTGCAGATGCTGGAATCTGAAACAAAGAAAATGCTGGAAAATCTCAGCAGATCTGACAGCTGAGATCGCAGTGACATTACTGCTACCTCACCACTTCTTCTGAAACTGAAACCCAGCTTCCAAGTAACAAGCTTCAGTAACTCTCATCCCAAAACTCAGTTTCAGTGTACCCGAACAGGCGCCGGAGTGTGGCGACTAGGGGATTTTCACAGTAACTTCATTGCAGTGTTAATGTCAACCTACTTGTGACTAATAAATAAACTTTAACTTTTCCTCATCAAGTATGAGAGCATCAGTCTTCACCAAGGGGAAAGGCTCATGAAGACAGTTCATGGTGTATCAATCATCCCGATAGTGTGGTTCAGGTCTGGAATGCTCTGCCTGGAAATGTGGTGGAGGCAGTTCAATCGAGGCATTCAAGAGGACAGCAAATGACTATCTGAACAGAAGCAATGTGCAGGGAAAAGGCAGGGAAATGGCGTTCAGTCATGATGCTCGTTTGGCGAGCTGGTGCAGACACAATGGGCCAAATGGCTTAATCTGCACCGTGGCAAATCTGTGATACAGTGAAAAGGACATTGGCTACTTTGTAGAGTAACCAGTGGCATAGGACTCAAGTCAGGAAGTCATTCCATCCACAAACTCTATTCTCTCCCTTTGTCAAAAACCTACTACTTAGCCTTGCATTCTTTGATGAAGAATTGGCCTGATGAAGAGTCAGCCCAATGAAGAGTCATCAGACTGGAAACGTTAGCTCTGTTCTCTCTCCACAGATGCTGTCAGGCCTGAGAATTTCTGTTTGTGTTTCAGATTCCAGCATTTGCTTTTAACCTGCATCCTTTATGTCAGCTGGAAGTCGTCCTTCCATTGGATTCAAAGGAACTTTAAAATTAAACAGGAACTGCTTGAACGCATCTTCTTTAATGGTTTATTGCCTACAGTAACACACCACTATAGAAAGGCCAACCGGTGTTACTGAAGCTTTGCATTACAAAATGTACTTAATTATATATGCTGATCTTGCAATAAAAAGAATGGTGGTCACATCCTTGCATATTTTAATACTGATGTCTATACACCATCCTGCTCATGAGAAGTTGTTGGCACTTGCTATTTGCCCAAGAATTTCAATCTACATCTACAAAATCAAAATTCTTTGAAGATGAAACTTGAACTGGAAACAGAAAATGCTGGAAAAACACAGCAAGTCAAGCAGCGTCTACGAGGGGAGAAACAGAGGTAACATGTCAGTTAAATTACTTTATATCAGAACAGTGAATAGTTCAACCAGACAACTCATTCACTCCTTTTGCTTTCCACAGATGTTGAGTGCTTTCATTAACTTTTGTTTTTAAAAATTGATAGAATTCATTGTTCAATGTCTCCTATTTGAACATGCACACAAGCTAAGAGCAGGATTAGACCACTTGGCCTCTTGAGCCTGCTCCGCCATTCAGTAAGATCGTGGTTGATTGGTTTGTAACTTTAACCCCACATTCCTGCCTACCCCCCAATTACCTTTAAGTTTATTTATTAATGTCACAAGTAAGCTTACATTCACACTGCAATGAAGTTACTGTGAAAATCCCCTAGTCACCACACTCCGCACTTGTTCAGGTACACGGAGGGAGGATTTAGCACAGCCAATGCACTCAACCAGCATGTCTTTCGGACTGTGGGAGGAAACCAGAGCACCCGGCCAAAAGCCACGAAGACACAGGGAGAACGTACAGATTCTGCACAGACAGTGACTCAAGCCAGCAATCGAACCCACGTCCCTGGCGTTGAGAGGCAGCAGTGCTAATCACCATGCCACCCAACATTTCACATCCCCCCTCCCCACTCTTGATTAACAAGGGTCTATTCAGCTCTGTCTTTTAAAAAAATTCAAAGACTTTGCTTCCACTGCCTTTTGAGGAAGAGTCCAGAGACTCTCAACCCTTAGAGAAAAAGAAATCTCATAATCTCGGTCATAAACGAGTGGCCCCCCTTATTTTTAGAAAATATTCATTGGCAACTTTGCAGCCAACAAGATGGTTATTCTATCTGTAGCACACATTACAATTCCTCGGTGAGGGCATTAATGTACTTATCATACACACGTATCATTAAAAGTTTGGCATAGAGTAATCTTCCAAAGGTAGCATACCGGAGAAGTAATGCCTCAGGCATCACATCCTCAAAACATTACACAGCTGGAGGTCTCAGATAGCTAGTTACCGGAAACAGGTTTGCTGAAAATTTGCTAAAAGCAGACTTGTCAAAAAGGTAGCATAAAACACATGTGTAGACCAAATAACTAGCAGAAAATAGAGCAATCAAATCCTATTCACAACTTTGCAAGTAGCACAAAACCAACCAAAATTGCTCAGAAGGTGATGACTGGAGAGCTCTGGCATCTGTTGTGAAAGTAAGCCAATCATTGAAGCTGTAGTTTCCTGCTTCTCTAAGAACTGTGATATGCGACAACTTAGCACAGATAAAGTATACAATTATTGTGAAAGGGGTGATGGAATAATTTGAGGTGGCTGTAAAATAAAAATTAAACAGCATTGTTTGCAATTAATTTATTGTGTTACTGAAAGACGACTTGCATTGACGTTGTACCTCACAACCACCAGATGTAGCCAAGTGCTTTACAGCCAATGAAGTACTTTTGAAGTGTGGTCAGCAGATGTAGGAAACGCAGCAGCCAATTTGTGCACAGCAAGCTCCCACAAACTGCTGAGTTATAATGACCCAATAAACTGCTTTGTGATGCCGATGGGGGGTAAATATTGGCCAGGACTTCAGGGATAATGCCCCTGCTCTTCTTCAGCATACTGTCATAGAATCTTTCATGCCTACCTAAAATGGAATGTTTAATGCTTTTTCTGATAAGAAAGTTACACAGAACCTAACTACAGCTCGTCCACTATATAATGGGAAAAGCGGATTCATTTAACATGGTTTCACTTAAAGGAATGAAACTGCAACAATAATAAGCGAAGGTTTATTGTTCTGAAAATTCTGGGAGCCAACTTGATGACCAAGATAGAATGTTATGGGGGGGGGATGAAGCTGATCAGAGAGAACAGCGTGAGATGTGATTGAGTGTTACTGATCAATGCAAGAAGGAACATGCAAAGGCTCAAGAAGCCAATGGCAAGTGAATGGCACTGAAGGTGGAACTTTCAATACAAGGTTCAGACAAAAACATGATGCTTCAGGCTATTTTGGAATAAAGAAAATCTTTATAGTGTCTTAAAAGCTTTGATCATAATCCAATCAGATCCATCTCTTGGGAATGAATCCATGCAGGAAGTGGTGGAAAAGAACTTTGGTGGAAGACTTGGGTCCAACGCTGATGAGCAGTTTGAGAAGCCAAAGTCACATGGGGCACTAAGAAAAGTAGAAGAAAAAGTGAGCTGTTTTCACATGCCCTAGGCTATCCTACCTAATCCAGATTGGTTTTTGGTACCTGTCACAGTCATATGTTTTTGCTGTGAAACCAGCATGTTATATTTCATCTTAAACTCTTATTAAACGTAACATACCAACACATTGGTTGCGGTTGATCCTGCCAGATTAGATCATGATAATGAGTTCATTAGATAATGATATCAATTATAATGGGGCAGCCCAATGGCACAGTGGTTAGCACTGCTGCCTCACAGCGCTAGGGACCCGGGTTTGATTCCCGGCTTGGGTCACTGTCTGTGTGGAGTTTGCACGGTCTCCCCATGTGTGCGTGGGTTTCCTCCGGGTGCTCCGGTTTCCTCCTGCAGCCTGAAAGACATGCTGGTTAGGTGCATTGACCCGAACAGGCGCCAGAGTGTGGTAACTAGGGGGATTTCACAGTAACTTCATTGCAGTGTTAATGTAAGCCTACTCATGACTAATACATAAATAAACTAACTATCCTTTGACTGAAAAATTAAAATCAGTATCTAGATGCCATTTTGGTGAAATGGCATCTAGATACTGATGAAGAAGGCATTTGCCTGTACAGGAAGTGTTCAAAGGAACCAGATTGCAGCTTCAGTGCGTCATGCTAATTGGACAGCTCAATGAATGCCCAGCTCTCATCTGTTAAATATGCACAGCTGAAAGTGCATTCAGCAGTACGAAAGAACACCACCAATGCTAGTTAAAGGGATCATCAACTACTTTAGTTGCTGACTGATTTGAGGTGCTATGATTCAATGATTTCAACAAAGCCAGAGCAAGGGGGGCGGGGGCGGGGGAAAGAGAGAGTGAGAAAAAAGGAAGGAAGAGAGATACCAGCAAATACAACAGGTTGTGAAAAATCACTTTGAGATATGAATTTCCCAGTGTTCAGCTCAAAATGATCATATGACAAGATTTCACATTCCAAGACTTTTGCTGCAACAAACTAAAATCAACATCAACTAATCATTACTAAGGTAACTAATACACAACGGCAATATGCAAAAATGGAAAACCCCACAGTGCACTTTCCATTCCAAAAGACACTCAGTCTTTTGTTTGAAGTCTAACTCCTTCCAGCATTAACAAAATCCCATCTCCCTGCTACGCCAAGATCAATCTTCCAATGTTCTTTTAAATCTTCACTCAACTTTCTCAGCATAATCAAATGGACGCCACTTGCAAGATTCCATGGTTTCTAACTTTTTGCAAACCTTGTTTGTTCGAACATGGATTCAGTCCTCGGCAATCCTTCGCTAGGTAGTTAGCCCAACAGCGGTTCTTCTCTTCAGCTTGGTTTAGCAGCACGTACTGGTTCTCTTTTCTCAACTCCTTCACTCCGATTGACTAGAGCAGTGAACTCAGCTATCATTTCTTTTATATCCAGGTGTTAAGACTCTCATAAACCTTTGAATAAAGGTTTGATCTGGTCTCCTGTCCATATGGCAACTCGATTGCATGGCTTATCACCATGCACAGATCAGAACACCCCCCCCATTCCAGGACACTTGGTTTTATCTCAAAGTAAAAGCGATAGTTCAAAACGTAAGTGGCTTGTAAAGTCTAGTGGTCATAATTAAACACCAATTTTCCATTCACCAAAGATCCCACACCTTACCTTCCCTCATAACTGACCATCACAGCATCAACTTGGCTACAAAAACAAAAAGCCAGCATAAAATATACATTCCAAATTGAATTAATACCATGTTGCTTTCAAGCATCAACTAAGCTGCCTTATGCGCAGTGTCTTTGTTTGCCCTAGTGCTCCTACACACTGGTAGCCCAGTGGCTGCAACATGGCTGGTGAAGTTGCTGAACTCCAATGGAACAGCCTAAAAATGGCCTTGCAGGATGACCTAAAGTCATTAACTTTAACATCAACTCCAAAACAAGTCTTCACCTTTACAATTTTGTGGAGATGCCGATGTTGGACTGGGGTGGGCACAGTAAGAAGTCTCAACACCCAGGCTAAAATCCAACAGGCTTATTTGGAACCATGAGCGTGATTCCAAATAAACCTGCAGGACTTTACGATTTTAACAGCAATTTTAGATGTTGACAATCTCCTCCATCTTCTTGATACAACAGCAAAAATACTGCCCATGTTAGAAATCTGAAAAACAAACAGAAAATGCTATAAATACTCCAGAGGTCTGATAGCATCTGTGGAGAGAATTCAGACAAAAATGTTGCTGACCTGAAACATTGACTGTTCCCCTCTCTCCCCACAGATACTGTCAGACCTGCTGAGCATTGAGCTTTTTCTTGTTTTTTCCCCTTCCCGCCCCTCTATATTCCTGGCAGATTTCCCAAGGTGTCATTTGCGAAAAGTGCTCGATTCACCCTTTGACTTCCGAATACTTTCACTTCTGTGTCTCTGCACATCTAATCCTTGCGAGGGGTTGATATAATGCACAATTCTTCACAACTTCACCACCAATTCCATTAGCTGCCTCTCCATTAATGCTGGCAGCGTAACCCTTAAACTATTGTTCCCTGCCCTGTACTTATCTTGGTTTGTTCACATCAATCCAACAGAAAGGTAACTGTGAATAAAGTCCTCCAAATGTCAATTCTGATGACAGGTTACAGCTAAAATGAGAGCTCGACTCTGCTCCTTCCAACTATAAATCAACATGTTCCGTCCTGATTAGGAAATCAACAGAACAGCATTCAGAAAGTGAGATAATTTTTGGTATAAACATGAACAAAACTTTTTCGGGTTTCCTCTCCAAATGTTCAAAATTCTTGAACTGATTCATATTCCAGCATTGCTTATTGTGTCACAATGTACCAAATATCCAGATTTAAAATCTGGATTTTACTTTCCTATAAGATGAGTAGGAGATGGTTTGCACAAAGAAATTTGGTTGCAAATAAATGGTGTCTTCTGCATTTGGTAATAAATTGTATAGGCTGTAACCTTTCCATGTCTCTAATTTCCAAACCTTGCACTCAATTACTGACCTTGCCAAAACATAACTGTTTATGTTTCCCAACTGACAGGAAAAGCATGTGGTGTGGCAGCTTCCTGTCACTTAGCTGTATTTTTTTCGCCTTTTTTTTTCTCCAAAAGAAAAAGGTTGGTGTTCCTGTCATTTTCCCCCCTTAAAGTACACAGAGCAGCATTTGACAGCTTTCTTCCAAACATCCTTTCCAGTCATGTTGCCAGAACTGTTCAACTCTGCAGGTATGAAGTACACAGGTTTAATTATTTCTGGGGAAAAGCAAAAAGAAAAAGAGGTATGTACACCCCTTACGATAAACTGCCAAGCCTTTGTACTAGTCATATTATGGAAATAATACAGGCCCCAGTACAAATTCAAATCCATTGGTCTCATTTGCTTATAAATATACAGATTTCACAGCTTTAAAGCACAAGTTTAATTATAATTTTTGTTCTTCAAAACTGACGAATACATTCAAGCCAATCACAATTGAGCCAAGTGCCTTCATAATTTTATTTTCTGTAGCTGGACAAATTGAACCATAGCACATGATTGCTGCATTCAAATAGTACTGATGTGGAGATGCCAGCGTCTTGCATGTTTGTAGAAACTTGATGTCTGTGTCGATATGTGCGATCTTCTTGGAGATCCTCTCCACTTGGAGCCGGCAGTTTGCGGTGTCGATGGTAGTCATGATGTGGAGATGATGGCAAGACTGTTCTCTTCCTGTGGGGGAGCACTTCAGCAGTCACGGGCATTCAGCCTTGGATCTTCAGGCAAGCGTTCTCCAAGGCGGCCTTCACGACACACGACAGCGCAGAGTCGCTGAGCAGAAACTGATAGCCAAGTTCCGCACACATGAGGACGGCCTAAACCGGGATGTTGGATTTATGTCACATTATCAGTAACCCCCACAGCTTGCCTCCTGGGCTTGCAGAATCTCACTAGCTGTTCTGTCTGGAGACAACACACATCTCTTTAACCTGTGTTTAATGTTCCCTCCACCCACATTGTCTGTACCTTTAAGACCTGGCTGGCTGTAGGATTCGCATTCTAATCAGTATTCTGCAACTTGAGTTTGTGTCTGTTTGCACTATTTGAGAGCACATTTCCATTCCATCTGACGAAGGAGCAGTGCTCCGAAAGCTTATGGTATTTGCTACCAAATAAACCTGACTTTAACCTGGTGTTGTGAAACTTCTTACTGTGTTCAAATAGTACAGCAGTTTTGCTCAAGACAGCACAAAGAGAGGCAGAAAAAGAGAGTGAGGAATTATACTTCAAACAATTTGTGGAGTTTAAAACTAGAACAGACGGTGATAGGAACAGGAGTAGACCATTCAGCCTTTTGAACCATATCCTTTGACACACTTGGTGCCAATCTATGGTAGTCAGCTTGAAAGTTTTAATTGATCCAGCAACCACAGCCTTCTTGAACAAAGAATCCTGACCTACTCTGAAAAAAAAGTGCTTGCAAATTTCATTCCAATTGCTATAGCTCTTATTTGAAGATTATGCCCTGTGATTTTGGATTCTTCCATTAGAAGAAATAGTTTCTCGATCTACGCTATGAAATATTTTATCATTTCAAAACATCAAGATGACATCTCAACCTTGTAAACAAGCAAAACAAACCGTGTTTATGCAAGCGGTTCTTAAATTAAGCCCCATTATCTTTGTGAGTTCCTCAGGGTAGTGTCCTTGGCCCAAACATCTTCAGCTGCTTCAGTGAATTTCACATCATCAACAGGTCATAAGTCTGATGAATACACAACGCTTAGCAGCATTGGCAATTCCTCAGATACATAAATAGTCCATGCCCAAATGCAGCAAGAGCTGGACAACATTCATGGCGGCAGCACAGAGGTTAGCACTGCTGCCTCACAGCGTCAGGGAGCCAGGTACAATTCCAGCCTGGGGTGACTGTGTGGAATCTGCACGTTCTCCCCGTGTCTGTGTGGTTTCCTCCCACAGTCCAAAGATGTTCAGGTTAGGTTGATTGGCCATGCTAAATTGTCCCTAGTATCAGGAGATTAGCAGGTTAAACATGTGGGGTTACAGGAATAGGACCTGGGTGGGATTGTGGTCGGTGCAGACTCGATGGGCCAAATGGTCTCCTTCTGCACTGTAGGGATTCTATGGATTCCATGATTCTTGGACTGATAAGTGACAAGTAATATTCACACCACACAAGTGCCAAGCAATGGTCATCTGCAACAAGAGAGAATCTAACCATCTCCCCTTGATATTCAGTGGCATTATCATTGCCGAATCCTCCACTAACAATCTCCTGGAGGATTAACATTGACCAGAAACAGAACTGGACTAGCCATATAAATACTGTGACTACAAGAGCAGGTGAGAGGCTGGGAATTTTTGTGGAAAGTAACTCTCCTCCAGGCTCCCTGAAGCCCGCCCACCATCTTACAAGGCACAAGTCAGGCACATGATAAATGCTCTCCACATGGCTGGATGAGACCACTATTCAAAAAGCTTGACACTATCCAGGACAAATCTGCCCACTTGATTGGAACACCATCTACACCATACAACCATTCTCTCCCTACCCCTCCAGTGCGCAGCAGCAGTATGTATTACCTACAAGGTGTACTGCAGCAACTCACCAAGGCTCCAAACCCACGAGTGCAAGCACATTAGATGCAAAGGAAGACCACCATTTGCAAGTCCCCCTCCAAGCCCCACACCATCCTGATTTGGAACAATATCGATGTTTCTTTGCTGTCATGGGATTAAAATCCTGGAGCTTCCTTCCCAGCAGCACTTTAGGTATACCTGCATCAGATGGACTACAGCGATTCAAGATAGTTCGAACGCTATCAAGGATGGGCAATAAATGCTGGCCTTGCCAACACTACCCACAACAAAAGATCAAATAATTCTGAATTTGTACCCTATGAACACAAGTCCAGGTAATTAATATATAACCAGACACGCAGCAGTCCAAATACTGGCCCTAGGAAACCCAACCATGTACAAGCCTCGAGTCTGACTAACAATCACTCATCGCCACTGTCTGCTCCAGTCACTCAGGCAATTTCATAACCATACTGTCACAGCTCTTTTTATTCCATGGGCTTCAATTTTACTGACAAGCCTATGATGAGGCACTTTATCAAATGTCTTTTGAAAGCCCTGATACACCGCTTCAACCACACTACGTTCATCAACCCTCTGCTCTCTCAACAAAAACATAATGGAGTTAAACGCGTTTCGCCCTGGCAACTCAAAGTAGGTTTTTATAAATTAACCCACACTTGAGCCCGTTAATTTTGTCTGAAACTAACATTTTTAAAAAATCTTGCTCATTACCAAGTTAAACCTGACTGGCTTACAGTGACTGGTGGCACAGTGGTAGCACTGCTGTCTCAACGCCAGCAACCCAGGTTTGATTCCCGGCTTGGGTCACTATCTGTGCGAAGTCTGCACGCTCTCCCTGTGTTTCCTCCGGCTGCTCTGGTTTCCTCCCACATTCTGAAAGACGTGCTGGTTAGGTGCATTGACCCAAACAGGCGCCAGACTGTGTCTGTGTGGGTTTCCTCCGGGTGCTCTGGTTTCCTCCCACAGTCCGAAAGACGTGCTGGTTAGGTGGATTGGCCATGCTAAATTCTCCCTCTGCGTACCTGAACAAGCATCAGAATGTGGTGATTTTCACAGTAACTTCACTGCAGTGAAGCACTAAGCAGTAAGCCTACTTGTGGCACGAGTAAAAAACTCTAGGGAGGGTATATGCACCTTCTACATATTAGCTAAATTCATAGCATACCCAGAGAATGAACTGAGCCCCTTTCTTCACTTTATTTCAACTACTGTTTTTAATCATCGGATCCTCGTTTTTTTTTAAAAAGGCAGAGTCCACATCAGGTTTGGACTTAAATCTGAAATACCAGTGGCCTATATGGAGTTAAAGAATTCCTTACTAAATAAAACCTCCAAACCACAAATCTTTAAGTAAACCTGGATAGAATCAAATTACAAAACAAGCAGTCCTACGTTTTATGACTTGACATTTAATTAAGTTGCAACATCTTTCAATGCATGTAACAAAGAACAATATTGCAGGGAAAAGGAGGAATCTTGCAGCATAAAGCTTACAAATCAGAATGTACATCTGCACAATTCGACAGCCAGTTAGTACAATTGGTTCCAACATGTTTATTCAAAAACAATGCTATTTACTAAAAATGAATCTTCCACTAATGGTATAATCACCAAGTCAGTATTATGAATACAACTGCCAGAGTTGCTTTCCGAGAAGCACTTACCACCTCAGTAACTACCAGAATAAAACAACACGATTGGTATAGAAACTAGAAGCAGGAATAGGCCATTTAGCCCTTCAAGACTGCTCCACCATTCATGATAATGGCTGATCAAATTCAATATCCTGATTCCCCCCCCCCCAATATCCCTTGATCTCTTTAGTCCCCAGAGCTATATCTAATTTCTTCTTGAATTCAGACAACGTTTTGGCTTCAACTACTTTGTGGTAGCGAATTCCACAGATTCACCACTCTCTGGGTGAAGAAATTTCTCCTCACCTCAGTTCTAAATGGTTTACCCCATATCCTCAAACCATGACCCCTGGTTCTGGAGTTTTCTAGTAGTTTTCCATGTTCTCTGATTCTGAAGAAAATGAAAAGGGTTAATTTAACATTTCTACTTCAAGTCTTGTTTTAGGCCATCCAAATGAAAAAAAATACAATAAAATCATCAAGCTTTGGAAATCCGATTCAAAACCTAAGATCCTGAAGCCAATATGGAACGTTCTTCAAATAGAAACCATTGACATTCAGTCAGGCTATGCTCAACAAATCACTACGGCTACTACCATAAAATTACTGCATAATGTTAGAGTATGTTGCTTGCTACTTAATAGTGACTCTGCCAGAATTGGGCAAGGAAAAGGAATGAAGGAGGAAGCTGGGACAAATGAGTGTCTGGCTCACGCCAAGCTGCATAAATATATAACTAATTCCAACATTTTCATTGTAGATTATAAATACTGGAACAAGCGTCTGACCACTGTATTGTTTGAGCTTGCAGATGTGTAAATTTACTCTAGGTCAGGGTTATCCACACTGGGTTTCGCAGACTGCATGAGTCACCCACGTGTTCCTCAGTCGGCCCAGCAGTTTTAAATTTGAAAAAAAAAAGGTTGTCCTTCCAGCTCATCCAGCGGTGGTTTTCACACAGAAGCATTGGCTTCTGATAGTCAAGGCTCAGAGATCGGCCTCTGATTGGACAAGCCGGAAATACCGGCAAAATCAATTTAAACATTCAAACAAGGTGCAGACTAAAGGTGACGGATGGTGGAGCAGGGTAGGTCACATCCAGAGCAGGAGAGGCGAGTGTGTGCGCCTGTGGGAGAGAGAGAGTAAGAAGTTTAACAACACCAGGTTAACACCAGGAGAGAGAGAGCGCCAGTGTGTGTCTGAGAGGGAGAGAGAGAGAGAGAGTGCGCGTGTGTGTCCATGTTCCAATAACAAATTGTGTGAATAATCCAATCTGGAAGTTCCACATCCAGCCTAACGTTAATATTCTTGCTAGGACTGAATTAATAGTGCTAAATTTCTATTTGTTAATCACTATTATAACTTGAACATTTGGGAGTTATCAGAGGAAAACTAACTTGAAACAAAAATAAGCATCTTTGAACAAATCACACCAAGATCATTATTTTTGGACACCCACTTAATATTAACCTGAATATACAATCAGGGATTATTCAAGAGATCTCATCATACTGTTAATTACTGCATTCAGACAGACATTGAAATATTCTTGACTGACACCTCTAATGGTTGAGTGAGTAGCTGATTTATACAGACAGGGAAGGTGGCAAGATCTTTGGTTTGTGCTGATTTAACCAATCTCACTGCTGGAGTTATTCACTTCTGAGCTCACCAGGAAAAGAGGCTGCCAAATTCAGTTGCACCTCAGTCAGTTGACTCCTGATTGCTGCTCAACATTTTATGCTAGAATAAATGCTAGGATCAGGTTTGACCACAATGCCCTTCATGATCAAAGAGCTTCACAACTTTGCTAATTGGCCCTAATGCCTGTGAGAATATTGACATTTTAATGGAAGGTAAATGACTTCTGTGGAAACTTACCTCACTGACAAGTTAGCTTTCCTTTCGGAAAGGAGGGACAATACAAAGCAATTTCTTTCAAAAGAGAAAATTTACTAATTTCAAGAGTGAAGATTGTTTAGGATTACGGATATGCACAAAATGATTAAATGTTCCACAACTGGTCCCAGCATCTGGATACCTTGAATATATGGGTATCAGAAATAAATTTTGCAGAACTATCAAGGGATTAGACAAATAGATGGGGTAGATCATGACTGTCCTTTCGAGACTAAGCTTTGGTGGATCTAACTCAGTGGTTCCCAAACTTTTTTCACTGGGCCACACTTTCGGAATAAAAATTTGCTCGCGCCACATCAAATTTTTTATTGATAAGAAATGCATTCAAAAACAAAAAAAAAACAACTCCTAGCAGTGCTTGATTCATAACATAGAACACAACTACTTTATAATATCATGGGACATCCAGAAAGTATAAAACAATGCATCACTTGATGCTCTTGCTCTCACTTTGGAAAAATATCTATCCATGTTTAAATGTTTCTTTGATTGTCCTTGAATCTTCCCGCCACACGCTCTCGCCGCACCAGTGTGGCGCGCCGCACCCTTTGGGAACCACTGGTCTAACTCTTTGTTTTCATTAATTGTCACACAGAGAGGGAAATAAACAGAAAGAAAATATACAAATGCATATACATGCCCCAAAGTTAATCCTCAAAATTGATTTTACAGGCACGTATATAACACACCTCTACATAAATTTACCAGTCTCATGCCAACAACCATCATGTAACTGAAACAAGTGGAATAGCAGAGGTAGCAATTCAATAGGTTTCCAAAAGTGAGTGTTAAGACACTCTAACCTAGTTTTATTTGAGGTTACATTTTGAATACTTTTTATTACGGTGTTTTGAATAACGATAGGCCTTCATGTTCAATAGAACTCATCGAATGTGCAATTATGTTCATGCTTAAAGGTATATTGTACATAACATTCATGTTACGAGCCATAACTGTACATCACTAGCATCTGATCTGTATTTAAATAGATAATTTTGTGAGTCAAGTTCACTATTTTTGGTATACAAACAACCTTGCTTTGTGTGTCAACGAATTAACAAGAGATCCAATTACACTTAACTATGTAGTTTTAGAAATATCTGAGGACACTTGATACAGTGGTACTTAAAGGCGGCTGCAATCCCAAACACTACCTGCACTCCAACTGCTGTAGTTAATATTGATTCTTTTGAGGGGGGGGGGGGGGGGGGCGGGGGGTAGAGAGAGAGAGAGAAAGCAGGAAGTAGCACAGCAAGCATCTGAACAGCTGGAATGCCCTTTCAGGAAGCAGATGCAACATCAGATTAGTGCCACCAATTACTAAATATCGGCAGGAGGCCCACTTGCTGCTGTGCGTGAATACAACTGTAGGATTACAAAGAATCCAAAAAAACCCATGAACAGTTATATCTGGAAAAGCATTAATTCCTATTTCAATGCGTCCACAATGTATAACATGAAAAGCAACAAACACACACAAACAACATACGATTCATGTAGTACATTTTCACTAAAATCTACAGACATCATGCATATCTGCAAACTCTGTGTGCTTCTTTATAAGACAACTAGCTGTTAGGACAGTTTACTGGCCTTACACCTCAGGTTCAAGTAAGCTTGTTCTCTCTCGACTGAGTATCCTAGTGAAACCATTTGCGCAATATGATTTTTAAATTTGCAGCAAATTAGTCAGAGGAAGACTGATGTCAGAAAACAGGAAAATGGCAAAGTGCTCTTCTGAAGTGGAGACTGAAACATTGTTAGAACTGAGGGAGCTCCTAATCACAAACATGCCAACCTAGAAAATTACCAATAGCTGATCAGTAGCTTCAAAACAGTCTACAGTTCTCAAAGCTCGCAACTTGAGAACGCTTCTCATTACAATCCTACAGCACATGCAAAAGCAGGAGTTATGTGGACTTGCAATGTGCAGGAAGGGAAAACAAATGAAACTAGGTATGGTAATGTAGTGATTATACCAGAATCCAGTAGCCTGAACTAATAACCAGAATGGTGATGGTGATTTATAGCTCATTCTGAGTTTGAGTTATTGTGGCAACATGCACTTTTACAACATGCAGTTGCAGTCTGGCGCTATGGATAGTGACGACAGAGACCCCAACCTTCTTTCCATCCATCACATGGCTGACCTGGAATTTCTCCCAATCTTACCGCCTGCCATTGTTGTGTTGGAAGGATTTGCGGGTTAATCATCAATCTCTTTGGCTGCATTATTAATGCAACTTCCTTACTCATCATGTTCTGAGATGGGGCTCAAACCCAAAGCTTCTCAGAGGCTCAGTGGCAGTAATGTTAACTTACTGTGTCACATGACCTCCAAGAATTACAGTACAAGTTCAAAAACCCACTGTAACAATAAGAATTTGAATTCTGCCAAATAAACTTGGAAATAAAAATACATCAGAAAGAGTGACCGTAAAACCATCAGATTGCTGTAAAAGCCCAACTTTCCCAATAATGTCTTTTAAGGGAACGCAAATAACCATCCTTGCCAGCTCTGAACTATGCAACTTACGTTCCACAACAAAATGGTTGACTCTTAACTGCTCTTTGAAGTGGGCTTACAAGCCACTCAGTTCTGTCAATCAACTATAAAAGGATTAGCAGCATTGTTGGAGTGTGCTCACGATGTAGACTGCAGCAGTTCAAGGCGGCACTCACCACCACTTTCTCAAGGTGCAAAAAAAATGGTGTCAACATCCAGGGAATGAATTTAAGCAAGACTAAAGTAGCACAAATGTTGAAGACCATTCAATGCAAAAAGAGGACGAAAACGTATTCAAAAGTAAATTGAGCCATTACAGAAACTCAGCAAGTTTTCAGGTTTTATGATTTTGGGTGTCAAATTATAATTAAAAGCAAAGCAAAATCTAAACAGCAATATTATTTTACACTTTTAACCAAGACTTCCAAATTGATCCCCTTCACCCCAAGAGCAATATCTAACTGCTTCTTGAAAACATTCAATGTTGTGGCCTCAACTATTTTGTGTGGTAGTTTATTCCACAGGCTGACCAATCTGAGTGAAGAAATTTCTCCTCATCTCTGACCTAAACAGTTCGCCCTGTATCCTCAGATTTTGACTCCAGGTTCATGATACCCCCACCGTCGGGAACATCCTTCTTACATCTACCCTGTCTAGTCCTGCTAGAACTTCATAGGTTTCTATGAAATTCCCCCCCCCCCTCCCTCATTCTTCTAAACTCCAGCAAATATAATCCTAACCGACTCAATCTATCATCATACGTCAGTCCTGCTATCCCAGGACTCTGTCAGGTAAACCTTCTCTGCACTCCCTCCAGAGAAGGAACATCCTTCCTCAGATAAGGAGACCAAAACTGCACACAATATTCCAGGTGCGGCCTCACCAAGGCCCTGTATACTTGCAGCAAGACATCCCTGCTCCTGTACTCAAATCAAATTTAAACAAGTTCTGGGAAAGATGGGCATAAGTTTTGGGAGGTGACAACACACTCAGACTTTTGAGAGGAAAGAGAGGTGAGCTATGGGGCAGTCGTTAGAAACTATAATGGCATTAAGATTGTTTTTTTCTGAAGAGCAGGAGATGGTGGTAGGAGACGGACAACACCAGAAGAGAAAGAACCATTAAACAATATGGGTTAACAAGGGGACAAGGAGAGAGAGGTTGGGTGATCAGTAAGTTAGTAGAAATGAGGTAGAGGGCGCAGGATGGACAACAAGGAATTAGGGTAACTGTGTGTTGCTCAGATTGCAGAAACTTCAGGAGTAGTCCTAGAGATTAGTATTGGTTCCACGCTCAATAAACAATGATTTGGGAGTTGAACATAGGAACACAAATCTCAAAATTACTAATGATGCAAGAAATTTGGCAAAAAGCAAGATGACCGTCAGAGTCTGGAAGACAGAAAGAGCAGCAGTGTGGTTTGATAGGTGTCTGAAAAATTGAATGCAACTTAAAAGAGGTAATACCTGATGGAAGGGGGAAAATAGTGAACAGAAAGCCAGTAATGGGTATGGAGGAACAGAAGGGTTCAAATCCAAAACAGATAATTAAAAGTCATAGAAAGGCCAGGGACATTTCAGCTTTTATCAACAGCTGCTTGGAGTTCAAGATGCAATTATAAATATATGATAACATTACTGAAGCCATACTTATGTACTCTATGCAGTTTTAAGTAAAGCCACTATAAAAGGGACATTGAAGCCAGACAGCATTCAGAGTAGGTTTACCGGAGATTAAAAATCATAATTATATAGAGAAGGAGACTTAAAAATAACTTCTCTGGTTGGAATAATCCCATTATTAGGTTTAATAAAATGCTTTTAAAATCAACAGTTCAGACAGAGTGAATAAGGAACCATTATTTTCGCTGAGAAATTACTATGGAGAGGTCATCAATTTAAAGTTTCACAAAGTGAGAGAGGACAGAGGTTAGGAGAAATATATTTAGAGTGTGTGGAATGCTTTTCCACAGGGAGTGTTTGAGCCAGAGATCATTGCCTCTGATAAATGTTCAGAAGCAGAGTAAGAAGCAACACGATGGGTATGGGGCGGGGGAAGAGATGCAGACGGGATTGTGGGATTAGTTTTGGGATTTCTCTTGCATACACAGTCAGAACGGACATGATCAGCAGAAAGAAAGAACAGAAAATTCTTGAAATATTCAGTAGGTCAGGCAGTGTCTATGAAAAGAGAAAGAGAGTTAACCTTTCAAGTCAGTGATCTTTCATCACAACTGGGAAAAGTTAAAAATGTAACAAACGTGGATCCGGTAGGAAGAGAGAGTGGACAAGTGATCTAAAAGGAAGGTCTGCGACATGGAAGAAGATAGGACAGATTAAATGGCAAAAAGGTTTGGTGGTGTAAGGCCAAAGGGAGGGGTAATGAGACACAAAAAGGTGCGTCTGAAGGAGGCATGAATGGCAGAATGATGAACAGCTATTTTCCAAAAGCAAAAATGAGAGAAAAAAAATGACACAAAATAACCCCTGTATAGAGAAAGGAAACACAAACAGATGCAGAGATTATGATCTGAAATTGCTGAACTTAATGTTGAGTCCGCAAGGTTGTAAAGGTGCACAAAAAGGGGCGCCACTCCAAGCTTGCATTGGGCTTCACTGGAACACTGCAAGAGGTCAACATGAGGGAAAAGTGGAGAATTAAAATGACAGACAACTGGAAAGACCAGAGACTCGCTAATGGACTGAAAGGAGATGTTCTATGAAGCGGTGACCCGAACTGTGTTGTATCCCAATGACCACATTGTGAGCAGCAAATAAAAGATATTATAATAAATCACTGTTCCTCCTGGAATGAGTGGTTGGGTCCTTGGACAGTGAAGGGGGGGGGGCGTAAAAGGGCAAGTTATCCATCTCTTGTGCAGTTATGGGAAGAGGGTTGGCATTGGAGATAGTGGATCACTTTGGAATGCTGAAAGGGGTGAACATGGTGCGTTTGGTAGTTACATCACACTGGAGGTGGCAGAAATGTGGCGGATGATCCATGAGTACAGCGGCTGGTGTGGTGAAAGGGGAGGACAAAGGGAAACCCATCATGATTCTAGGAGAGAGGCTAAGGGGAGATAGAAGTAGGGGAATGGGATGGACGTGGATGAGGACCCTACCAACCAAGATGAGAGGGAATCATCAGTTCAAGAAAAAGGAAGACGTATCAGGAGTGCTAGCACAAAAAGTTGCATCAGTATAGCAGATGTGACGGAGAATGAAATAGATTCTTACAGGAAGCGGAGTACAAACAAGTGCAGTCGAGGCAGCTGCAGGTTTATGGTGAATATTTGTTGATGGCCTAGCCCAGAAATGGGAGACAAAAATAAGTAGATCTAACATGTTTACCGTTTTCCTCTCCGCGGATGCTGTCTGACCAGCTGAACTTAATGTGCATCTTAATGTGAACTTAATGTGACCTCCACATCAGCTGAATATTGCCAGTGTTTTGCTTTTGTATTGTTAATAAGCAGAAAGGCCTCTTTACTATGCTATAAACTTCAGTTCTATTTAAGCATCTATTCAAATGAAAAGGGCAGTATCTTTCTTCGGATTCTCATTTGGCTAACTGGTATGTTCAACAGAATAAAAACAATGAAAATCAATTCACTGGAAAGCAATATGTCAAACCTGCACATGTGATCTTCCTCACAGATAATCTTCATTGCAGATCATGTGATCAACTTGCACCAAATCATGTAACTTCAGTTCCATACCAGAAGAATACATTAAACATTTATCAATATTTCTCTGGTAAACCCATTTATAAAATAAAAGCAAGTAAGGCAAATGCTAGGAAAACAGCTCCAAATATATTTTCAAAAATCAAGCTGAAATTTCCCCAATATAGGTGTGAAACAAAACTTTAAAGATTCAAATGCAAAAATCAGTATTTCAACTTAAACATTCTCCAATTCAAGCTGACTATTGCTATTTTAATTAGATTCCCACCTTACATCCCTCAAAAATAATTTAAGGATCTGTTTTATTAACCCACACTTTCATTAATGATGGCATCTTGAGCTGGAGGGAATAGAAGATATTAAGTTTCTTTTGCACATTATATCCTCGTTCACAAAACTACTCACCAATTCCCATGAACATAACAAAACAGGGCGCCAAAGTCAGCCACATCATCAGCTTGCCATACAAATGCATGCTGCATTAAATACATCATTTCTAAGCCCAAACATTTTGCATGAAGTACTAAGGTGCAAATTTGCATCTACAAAAAAATCTGCAAATGTCAATTTCCCATATTAATCCATTCTTCTTCAAAGCAAGTGCTGCAAGGAGGCCAGATATTTTGCACCAGGGATTAAAAGAGGGAATTCACTCAGACTGTCATGTACATGCATCTCATAACTGGGGTAAGTGTTTATTAGGGCAATACCTAGGCAGAAGGTAGGAAGGATGCCAAATGTCTGTACATGTCATAAACTCTTCAAACACAAAAGGCATTTTGTCCATCATGCCTTTTTTTAACTCTGACAGTGATCCACTTTGTTTTATTCCTCCACCCTTTCTCCACAACCCTGTAAACTTTCCTTCCAGACATCACTGAAATGCCACCAAAACGTGAAATCCTTCCCCTTGCAATCTGTTGACCTAAACGATCTTTCTTCCCCAAACTCATGCAGCACATGACATGGAAAGTAAAGCAAACATCATTCAAGCTTTGTTTTGCAATCTAATGAACAATACTCCAGCTAATTAAGTAATGACTCGCATAACCACCAGTAAAATCCACTGCAAATAATAAAACCAGGGACTTGGGTTCCATTCACGGTCACTGTCTGTGTGCTGTCTGCACATTCTTCCCGTGTCTGCAGGTTTCCTCCAGATGCTCCGGTTTCCTCCCACACTCCGAAAGACATGCTGGTTAGGTGCATTGGCCGTGCTAAATTCTCCCTGAACAGGCGCCGGAGTATGGTGACTAGGGAATTTTCACAGTAATTTCATTGCAGTGTTAATGTAAGCCTACTTGTGACACTAATAAACTTAACAGGAAACAAAACTAGCAGATGAGATTGCAATGGGTTTGTGGAGCTAGGACAATACCAATAATTTCTAACGTAACAAAATACACAGTGCATGCATTCTCCTTTCAAGTTCCACTTCCAGTCCACTTCAGTATCCAAATCTAATATATGCAGAGCTTGCGAATCTGCTCAAGCTATTAGCCAAATGTGATGTACTTGGTCTTATTTTAACACGAATATTAGCTTATTTATTTTAAATGGTTTAAATATTTTGGTTCAAATAGACAAAGCGGTGTCCTATCAATGTGTTAATCCATCTACATCAAGGCAGCATGTGACCGAGTGTGGCATCAAGGAGTCCCAGCAAAATTGGAGTCATTGGGAACGAGGAAGAAAAGTCTCCACTGGTTGGAATCACACCTAGCACAAAATGAGAATGGTTGTGTTTAAGTCCAATCATCTCAGTCCTAGGATGTTGCTACAAGATTTCCTCAGGGTAGTGTCTTCGGCCAGCCATCATCAGCTGCTTCACAAGGTCAGACATATGGATATTTGCTGATGATTGTACAATGTTCAGTACCATTCACAACAGAAACTTAAGCAATCTGTCTGTGCCAACACGTAGCAAATTTGGGCAACATTCAGGGTTGGCTAACAAACAGCAAGTAACATTTGCACCACACAATCGTCAGGCAATGATCATCTCCAACAAGAGAGAATCTAACAATTTCTATTTGACATTCAATGATATTACCACTGTTGAATGCCCCGCTATCAACAGCCTGAAGGCTACAATTGACCAGAAACTGAACTCGGCTAGCCATATAAATACTGCGGTTGCATGAGCAAGTCAGAGGTTGGGAATTCTGTGGAGAGTACCTCACCTCCTGAGCCCCCAAAGACTGTCCACCATTAACAAGACACAAGTCAGGAGTGTGATGGAATACTCTCCCTTGCCTGCATGATTGCAACTCCAACACCACCTTAAACATGCATTCCCTCCACCACCAGCACACAATCCCAGCACAGTATACCATCTACAAGATGCACTGCAGCAACCTGCCAAGTCTCCTTCAACTGCACCTTCCAAACCTGAAATCTCTACCACCTAGATATGACAAGGGTAGCATGCGAACACCACCCAACTACAAGTTCCCTCCCAGGCCACTCACCATCCTGACTTGGAACAATTTTGGTATTCTTTCACTGGCATTGGGTCAAAATCCGAGAACTCCCTGCTTGACAGCACGGAGTGTAATCTGCACCACATGGACTGTAGCAATTCAAGCAAGCACCTCACCATCACCTTCTGAAGAGTAATTAGAGATGGGCAATAAACACTGGCCTGGCCAACTACAACTATATCCCAGGAAAGAAGAAAAAAATGTAACGGAACCATCTAATATGGAACAGATCAAAGGTCGACATAATTTAATTCGTAGCCTTCAATCTATCTTTCGAGGGATGTTTGTGATTAGTAAAATGGAAGACGGGGGAAAAATATACTCAACCTTTTAAACATATAGGATTAAATTAATTTATTAATAGTACAGCCACAGAAATCAGTAATTTTACAGACACGTTGCATTGTAATGAAGGCAACTTTACCTATCACTCAGGGTATCATACTAATAGAAGTTATCAAAGTCTGTCACTGGGCAGGTCAAGTCTGTGCCATCCGCTAATTTTGGTCACACAATGCCCATTAAATACTAAAACAGCTAGTGGATTTTTCTTCCTGTGGTGATGGTATCAATTTGTAGATAACCTGATAAAACATTATGATCAGTGCCTTTACATTGAAGGTCAGCTGGTGGGGTGGGAAGGAGTCTGCTCCTCCTTCATCATCCTGTTAGTAATAGGATCGGCTAAAGGCTGGAAACACTTAGCAGCTCAAATTCCACTACCGTTGAGTCTTTGGCAGGCGCTGAACTTTTAACTAAAACAAAAGCATTTTCTAACCAATACCCAATCTTTGAGATTTTAGCTGAAGGACCAGGATCATGCCCCTTCTCCAGCTGTCAACCAAGCTTTAAAGTTAATTTATCAATGTCACAAGTAGGCCTACATTGACATTGCAATGAAGTTACTGTGAAAATCCCCTAGTTGCTACACTCTGGGTCTGTTCGGGTACATGGGAGGGAGAATTTATCATGGCCAGTGCACCCAATCAGCATGTCTTTCGGGCTGTGGGAGAAACACACGCAGACATGGGGAGAACATGCAGATTGCGCACGAGCTGGGAATTGAACCCAGGTTCCTGGGGCTGTGAGGCAGCAGTGCTAAGCACTGGTAGCACTCTTAATTGGCTCAGAAGGTTAAGGATTCAACTCCCATTCCAAGGACTTGAGCGCACTAGGCCAACAATCCAGCGTTTACAAAGTGTTGAGATGCCTTTTAAATTAGACATGTTAAATCTAGACTCTTGGTGCTTTCTTAGGTGGAAGTACAAGATCTTGCATGTCAAAGAAGAGCTGCTCCCTTGTCCAATATATATTCTTCAAACAACACCTAAATCAGATTTTTTCATCATTATTCAACTGCTGTTTAGAATGTGTACACATATTGGCTGTTGTGTCTCCTATAGACATCCTGGAAAATTTTGAAATCTAACTCAAGGTTATTCCTTTCAGAAAATTTCCCATCTAAGTTTCAAATTCAAATTAGCAGGACTCCCAGATCCTGCATTCGCCTCTTCCAAAGTTTTTGAACACTTACTCTGTTGACTGTGAGGAAGACAATGTAGAGCTCCAAAATTATATAGACAAATCGGGCAGATAGGTTGCAGCTGAAGTTCCATGCAAAGAAATCTGAAGCGATTCATTTTAGATATATAAAATAAAGGGTACAGCTCTAAAGCAGGTGAAGGAGCAGAGGAAGCAGGGTGTACGTCGTTGAAGGTGGCAGGACAGCTTGAAAAATGTGGTTAAAAGCATACAGTATCCCAGCCTTTATTAATAGGGGCATAAAGTACAAGAGCAAAGAGGTTATGCTGAATTTATACAAGTCACTAGTTCAGCTTCAGCTAGAGCAGTGTGTCCAGTTCTGGAGGCTGCACTTTAGGGAGGATGTGAAGGCATTGGAGAAAGTGCTGAAAAGATTGGATGAAAATGGTTCCTGGGATGAGGAATTTCAGTTAGGACTGTTTTCCTTAGAGAATAGAGGGAGATTTAACAGATATTCAAAATCATGAGGGATCTGGACAGAGTAGATAGGGAGAAACTTCACCCATTCACGAAAGGAGCTAAAATGTGAGGGCACAGATTTAATGTGGCCTCCTCCTGCTCCATAACATTTGTGATTTCTCCGCCAAGTCTCTTGCATCACTCTGCCACTGTAGTTTCTTTGATAAAACCCATTCTCTCTCAACCTTCACAATTTAACCTTATCCCATCATCTTCCACTACGCTGCTCTTTTGTCCTTCCTTATTCTTTACTTAACTCATTAACCTCTTGCATTTGCCATCTACCTCTTCACATTGCCACCTCAAATTTCAATTATGGATTAAGCCATCCTCAATGGTATCTTTAGCTCCTTCAGACGCGTCAACATTGAAGATTAGGTTGGATAACTGCATGAAAGAAAAGGAGTTGAATGGACACAGGGAAAAAAATGGGTAAACAAAATTCGAACAACTTTCCACATGCAAGATAAATATCAACACGGATTGACCTGTTTTTGTGTGAAAGCTTCTATGCATTTGTATGACCATTCAATTCTGTGGGGTGTTGACAATTCAACAATATTCCCCATGTAAGCCTGCACAAAGACAAAATGCATAAAGACCTAATGAACAAGATCAGCAGTCAAGAACTGCTGTAATTTCATCCCAAATAGATTTCCTAAAGATAATAGTCTGGGGAAGCAGTGCTGTAGTGGTATTGTCACTACAGTAATCCAGAGACTAGGACACGATCTAGGCACCCAGATTCAAACCTTGCCATGGCAGATGGTAAAATTTGAATTCCATAAAAACCTGGAATTAAAAGTCTAATGATGAAACAATTGCCAATTGGCGTAAAAACCAATCTGGTTCAGTTTTGTCTTTTAGGCCCTTTCCTTCCTTCAGGGAAGGAAATCTGGCTGACATGTGAGCCCAGTTCCACAGCAATGTGGTTAACTCTCAAATGGAGGGCACAGTGACGCCCCTCATCCTGTAAATGAACAAAAAACTGTTTGCAAACATATTAAAAAGGAAGAAAATAAGTTATTAACGTACTAAACGATCAAATGGGGCAGAAAGATCTTAAATGGTTGTGGTCCAATTTAAACCATCAATGGGACAGATAGGGCTGCAGGGGCGGTGGGAAACCAATAATAGAAAAGAAAAATAAGTTTAGCTTACTGGTAGTAATTATTCATAAAAACAATGTATCCCTTTACGAAAGATGGGTAATAAATAGTTGCAGACTTAATGGATATGCGAGTAAACCTTTGACTAATTTTCAAGGAATAGCTTTTATGTTGTACACCCCTCCCCCAATCAATTATTCTTGGTTATAACAAAGTAATATACAACATATGGCATTTATTTGTCTTGTTTTCACATTGCAACTGTTCCTTTAACTTAGCTGGAAAGCGCAAGGACTTTAAAATGCAACTGCAATTAAAATCCACATGACAACCAAGAACAAGGTTGCAAGGACAGGCCAAAGCAATTTTCTGACTGAAAAAGGTTGGAGAGAGGAGCCGAGCCACATTCAAATACACCAAGATTCACTGAGATACATGTATGACAGCCAGTTATTGTAAAAATAGGTGACAGTTATGAAAATCAAAGAAGCTCCAGCAACTGCTTTCAGACGTGACTAATGAGCTGAAAGCTGTTCAGAAAGCCAAGACTGAGCGAGAGGAGAATCAGATCAGTTGAAACCTTCAGAGAAAAGGAGGTTCAACGACGTGCCAAGCTAGAGAAGAGAATAAAAAGAGAAACCTCTTCATAAAATCTTATGTGCAAAGGAATAGATTAACATACAGATGTGACTTTGTTTCCTGAGGAATGGTTACAGAGAATGCGTATATTTATTTATCCAACTTTCGTTCGACAAACAGACAATAAAACCATTCAGTAGTGAAATTAGGAAAGACTTCTTCAAGCAAAAGGGTGGTAGAAGTTTGGAACATTCTTCTACAAATAACAATTGATGCCAGATCAACTGCAAATTTTAAAAAACAAAGATTAGCTAACAAACCTCCATCAAAGGTATCAAGGGTTATGGAGCAAAGGCGGGTATATAGAGCTCTGTCAGGATTTGCCATGATCTCATTGAATGACAGAACAGGCTGAAGGCGCTCAATGGCATAACTCCCATTCCTATGCTGTGCCACGATTAGAAGGTGGGCGGACACTTCTGTGGAAGCACAGGATAGAACTAGCCAGAAACCTATTTAACAAAGCACCTGTGAGCGTTACCGAAAATTATCGGACTTGTTGTAGCCAATGTAAGAGTGGCTAAAAAGAACAAAACCACACCAACAGAATGCTGGGAAATTAACTTTCCGCAATGCCATAATTATAAAGACTTAGCTGCATTTAGGAAATTATTTTTTAAAAATATGATCCTAAATGGAATATGGTTGATTGTGAAAGGCTTGTGTGTCAACAAGCTAGAATTCTGTGCAAAGTATGAAGCCATACTTTCGAATTAAGAATCGGGAAAGGAAATACCCTTTAAATAGAACAGAGAAACACTAGTGTGGTCATTAAAGCATGCAGAAAGCTGTAAATATAATTACGCAACATAATGTACAGAACAAAAGCAACCTTGAATTTTTACAAGGCCTTGGTTAGGCTGAGGTTGTATTCAGGTTTAATCTTTAAGTAAGCCACAAAAATAAACTGAAAGGACAAGCACAAATTCCTTAACATGTTGCAAGGAATGAGTAGTAACAGTTAGGAAGAGACCCTTGAGAAGCTGGAGCTTTTCTCAATAGAGCTCTGGAAGTTAATGGCTGATCAGATGATGGCCTTGAAAATACCGCGATATTGCTTCTATTTGCTAGCAGGGCAGTCTCAAGGGACACAAATTTAAGATTTTTTTTAAAAATCACAAAAACGACGAGGGAAGACTAGAAAAAAATATTTTTACACAATTTGTAACTCTGTAGAAACTGGACTTTGAAGTACATTTTGAAACAAACGCGTATCTATTTTCTTAAAGGGAAAATGAATTTTAGGTGTTGGGAGCACTTGATGGAAAAGGATTATGTCACTCACCTCGACAGCAACTGGTATAGACTTGGAGGGGTCTAGTTTATTTCTGTCCTAGAACATTCTATGATTCTAAGAAGTGCCATTTTTTTCTCTTGGTGGCTCACCATGACTTTCTCTGAAGGCAATTAGGGCGAGGATTAGGGAATACTCACCTCCCATGTAAATAATGTTTTTAAAAATGCTCTAAAATGCATGCATTGCTGTTGATTGGTTATAGCAAAGCTTTGTGGCCCATCACAGGCAGAGCAGCTCATAGAATCATAGAAACCCTACAGTGCAGAAGGAGGCCATTTGGCCCATCGAGTCTGCACCGACCACAATCCCACCCAGGCCCTACCCCCACATATTTACCCGCTAATCCCTCTAACCTACACATCTCAGGACTCTAAGGGGCAATTTTTAACCTGGCCAATCAACCTAACCCGCACATCTTTGGACTGTGGGAGGAAACCGGAGCACCCGGAGGAAACCCACGCAGACACGAGGAGAATGTGCAAACTCCACACAGACAGTGACCCGAGCCGGGAATTGAACCCAGGACCCTGGAGCTGTGAAGCAGCAGTGCTAACCACTGTGCTACCGTGCCGCCCATGCAGGTGACTTTTGTTCAATACTGAATTATATCAGAGATGGAAGTACTCAGCAGGTCTGGCTGCATCTGTGGAGAAAGAAACATTTCTGGCGGTCAATGACCTTTAGCTCGATCTTTGTGATCATTAATTCCAATTTGTTGTCAGTTGAACAAGTGCTGCCTTTTGCAAATGCATTCACAAATCAGATAAGGATTCAATCAGGATCCGCCTCAGAATATCGTTACTATAATAGTAACACATTTAGCTAAGACTTTATTGGAATAAACAGGGCAGTTCAAATCTCTCTGGCTCTGACAATTTAAAAAGCACTCAATCTGTAGCTATCACAAGGTGCCTTTTTGTTTTCTTGGAGGGGATCAGGAGATTTAATTGCTTCACGGTAAACAATTTACATTCGCTGGAAGCCCTTCAATGTGTCACACTTCAAACGCTCAATTGTAGCCCAAGTTGGAAAGCACTTAGTGATTCTCAGAACATTCCATGGAAAAAAATGAAACGGGCGTCCTGGACCTTTTCTGTAATTTGAGCAAATGAGATGATGGGTTCAGGTGGCTCAGGAAAACTCGTCCATACAATGTTAATAATGGGATACGTTAGCAGTCATTTTTCAGTAAATTGCAGACCCACAAGATAACCTGTTGAGATATACAGGTATGAGAACTGTACAGACTGGGGCACAGCGACAATATAATATGAGTTTAGAAGGCGAAGCCATTCTCCACTTTCTGTTGAGTTGTATTTTGTGTCATAGTCACAGCTGGTTTTCGTACTGGCAACAGAAGTTCCATTATCAAGCCTCAAAAGCAGGGATCAAACCCGATTCGTTAGTGGGGCCTGGGGCTGCATCAAGTCAGTGGCAACCATTTAAAATGGCTGCCACTGGGGATGTTGCCCATAGTAAGGACGGTTTCCCACTCCCAAGAGCGGCTTGTCCTCAGCAACATTGCCGGAAGCAGTGGTCACTGCCGAGTCTCCACCTCGAGGAACAGCACACATTGAAGAACATGCTCACAACCAGGTAAGTGGGGTTGGTGACAGCAGGCACAGTTGCCACAGAGCCCCCTTTCGGTCAGCCAAAGGAGGTTCCCCTCCACTGCCCAGGAGGTCTTCAAATTATTACAGACAAAAAAACAAGATCAAAGCTCAAAGACAGTTTTCCCATGTGTTTTCATGAGGGAAGAAGTCTTTAATTGGTCCCTGGGCAGGAAGCTGTCTGCCACCTTCCCTGCAGTTGGCAAGGTGTCAGGAAGATAGATGCTCCACATGCCTTCTTCCTGTACGATGTTATAGAACATCCCCAAGAACTAGGAGAGAGAGAGAAGGGAGAGATGGAGTAAATCAGCAATAAGAGGCTGCCATTCATCCCCTAGTGTCCATGCCAGCTCTTTGCAGAGCACTCTGACTGGTCCCATTCACACATTCTATTCCTGTAGTATGGTGTGCTTATTTCCTTCAAGTGCTTATTCAGTTTCTTTTTGAAATCATGGATCTTCTGCACTTCCACCACCCTTGTAGGCTGCAAGTTCCAGGTCATTACCACCCACTACGTACAAAAGCTTTTCCTTGTGCCCCGAGCACCTCTTGCCCAAAACCTTAAATTTACATCCCCTAGCCTTCGGAATGTATATCGTTTTGCACTTTGTACTATGAATTATTTTTGTGTATTTTGTATAAGCTCCTGGAAGATAAAGGGTTAATTTTAAATGCATGCTTAGGACATATGGCCTTAAGTGACTGGAGTCAAATCAAACTTGTACTGGAACAGGAATCGATGGTGCAGTGTGAATAGCAGAAGGGAAGTAGGAACAGATGTCCAAACTGTGTTACCAGTTGCAATCAAAGGACATGTTTGAAATGTATAGATCAATGGACTTTGGAACTCTCAAGCAAATGAGTGCAAGGATTATTAAGTCTGCTAGTCAGCAAGAAAAGTTAATGATAGGTTGTTTAGGTGACAAGACAAGATGTACTGTTCACTCGTCTGTGACCATTGACAAATGACATAACAAGATCAAAGAACAATGGCAACATCAGTACACAGGAAGGCCCCTGGCTGCAGAGAATAAGAGAGAGGAGTTCTGTTGCAGATTTGAAGACAACATTGGCAGAGAAAAGAGGGAAGAATCACAAGCTGTCTACAGCCGCTAGAATCAGTGAGAAGCAAAAACAATTTCAAATAAGATGTAATTTTTTTTGGAAAGACAAGAGTCAGTGTAACTGTGACTTATTTTTAAACGTGAATCACTTGCTGCTTGTGTTGTAGTGTACACTTTGATATAGGATATCAATTTTCTTCAGATGCTTAATAAATCGTCCGAATACCAAATATCCCCCCCGTTTGAAATACACTGGGTGGAATCTTCTGGCCATTCGTGCCAGTGCGATTTTCTGGTCCCGTTGCAGTGAATGGAATTTTGGCTAAACGCCAAAATTCTTTCTCCTCGCTTGCAGTGGCAGTGGGGCGCAAACGGCCAGCAAGATCTCACCCACTGTCTGGTCTCGAAACCTCTTACACCGAGACAATGTCACATCAGCTAGTGGGAATACCATCCCTTCATCGATCCTATTTAAACCTGTCAATCTTGTACACCTCTATTAAATCTCTCCTCTATTTCCTTTGCTCCAAGGGGAGCATCCTCAGATTCTCCAACTTGTAATTAAAATTCCCCCATCACTGAAAGCATTCTGGTAAATCTCCTCTGCACTCTCTCGAGGGCCCTCACATTCTCACAGAAGCGCAATGACTAGAACTGGATGCAATCCTCGTGGCCTAACCAGACTTTTATGAAGTTCAACAAAACTTCCATTAGATCAGATAAATTTACAGCATGGAAGGCGGGCGGCCACTCAGCCCAATGTGTTCATCCCAGCTCACCAGGAATCATCCAGCCTATTCCCACTTCTCTAGCACACACTACTGCCACTGTGGATAGGTGGGAGAGAATTAATCTATGTTGGTGGATGCGGTGCTGATCAAGCAGGCTGCTTTGTCTCAATGAGTGTCTTCAGTGTTGCGAAGCTTCTCTCATCCAGGCAAGTGAAGAGTATTCCATCACACTCCTGACTTGAGAGGGCGGCACGGTAGCACAGTGGTTAGCACTGCTGCTTCACAGCTCCAGGGACCTGGGTTCAATTCCCGGCTTGGGTCACTGTCTGTGTGGAGTTTGCACATTCTCCTCGTGTCTGCATGGGTTTCCTCCGGGTGCTCCAGTTTCCTCCCACAGTCCAAAGATGTGCGGATTAGGTTAATTGGCCATGCTAAAATTGCCCCTTAGTGTCCTGGGATGCGTAGATTAGAGGGATTAGCGGTTAAAATATGTAGAGATATCTGGGTGGAATTGTGGTCGGTGCAGACTCGATGGGCCGAATGGCCTCTTTCTGTACTGTAGGGTTTCTATGATTTCTATGAGAGATGGTGGACAAGCTTTGGGGAGTCAGGAGAGTTACTCACCACAGGATTCCTAACCTTTTACCTGCTCTTGTACCCTTGGTATGTACATGGCTGGTCCAGTTCAGTTTCTGGTCAACAGGATGTTGACAGAGGAGGATTCAGTGAATGTCAAAGGGAGATAGTTAGATTTTTTCTTGTTGGAGATGGCCATTACCTGGCACTTGTAATACATGTTACTGCCATTTATTAGGCAAAACCTGAACACTGTCCGGGTCTTTCTGCACACTGAGTACAGTTCTGGTCACCCTATTATAGAAAGGATATTATTAAACTAGAAAGAGTGCAGAAAAGGGTTACTAGGATGCTACCAGGACTTGATGGCTTGAGTTATGAGAGGCTGGACAGACTGGGACTTTTTTCTCTGGAGCGTAGAAGGTTGAGGGGTGATCTTATAAAGGTTTATAAAATAATGAGGGGCATAGATCTGCTAGATAGTAAAGATCTTTCCCCAAAGGTAGGGGAGTCTAAAACTAGAGGGCATAGGTTTAAGCTGAGAGGGGAGATACACAAATGGGTCCAGAGGGGCAATTTTGTCACAGAGGGTGGTGAGTGTCTGGAACAAGCTGCCAGAGATAGTAGTAGAGGTGGGTACAATTTTGTCTTTTAAAAAGCATTTAGAAAAGTTACATGGGTAAGATGGGTAAAGAAGGATATGGGCCAAACACGGGCAATTGGGACTAGCTTAGGGGCTAAAACAAAAGGGCAGCATGGACGAGCTGGGCCAAAGGGCCTGTTTCCATGCTGCAAACCTCTATGACTATGAGTCTACTGACATGGACTGCTTCAGTACCTAAGGAGTTGTGAATGGTACCCAACATGTACAATCACCAGAAAACATTCCCACTTTGGGCAGTGTGATGGAATGAAGGTCATTGATGAAGCAGCTGAAGATGGTTGAGCCTGGGACACTACACTGAGGAACTCCTGCTGTGATGTCATGAGATTGAGATGATTGGCCTCTAACAACCATCTTCCTTTGTTCTAAGTAGGACTTCAATCCATGGAGAGTTTTACCCCGATTGCCATGGTCTTCAATTTTGCCAGGGTTTTGGGATACCATACTTAGTCAAATACTGCCCAGATGTCCCCCTTGCAAATTGCAAACACATGCATGCACACACAGACATTTTCCTGAAGAGATTTCAGAAATTCCTCTCTCCCCTTTTCATCTGACAGTATTCTCAATTGATATTTGTGTCATTAAAGTCCTTGAATATCACCACTCTTGTTCTTGCACAGTCCTTTGATTTCCATGCTCCTCTCTCTCACTATACAAAGGTTTACAGACTATCCTTGAATATTACGTCTGCAGTCATATCATTTTTAGGACAGGTTTTCATTATTGCCACTTCATTGCTCCTACTTGCAGCTTACGAATCTTAGTCACCACACTTAGTGTTTACATAGATGCATTATAAACTCATTTTTGTATTCCTTGTAGTTCTTCTTGGTCTGCTTGTACCCAATAAGGCACTACCTCCTTCTCTGATACTATCCAACACTGCCACTTTATACAACTTATTCCTCTTTTCTACTTCTATAAGCTGGTGCCCATCACCCTGCCAATTTAGTTTAAACCCTCCCCAACCACACTAGTGCACCTCCCCATTAGGACACTGGTTGCCAGGCCTGTCCAGGTACAACCTAAATATGTGACTCCTACTCCAGAACTGGCTCCAGTGCCCCATTAATCTGAAGTCCTTTCTCCTGCAACCATGCCTCAAACCACACCTTAATCATTGCCAACTTTCTATTTCTACTCTCGCTAGCATGTGAGCACTGGGAGTAATCCAGAGATTACAACCTTCAAAGTCCTACTTCTCAAGAACTTCCTCGTGGTCTTGAATATTTGACTACTGCACCTCAATACCTGCCCTCCCTACATCTTTAGTATTGACATGCATCACAACTTCAGACTCATCCCTTCCCTCTGCAGAATATTCTCATCATTTCCAAGATGTCCCTCACACAAACGCCAGGGAGGCAACACACGACAAGAGACTCGGACAACAAGTTATTAAAAATACTTGTCTGCCCCCTATAGAATCGGATTTAATGTTTGCATTGCTTTTAAAATTAACAGCACTTTGCCAATTTTGTATGAACCTAGTCTTATGTTTGATACATCTGTCTAGATTGGGAAAGATTGGTTGGAGGATCTTGGAACATTTGGCAATGTTCCAAGAGTAGGGGTTGGATGCTCAAGTTAAAAGAAAGCTCAGACAGGTAGTGAAATTGATTAGTATCTAGATCCTGGTTTCCCAGTTTTCTGCATTTTTTGGGAAGTTAATTCACAGAGCCTGCAGTTATGGACCATTAACATCCCAGGTCCCTTGAGCTCTATTGTCCACTTTTTAAAAAAGAAACATTTTGTTGGCCAGGTGACACATCACATCGCTGCTGAACCTGAAGGTGAAACTAATGGTTAAACCACTTCTTGATAACATGGATGATGTCTAAGCCAATTAATAAAGACTTCCTTAAAACTAATTCTCTTGGGCACGTTATAAAATCCATTCCACTCAACACTTTCTCAATTTGCAGTAGGTTACAAGTGAGGATGTGGCGAATATAAAGTTACAGATATTGTCAACCAAGTGCCTTGTGCAAGCAAAGCTCTCTTGTATTGTGTACCAGATTAAGGCAATGGTGGCGGGTAGGGAGAAAGAGAGAGAGAACTTGAGAAATCAACTTGTTTACACCAAAGCTATGATTGTGCTTTGTACAGCAGTGTCACAGTTTAATAGGGGTATGGGCCTGCAACAAGTGTAACTCAATAGAATGTTGCTCCTCTGTACAAGGTCTTTGCTTCACATTACATGCTTGGAAATATAGCAGCATTGATCACATTTACTACAAAATAGTCTTGACTCAGTTCTTTTACCGTTAGCTTATCCAGAACACGGCAGTTTTCTGGATGAGCCAACAGTGAAAGGACTGAGCCAAGACTGCTTTATTTTCTTTGCTGAGAAAAGCAAGAAGCTAGAAAACTTGGCTATCCCAGTCTTGTGTTTAGCAACATTTAAATGGATCTCTTCCATCTCTCTATACAATGGTTTGTCCTTACGAGGAACAGGACTTCCAATTATTCTTCACAGTGGAGTACATGGAAGACTACGCCACTCACATCCTAAAAGTGGCTACAAAATTTTGAGTTTGAACCAAACTACCACAATTACATCCAAAATGTAATTTGTTACTAATATTTCAATTCTACAGTGACGTTGTGTTATCATGGAACAATCCAAAACAGAAGGCAGCCATTTGGCCTCCCATCGGTTGAGTTATTAGATTGTTGCACTCCCCTACTCTTTCTGTATAGCCCTGTAAATTGTTTTGCTTTCAATTATTTATCCAATTCTTTTTTGGATGTTACTGCAGAATCTGCATTCATTCAGCTTTCAGGCAATGCATTCCAGATTACCACAACTTGCTGCGGAAAAAAGAGTTTATTCATACTGCCTTTGGTCCTTTTCTCAAATCTCTTGTCCTCAAGGTACCAACAATCTCCCCTTAATTATCAAACACTAAGGTGTTGGAATTCTCCCACTTGTCTCAGCTGCAAGGAGGATGTTGCCAGCTTCGAGTCTCGCCACGTAATTGAATTCCTCATGCCTTGTACAATTCTAGTAACTCCCCTCTGCCCTCTCCAATGCTTTAACATCCTTCCTTCTATGAGATAACACCAGCTGAAGGTTAAGCAGTAGTTATGAAAGCTTACTTCCTTCCTTTCATATCCTTTGCCTCAAAGTCAAGGATTCCATATTTTTTAAAGTATTCATAATTACAGAAAGTTAATGCTCAGTGGCAAGAATATTTGCATCGGAGTAGACTTGCAAAGTCACCAGAAGTACAAGATGTGTTCATTAATCATTCAGAGCACTTTTAGAATTGATTCTCCTTTTCAAATATGTAGAATTATAAAAACACCATCGGAGGAAATTGAGATTAATGTTTAGGAACTGGGGAATTTAAATTAAAGTATAAATAGCTTGTCAACAGAAATGGAACTGCTGTGTATCTCATTTTAGGTACATCTATATAATTTCAAAAAAGCTAATTGGTGACAATATTCTAAGGTGATTTCACTTGTAGGTGGTGCTCTGTACGTAATATTTCTTCAGTGAGGCTAAATTAATACTGTGACAGTCCTACTGTACTGACCCAGCATATAGTGTTACAACCTCCAATTGCCTGCCAGCCAGACTGCTCCCGTTTTCCTCTCTTTTCCCCTGATGATTAGCTCCCAAATCCACACTCCATTGTTGCAATCACTGATAGAGTTCCAAGGTGCTGCTTATGCAAGCTAATGCTATGCACACCCATCACAATTGTAGGCAACACAGTTACCACTCTCAGTTTAAGCAGTTTCATTGTCCTTCTCAGTCTTTGTAACACCTGCCACAGATTCTACTGTAAAGTGTGCAGTTTTGTTTTAAAGAAGTCAACCACAATTCAGTTCTGTGCAAGAGTGACATGGAAGTGAAACGTTAACTGTTTCGCTCTCCACAGACGCTGTCGCACCTGCTGAGTTTATCCAGCACTTTGTTTTCATTAATCACAATTCATATTGAGCTCATGAGCTGGACTACTCTAGTTGCCTTACGTTCTTGTACGTGTCTGCAATTGTCTTCTTGTCCCTTTCCTTATTCTCCTCTTGCACAGCACCCCACCCCCAACCTCCCCAACAGAAAACCTCCAAGCACCAATCTAGTACAGGAAAAGTATTAGGAGACATTTTGTATTCCTGTCCGCCTCCTTTACTGTTCCACCATCTTCATGAGGCTCAAATTCACAGCCAGATGCTACCATTCCCCAGAAGACCTTTCATAGCATTCTTCTTAGTCAATACCTTGTTCAAGGCCCTTTTCCCCACCAACGCTCTTGTATTCTGTATAGCTCATTGAGCCGTATAACATTTTCTAGTCAAAGTCTAGTGGCCGCTTTTCCCTCCAGCTTCAAACACCATCTTCCATTAAACACTTTGTCCATCGAGAAAAACAACTGCGCAACCACTTTCCGTTTGTTTAATCATAATCTTTTAAAATTTCGGGATCGCTTTCACTCCGCTTTCAGGCAATGTATTCCAGATTAACACAACTTGCTGTGAAAAAGAAAGTTTACTCAAACTGCCTTTGGCCCTTTTCTCAAATCATCTTAAGTCTCTGTCCTCCAGGTTATCAGCAGTCTCCACTTAATTATCAAACATTAAGGCAGCTGGAATTCTCTCCTTAATCTGCTCAGCTGCAAGGAGAACCTTTCCAGCTTCTCTAGTCTCACCATGTAATTGAATTCCTCATACTTTGTACAATTTGAAAGGGCAACAATAAAACAAAAGAAATAATTCACTCACAAGATGGCAGCATCGTAGGCAATGCCAGTATGTATTGCCCACCTCTAATTGCCATGGGAAGGTGGTGGTGAGCCACTTTCTTGAACCATGTGGTGCCTATTTGACTTTTCTGTGGTTTGATACAACTGAATGGCTTGTTTGGAGGGCAGCTAGGAGTCAACTACATTACTGGTCGTACATAGGTCAGATTAGGTAAGTAAGCAAAGATTTTCTTCCCCAAAGGACAAGAGCAAACTAGATTGGTGTTTTGCAACAATCATGGTATTACTAACACTAGCTTTATTCCAGATTCATTAATTGAATTTAAACTTCCCCAGCTGCTGTGATGGATTTGAACCTGTGTCTTCAAATCATTAGTTCAAGCATCTGGATTACGAGGTGGGCAACATTGCCACTATGATATCGTCCTCCCAACAATGGTCTTGAAATAAAACTGCTGCAATGTCTGCAGATTCTGTTTTTAAACAAATTCAACCCAACCTTCGGGATGTTATTATTTAATGTGTTTCAAACCCATTTCATTTAGAACTCCTATTTAATTTATAAAATTTGGCAGAGCTTCTGTTGACTAAAAATAGTGCAAACACCTTTTAGGGATTTTCCAGTTCTCCAACTTTTCATTAAGAACACAACAGTCAAGCTGCTGGGCCTGGATTATTTATGATGTAGCTGTTTAGCAGGCTTTCATCAATCAGTCTCCATTTACCAGACAGCATAGGTGTCACTGCTGAATTGGCATTGATTGATCCATCCCCTCACTCATGCTCCTCTTCTTTTCCCCTCACCCCACAAAGATATTTTACTGGGATTAATGGACTAGAAAACTTAGAAGCCATTAGTATTTCTAATTAAATTTTTTAAAGCCGAGGTCAAGAAATTTATTTTGATTTGAGAGCATGCAAGTGTTGTGTATTTTATATATTTGAAGTAGCCTCAAAGCAATGCAGAAATGACACCAGGTTTCAAGTGCGCAGGAACTTTATTCAAAGTTTTATACAACGCTTTAAAATGTTTATACCATGCTTCTCGCATCTTCTGTTGTCCGTTTACTTATCTCTTGAGTCAATACCCAAGCTTAACCAATCAAGCAGTGAACATAGATCAGTAACCAGATTGTCAAACAGAACAACCAAACCACTGAATGTGATAACAAGTTGTTGTTTATAAAGTGAATGTGTTTTAACAACAGAGAGAAAATGCCTTCATCATTTTTAAATGGCATCTTTTCTACTTCAACTAATACTGTTCCAAATGCCAGGGGATACGATTTCAAGAGCACTGGCGCAAACACACAGATTGCTGCTTCATACATTAGCATGCTGTTTTGACAGCAAAGGGCATTACAGATAAGCCTTGATCCTGTCCTTGGCCAACATCGATACGTATGCATTTTCCAGAATAGATAACTGAATAGTGGACTGACTTCCTTTCGCCAAAGTGCTGAAAGCAATTTTAACTCAGGCTAGCACCCCGGTTGGGATTAGCTCTGCCTCAGTCCAAATGGTCACAGAAGTGTCACATTTTTCCCAATCCAGTTCAAAATGAGACCAAAAAAAAACACGAGGAGAGTGAGAACATGAATGAAAACACATAGATAAACTGAGAAACTAGAAGTCTTAAATCTGTAAAGAGGTTTTGTGTGTACATTAGAATTAGACTGACAAAGTCTTGAAGATTCTACCTTAGAGAATCAAGAGACTAGGTCCTAAGGACCAAGACCACAAAAAAAATCCCAAGAGAAGATCCCTGAATTCCTGGGATACACAGGAAAGATAGCATATCATAATGGAATGCCAAGTAGCAATGTGTGTTATCCAATAAATTTGGTTAGTTTTCCTTCTAAATTAGTGATTGTTCTTTTTGCCAATAAAGTTATTCCCCAACAATAATTTTCTAACTCTGGGGTTTAGTGTAGAGTTCAAATCGCAGTAACATGTTCATAAGCGTTTTACAAGGATGCATAGAACCAAATGATTAAAATGGTATTTTGTATCAATTCGCTAGACTGTTGCAGATTTTTTCTTCTAAACTTGTTTTCTCAACGAAGTAAGAAAGATATATCGGTGTGTGAAGAGGCAACATAGAAAATGAGAAAGGTTTGATTTGTTCTTCAAGTACATCTCAAAATATTCAACCTAATTCACAAGAGTAACTTGTTTAAACAACTAGTTCACAATAGTCTGGTGCAGGGGCACCAAACCTGTGCAATAATATAATTTTATCTGGCCCCGAGTCCTTTCTTGATACCACACGAAGAAGTGAATCAAATTGATTGAAGATTGGCATCCCTGTTGAATATCTCAGGATGTGGCAAAGAGAGATTATTTATTTGACACTTGTGGTTGAAAATGGTTATAAATGCTTCAGCATTTCCTTTTGAACTTCCATCATGATTCATAGAACTCGTTCCTCCTGTTTGTTGTCCATCACCATTCGGTGAGGCAGGACGACAAGCCTTGACCTGATTTATTGCTTTGTAGCATGCAGCTTCTGCTGTGTAGTATACACATCATAGCTTCAGCAGGTTGGCATCTCTTTCGTGCAAGCCTGGTGCTGCCCCTGGCACATTCTACACAGTGTGAAAGGCTGGACTTCGTTTCTCCAAGGGCTGTGCAGTAGGTCACTCATATCACTGCTATCATGGACATCAGTGACAGGCAAGATTGGGAAGGGTGAAGTCAAGTTGGTTTTTCCCTTCTTGTTTCTCTCACCGTTTGCTAAAAATCCAATCTGGCAGCCCTGTCTTTCAAGACTCAGCTAGTAATAGTGATAGTAAGGCACTCTACACGATGCATGTTGACATTCCTCACACAGATTCTGTGCTCTTGTTGCATTCCAGTTCTTCTCCATGTTGAATATCACTAGGAAGAAGCATGGATTAAATCAGCTGAAGGTTGAATGACTCCCCATACACGGGGAGAATGTACAAACTCCACACAGACAGTGACCCAAGCCAGGAATTGAACCCGGGTCCCTGGCGTTGTGAGGCAGCAGTGCTAACACCGTGCCACCCCAAGGGCACAAGGAATGCAACCACAGGTTGCCCATTATACATCAGAAAAAACAGAACTGCTAATGGATGTCATTTTTAACTTCGATTGGAGTGGTCTTGATGAGAAAGTGCTGATGTACATAAATAAATGGATATAGGTCAACAGGTTTACATATGCAAGACTTGACTTGGGTTTGGATGAATTTCCTGTCAACTCCTCTCCCCCCTCTATGTGCTTGAAAAGTTACTACAAAGTGGCATTCTGAGGTGCAATATTTACATTTTCCATACTGTACAATTTTGTGTCACCAATGTATATTGCTTATCCTCTAACTCTTCTCTCTCAAAATTCAGTGCCACAGAGCTAACTCCTGCATTCCATGTTGCACCCAATATTCAAATAAGCAACATTTTCTTCCCAAAAGTAAATGAAGCACAGCATTGTGCGCCTTCCTCAGTGGCAGCTTGGTGGTAGGGAGGGGAAGCATATGGTCAGGCACCCTGCCACCTTCTCACCTCCACCCCAATTAAGTCTGTGACAGGGAGGCACGTGGATCTCCTTCCTGCCCCACTAAGGCCTTCATGTGGGAAATTAGACAATAAAAGCCTAAAACACAGGAGCAGAAGGAGACATTCAGCCCAGCAAGTCTGCTCCGCCATTCAACAAAATCATGGCCAATCTGATATCATCAGCTCCACTTGCCCACTTCATCGCCATAACCAACATACTTAACGACGCAGCCTCCACAGCTCTGTGGTAAAGAATTCCACAGATTCAATACCTTCAAAAAGAGATTCTTCTTCATCTCTGTCTTAAATGGGTGACCCCATAATTAGATGCCTCATCCTATTGCTGTTATCAACCCAACAGCAGGCATGGGGTGCACTGTGCAGGGAGCACAATGAGCAAACCCTGGAGCGTGTTTGCTTGTGGGGGAATGCAAGTTGGGGTAGGGGGTCCAAAGACTCGCTGCTTGACTGAGAGATCTGATATCAGTAGAGGCCACCCATGCCAATGCTGCTGACCCCCTGCTCCCACAAACCCCCCCCAGCTACACCCTTTCCACCATCACTCACTTGTGCTTGTATCCCTCTTCAATCAAAGGCCTTAGCTGGGTGTATCAGCAACAGCCACTGTCTACCCGGTGGCACTGCTGAGTAGCAAAGAGCTGTTGACCTTCTCGGCCTTTTGGCTAAGATCAAGTGTAGTATGGATAGGATGCTGCACTCGGTTGAGATCGTTAGGTTACACTGAAGCTTCATATGTTTCATATGAAGCAATTTTTAAAAGCAGCATCTCGGCCTTTTGGCTAAGATGCAAATGAGCTCAAGTCTTGGAGGAGGTATTACTTTCCCTTCTCCAATCAGCTTGGCTCATGTAGATCAGGCCCAGGACAGGGTGATTTGGTCGCTCGCCCTGTCTTGTCAGCCTGGATCGGAAATGTCTCAACTTGTTGAGACTCTGAATTGGATTTGATTTGATTGAATTGGAAAAGTTTTTTTTTTAAAAAGAGCTGTTGACCTTTGATTGACTAGCAGCTCTCAAATGGGCAGAGCTTTCACCTGAGGTCCTTGATTCTAAGGGGGGAATGCTGGCCTGCAGTGCCCAAGTGGCATAAGGTGTGGTTGGGGCTTTCCCCGAAGAGAGGTGAAACAGGAATACAGTTGGGAAGTCTGCTGGATTGATCCCCAGGGCCAAACCAAGGTGTGTCACAACTTTCAGAAACTCACTGATTCTTCTCATACGGTTAAAGATTTCTTGGGGTCCTTCTACTAACAACTAGCCAGGCAATCTTACAACTGTCCTTGAACATCTCACGATTGCTGCCTTCCCATCTCACCATGGGCTTCTCTCCCTCTTGCTTCGAAATCAGTAAACACCCTTGGCTTCTTATAGCCCTCTGCCGCTAATCTATAGCTCCGAGCAGGATCGCTCTCTGCTCATCTCAAAGCTGCTTCCAGACTGACTTCAACTTCCTGTTGAGAAATCACACAAAAGCAACAAAAAAAACCTCCCACCAAACTATCCCCGCAGCAACGTGGCACACCTGGGATACCCCAGATAGAGATTTGAAATTGCCTCCAATTCCCAAACTTCCCCTGGGGGAAACCAGCAAAATAATTTATTGAGACAACTGAAGACATCCTGTCACTACCAAGAAAATTGGGTCACCATCCTTTAATATTTACCCACTTCCAAATCTGGCCCTATGAAATAAACATAAGCCATCCTTTCAGTTGCAATTACTCCAATTTGTTCACCAGCTGCTCAATCGGGGAGTTATCTTTCAATCCCCAAACTAAACAACATATTGCAAAACATACAAATCATGAAATTACATATTTGTCACAAAAGTATGATACTTGCTCAAATGGAGAGAGATTAGGAAATGTACAGGAGCAAAGTAATTTGCTCAGGGTGTACATACCAATGAAAACTAGTACACAGGTGAAAGAAATGAAGGTGGTAATGAAATGTTGGCTATTTTCAAGAGATTGAACAAACATGAACACGCTATGCTCCAACTCAATAGAGCCTTGGTCTGAACCTATCGGGAGTACTGTGCCCAACTGGGCACAGCATATCAAAACAGTGATATTGGCTTTAAGGAGAGGAACAGTCACCAGAGCTAAACTCAGAGTTAAATTACAAAGGCAGGTTGTGTAAACTTGGCTTGTTTTCTGGAGTACAGATGATCTAATTGAAATGTATGGAGGATTGAACAAGGTAGTCAGGAAAATTATTTTGTCGAATGTGGAAATCCAGAATATGATGAATAGTCTTTAGATTATAAGAGAGCCTAAAACTAGAGGGCATAGGTTTACGGTGAGAGGGGAGTGATACAGGAGTGTCCAGAGGGGCAATTTTTTATCAGAGGGTGGCGAGTGTCTGGAACAAGCTGCCAGAGGTAGTAGTAGAGGCGGGTACAATTTTATCTTTTAAAAAGCATTTAGATAGTTACATGGGTATAGAGGGATATGGGCCAAATGTGGGCGATTGGGGTTCGCTTAGGGGTTTAAAAAAAATAAAGGGCGGCATGGACAAGTTGGACCGAAGGGCGTGTTTCCATGCTGTAAACCTCTGACTCTATAGCTGGGCAATCAATGCCCATGGGGCCATATTCCTCATAAGGCTGGATCAAGGAGGAAACATTTGGTTAAAAACAAGTGAACACAGCATTCTCCGATTAACACACTGCAACATCTAATATGGCACTATGAGCATTACACATCAGGGAATTTCCAGAGCTGATCACTTACAAACAGGAATAGTACCACTAAAATTGACTTGAAGAAAAACTGAAGATTATTCTGCAGGTCCCCACTTCCCATTGCTATTTCTGCCATAAGTAACAGAATTTTTAATCTTCCCAGGCCAAATAGTCTATTTATACACATGACTTCGGAAGAGTCATCATTTTAGACAATAAATGTTTGTTCCTCTCTCCACAAACGTTTCCAGTTTTTCCGGCATTTTCTGTTTTTATTTATTCTCAATGTTTGATTAGATAGGGATAGCTAGTTGTTACTGGAGTGCTTCAGGAAATGGTGACACTGTATCAATCACAAGGCAGCAAGTTGAGAAAAGGAATAAAGTTGGAAGAACGGATACAACAGAGTGAGGCCATACTTGGGGCAGTGCATGCAGCTTGGGTCTCCTTACCCAAGCGGGAATGAGTGGATTGTCCTACGAGAGGTTCAGGTAAACTAGGTCTATATTCTCTCGGGTTAAGATGAGGGGCGATCACATTCAAACATAAAATTGTTAAGGGACTTAACAGAGTAGATACTGGCTGATGGTTCCCGTGATTGGGGAATCTAGAGCACAGGTTCAGTGTCTCAGATTAAGAGGTTGGACAATTAGCGAGAGTGAAACCAAAGCCTGCAAAGAAAATGGAAATGTGATAGGAGTGAGTGGTTACAATCTGAAATTGAATTCAATGTTGAGTTCAGAAGGCTGTCAAGTGCCTAGAAGATGAGACACTGTGCATCCCAAGCTTACACTGAGCTCCAGTGAAACACTTCAGGAGGATGAGAACAGAGGTCAGTATGAGAGCAAGATTTTTTTTAAAATCAACATACCAAACAAATACTAAGATGCAGCACTTGGAACTACAGCAGAAGCATTTACTTCATGAGGGAAGAAATGGGTATAAATTATTGTTCTTTGGCGACGCAATATCATGCATTAAAGCAAAATACTGCAGGTGCTGGAATCTGAAACAAAAACAGAAAATGCTGGAAAATCTCAGCAGGTCTGACAGCATCTGTGAGGAGAGAGCAGAGCCAACATTTCGAGTCTAGATGACCCTTTGTCAGAGCAGCTTTGATGAAGGGTCATCTAGACTCGAAACGTTGGCTCTATTCTCTCCCCCCATAGTTGTCAGACCTGCTGAGATTTTCCAGCATTTTCTGTTTTTATTGTGTTGATCATGCACTAAATGTTGTTCTCCTCCACTCCCACTTTACGCTCCTCGCCACAGATCTTAGTTAATCACCTGGGAGTTTCCAGCATTTTTGTCAGGGCACCTAGTTATTGCCTGTTCTACTACAGCAAACCTGCCATTTCACTATCACTTAAAAAAATACTCATTACATTGGGATTTAATCAAGGCTTTGTGCCATAATTGAAATAATTTTTTACTTTCCTATTAGGAGATTAGAAGCCTGATCATAATTTTCATAAATGCTTTATAGTGATATCACTTAAAAATCAATCAAGATGAATTTTCGGCTGCAGTGATAACTTCACCATCTATAATTAGCCATAAAATACTACAAGCTTGATTTTTTTTCTCCCCCCCCCCCCCCCCCAGTGGATTTGTCTCAGCATTTCTGACAATTCTCAACAGAATTCAATCCTGTTTCTTCAGAAGGACCTCTTCAAATGCAGGCAATAAAAATATAACAAAACTTACTCCAACTTATCAAAGAAGGGGTTTAATAAAGAAACTTCATTACGCAAACTTGGAGCCTCGCCCTGGGTCACTCCAAGCTCCCCACAATTCCAAACACGTTCTTATTTATAGTGAGTCAGCTGACTATTACATCATTCTGTAATTGGTTCCATGGTTTACTGGGTCAGTTGACTATTACAGCTTGTTGTCATTGTATTGGATGTAACGTGACCGAAGTTGTCACCGGTTACATTCTAACATCCTTCACCTAAGGCGTAGCTTGGAATGTCCAAATTATTAACTTGGTCAAAGCTCTGCTTCAGAAATCTTCCATCTTACAACCATAAATCTTGCTTCTCTTGAGCAAACTTAACTAAACATTGTTTGCTAATAAATTGCCATGCAACTTTAAACAATACTACATTATTAATTTGGTTGCTATCACTCATTTTCTGGAATAAAAGGAATTCAATTCATTGTAACTGGTAATGATAATGGAACAAGCCAGTCATAAATTATTAAAGATAGCTTTGCCAGAATTAATCCATTTTGGCTTCAATGTCAGGTTTGCATTATAAAAGCTGGGGGTAAAATCCTAATGTGGAGATGCCGGCGTTGGACTGGGGTGAACACAGTAAGAAGTCTCACAACATCAGGTTAAAGTCCAACAGGTTTATTTGGTAGCAAATACCATAAGCTTTTGGAGCCCTGCTCCTTCGTCAGGAGCAGTGCTCCAAAAACTTATGGTATTTGCTACCAAATAAACCTGTTGGACTTTAACCTGGTGTTGCGAGACTTCTTACTGGGTAAAATCCTATCCATTGTCCTTAAATGTGTGCTCCATTTCAGCATCTGCAACTCTTACCCATGTTTCCTGGGGTCATGCAATCAATGCCAAAGACTCGACGTTTAATCTGAAGACCACGTTTTTCCACTAACCAAACAGATGGCAAACATTTTAGCTTCACATTTAGTATTTGAAATTCCATGTTTTGGTTAACGTTTCTTACCCACTTCAGTTACACTGCCAGGTAACTAAATAGATTTATTCTTTATGCAGTAAAATGGAAGATTATCCAATGTACAAAGCATATGCAAAATATCTTTGATTTGAGATTTTGCTTTCATACACTTTAGGATAAGTTTATGAAACTAAATGTGGAGGGCAACGAATTGAAGAGGGAGATAAAAGGATAAGGGTGTCCAAAATGTTATGATTCATAATTCCTTTACGTTACACTCCAGATTATTCAACTGATCACAAACAAGGCACATTGTACAAGTATTTCCACAAACTAGTCCTCAGGACCAGAGCAAATTACTGCAGATGCTGGAATCTGAAACAAAAACAGAAAATGCTGGAAAATCTCAGCAGGTCCGACAGCATTTGTGGAGGGAGAAAATAGAGCTAACATTTTGAATCTGAATGACCCTTGTCAGAGTCGAAGATAAAGAAAACAGGACAAGATTTATACTGTTAGGGTGAGGGGGGATTGACAAAGACAAAAAGACACAAGCAGTGCAAATGGTGGTGATCATGGCTGAGAAGGGTGCTAACAGTGGCACATTACAAGATCAGAAATGTGTAAATAGCAAAACAAAAGGTAGGCTGCTCGTCAAAGGACAATTTGAGACATGTAACAGATGGCCCTAATGGGGTGTGGAATAACAAGATGGAAATAAATATTTTTTAAAATGGACAAATAAAATGACGGAAGAAATTAAAACGGAAAAATAAAAAAAAGGAAGATAAAATGAAATAAAACAACAAATATAAATGGAGCAGAGGTGGAGGTGAGAGTTCATGATCTGAAGTTGTTGAACTCAATGTCAAGTCTTGAATGCTGTAAAGCGCTTATTCAGAAGATCAGGTGCAGCTCCTCCAGTTCGCTTACTCAGGGCAGATTGCAGGGTGACTAATACCCCTCAGGGCTTGGTTTGGTGCACGATTGTTTTTGCAGCCAGCTTTGTACCACATCCAGAGTAGGTCAATAAATAAAGAAAATATATCATATTGCACTGATCTACAGTGAAATCTCCTTTATCAGCACCCCAAACTGGAATATTTGTGGGAAAGACATTGAGATTGGACTTCATGACACATCCAATCTTGTTTACTTCATTGTTGTCAGATTTGCCTTTCAGGTGTCATTTGCTTCATTGTTAAGGCGCATCAGGAATACTAGGCTGGTCAGAGAATGTATTTACACAAATGGTAACAATATTGACAATTTCAATAGCCTGAGGTATTTAACCAAACCTAATTTGATTTGGATTACAAGGAGACTTATTAACTGAAGCATTTCCTCCCATCGCAAAACTAAGATCTTATCTTCAAACTGTTGTGTGCATCTGCTGTACTTCCATGCAAAATGCAGAATTCCTTTTGATAGGCAGCAAAAATACCGTTTACCTAAAATTTCATACAAAAGGTATAAAAAAAGCTTTTAAGATAGAACTCCGAATCAGTAACATGCACTGCCCTATTTCTGTACAATGTCAAAACTTTACACATTTAACAATACACAATTGAACATTTTTACCACATTACTGGTTCAACACTTCATTTCTGATAACCGTATTATATAACATATACCACCCCCCCCAGAAGGATGAATGACTTGAGGCCATGGACCACAAAATATAAAAATCAGTCACGATAATATTGATAGCTCATGTGTATGAAGCAGATTTCACACAATTGATCTGTAGATTGCTTTACACCTAATTTACTGTACATCTCACATAACCATGCCTTTCGGCACTAGATCAAAGATAAAATCAATCAGAAACAAATATTTAGCACAGATTCAATGGGTTTCCGATTTGGACTTCAGTGGCCATGTACGACTTCCAACCAGCCTCTGTTTTCTTTCCATAATTTTCCAGATTTATTGTGTACACCCAATAGAAGGTTTATTTGAAAGTTATTCACACATTTTGGTGGCTTGATTCATTATTAAAGCAACACTGTCACAGTTAAGATGTTCAAGGCAGTTGTTTTAAATTATACAATAGGAGGGACTACAGAATCTCAAGAGTGGACATTTTATACATGAATCCTTACATGCGTTGCTAAAATGTAAAGCCACATCAAAGCAATCTACTGGAAAATATCTTGCTTCCCTGCCTGTGATTAAGTCTGACACTTGAAGGTTTTAACTTTGAGGGCAATGTCTCCCAATATGACTTTAATATTTAATCATATGCTGGCTGCACTGCAAATCTGCAAAAATCAACTTCCTGGCCAAAAGTTCTTCAGACTTTCCTTGGCGATGATTTAATAGCAATAGTTAACAGCCCAGAATGTTGTTCAACCAAATGATAGGTTTGTTAAAAAGAGAGAGTATTTCTACCTCTGCTCAAGTGAAAAGCAAGCCACTGCTTACATCAGGAGAGAAAAATTATCTGCAATCACGTTATGGAAATTCCTATTCTAGAAGGGATAATACAATACAAGTTGATGTCCTGTTGCAATGCTCAGATTTTAAAAAAACTATTCCCTCTCACCCTGCAAATGCCCCTGCTTCGTAATATTTATTTTGCCTCTTGCATTCATCTAATGGATTCAACTGCTACTCAAAAGAAAAAAAAAAGTACTAGCAACTTCTCTGGCTTACAGCTTAGAATCCTTCATCAGCTACAGAGCTAGTGAGGACTTGGAAAATTTGTCTTGGGAAAAATGAGCATATAAGTTACGAATGGGAAGGTGGTAACATTTCATACTAGAGATTATGGGAATTAATATACTTGGAATTCAAGTCAATCCCATGGCATGGATAGGAAAGAGAGTTTTAGGCTAAGAGGGACATTCTTAAATTGATCAGAAGTGACAATTGGTTTGTCCCAGAGAGCTACTTTGGACCCTCAGCATTTTACCCGTTCAAATGGGAATAGTAAGGAAAATATCAAAGTGTATAGTGTTATGAATACATATTTCAAACAAATGTGCCTCACAGCAGCAGGGACCGGGTTAGATTCCGGCCTTGTGTGACTGTGTAGTTTGCTTGTTCTCCCAGTGTCTTTGTGGGTTTCCTCTCAGTCCAAAGATGTGCAGATTAGATAGATTGGCCGTGATCAATGCGCGGGGGTTACAGATATAGGGCCTAGGTGAAGTGTTCTTTCGAAGGTTCAGTGCTGACTCGATGGGTCGAATGGCCTCCTTTGGCACTCGAGGGATTCTGTGGAAAATTATGCTTTTTTAAAAAGTTGAATGTCATCAAATTATTTGGACTGTTTTTAGGAACGGACCTGTGATTTTCTTTTAGAAAAAGGTTATAAGTTCACTTTGGACTGTGAGCAAACACATGACTTCAACTAAATGACCTCAACTAAATGACCAGCAGGGCACCCAAGGAGATAAGAACTATTTGTTTACTTGAACATGCCGGGAGAGAAAAATTGTTATTTTCATGCTGGTGATTTTCTGGAAACCACTTGACAGAGTATCTGTTCAGATCTTCCTTTTGGGGCTCAGTTTTGAGAATAAACCAACAAGAAGTTTGCCCAACTCGCTCTCTCCCTACCTCAAACTGAAATTTGGTATAGTTATCAGTATCCAGTGAGAAATCCTCATCTCAGTATAATTTGTCTGTATTTGGAAACCTGAGAAGCTGAAACAAAAGAGATGTTCCAAGAATGTCGATTCCACTGTCCTTCTCCACACCAAATCTCTATAATAAAGAACTTCAAGACAAATGGGAAGTGATCTATCTTCACACCCAAGAACACCAGATCAACAATGTCAAAACCTTTTGAACCTTATCCTTTTTCATAAAAGTTTTCCTATTGGCCAGTCGGTGTTTTTTCCCCCCTTAAATGCCAACCTCTGCAGAGATCTTACTTGTTTTGTCTTTGGTACGTGCTTATGTGCACAGAATGTGGGTGTTGGGATTGCAAATTGTATGCTGACCAGTTTTTGCAACTTTCTTTTAAGAAAGATGTTTTGCTTCATAATAAATCAATTACTGAGTTAATTGAAAAGAAGCTTCATTCAGGGTCTAACAACGGTGAAAGTAAACAATTGGTCATTTTGGTGAGCGAGTTAAACATTTAGAGTCAATGTGCATCCTGTGGAATAATGGGGCTACAGAAACTGTGCACTTTTCCTGGTCATAACAATAGATACTAAAGAAGGATACACGTTTATTGTAAGAGCAGCTCATCTCTATTCAGGAACGGAAAACAACACTGCAGGTTTAGAGTTCTGGTTAGGACTAACTTAGAGTTTTAGGTTCAACGTCATGAATCCCATTTTAGAAAGAATATAGTAACCATGCAGCGAGTACTGGAATAATTCATTAGATTGCTCCCACATTGAAGCAATTTGCCATCAAACCAAGGCAAGTGTTGAGCGGAGACTCGATACTAGTAAATCTTTTTTCAATGGGAAGAATGTTGGCTAGGGCATCAATAAAACTCGGTGTTCTCCTTTGAAAAGGCTCAGAGGTCTTCAACATTCTCCTGTACAGACCGAGTCTATCATCCAGGATAAAACATTTACCAATGCAGCACTCCTTTAGTACTGTTCGGGAGCATCAGTCCAAATTAATTGCTCAGCCTTCAGAATAGGGCTTCAAGCCAACAACCTTTTGGCTTAAGATCAGTGTACAGAAAACAGACGCAAGCTGGCACAATATCCTTTACTGCCAGAGAGGATAGAGTTTGGAATCACTTACATATAATCATTGATGCGGAGTTGCACAGGTCCACAGGATACTGGTTTAAGTTTTTAACGTTTGTGTCACAAGTAGGCTTACATTAACACTGCAATGAAGTTGCTGTGGAAATCCCCTAGTCGCCACACTCCGGTGTCTGTTCAGGTCCACTGAGGGAGAATTTAGCATCGCCAATGCACCTAACCATCACAACTTTCGGACAGCAGGAGGAAACCGGAGAACACGGAGGAAACCCATACAGACACGAGGAGAACATAAACTCCACATAGACAATGAACCAAGTTGGAAATTGAACCCAGGTCCCTGGCGCTGTGAGGTAGCAGTGCTAACCACTGTGCTGTCCATGGTTACTGGACTGGGTGCAGATATTGGAATCGATGCCCATTAGAGGCCAGGGTATGGAACTTGCCAGTTGACACAAAGCAGGCACAGGAAACAATCTCTGCACCAGAATTAGGATCTTCCATCCTTATCCAAAACCTTTAGGGCAAGCTGCTCCCACCTCCATGGGCAGTTCTCCAGATAGAAGCATTCCATTTCAGGTCCCAGCTTCCAGGGTTGGAACAGAGCAGACAGCGGGAGGGGGGGGGGGGGGGGGGGGAGGAGGAGGAGGGGGAGTGTGTTTTACAGGGGGCAGTGGAAGTACTGCAGAGCAAGGAATGCCACTCCCCTGCCTCATCGCTCCAACCATTTAGAAAAAATGTTTTTACTTACTATTACCGTGGCTGTTGCTGGTGAGGCTACAGGTTCATCCTAAAGCAGAAGTGAAGCTGGTCTGAGATGGACTTTGCTCTAGGGGATATGCGTGGGAAAGCGGTTATAAAGACATACCATCCGTACTGGCATGAAAGCCGAGTTTCTAAGACTACATTTTTAGCCAAAACGTAGTATTGGAGGGGTTGGAATCCATTCCCTCCCATTTAGAGTTGCCAGGTCAGAGATGTTCCTCACCAACTCCACCCCCAGAAGTATTTTCAAATTGCTATTTCTAAATAAATAAGCTCTATGGAGCCAGAGTTTCTGGACATCAAATTCAAAAGCTAAAATCAAATATCCAATTTCATTCCTTTTTTTTCATGGTAAAGAAGATTGCCACTTCGCAGCAGAGCAAGCACTGATTGCGTATTAGCCTACATAAAAATCACACTCCTCGCCAAACAATGTCTTCCAATCTGCTTCTTGAAAGGTGTCACCATACGGATCAACGTCTTCATCAGTAATCATATCGTCATCAGCCCCATCTTTCCACAAATAATAACTGTGCCATCAAATCAATTGGATATCCCAGAAGTGACAGGAAAAAAAACTTATTTTCTTTATGCTGTTAAGTGGGTTAGGACATGGTATGCACTGCCCAAGTGTGTGGTGGAGGCAGACAAAAAATGGCAAGATCATGGGGAAGAAGGCAAGGGAATGAAACTGGCAGAGTTACTCTTACTCTAGGGGAATTTCACAGTAACTTCATTGCAGTGTTAATGTAAGCCTTACTTATGACTAATAAATAAACTTTAACTACAGAGAGCCAGGAGGGACACAATGTGCTGAATGGCCTTTTTTACTGAAACCATGCTATGATTGCTGCTCTAAACTAGGAACCAACGATACGTATATTATAATGAAGAATGAGGTTTTGTTGAGAGCATTTGAGGAGCTAGGGTTAAAATTAGAATGCAAAATCTCTCAGGCAATCGTTGGATTGTTACCTGAGCCAGAGGAAAATTGGCATGGGGCAAACAGATTAGGTGGTTAAGTTCATGGTTGGAAGTAGTGTATGAGACAGGGCTTTTCATTCATGGGGTACTGGCACCAGGGAGCTGATCTCTTAGCCTAGTTTAAGGGGAACCTGTGCCAAGACCTTGCAACGGGAATAATTAAAGCTTTAAACTAATAAGGAAGAGGCAGAAGAAAATGAAGAGAACTCAGAAGTGAGCAACTTTGAAAGCAATAAGAGAAATGACAAGGCTGTCAAGCAGAGCAGTGATTTGGATTAAAAAATAAGCAGAGTGGGTCAGAAAGCTTAACAAAGGTAATGAGGCATGAGCAACTAAGGTTACAAGAAAAAAATAGAACAAGTTAAAGCTAAAGCATATTTGAATGTGTTAAGCATTCACAACTAAATAGATGAATTAATAGTACAGATAATTAATGGTTGGATCTAATACCTGTCACGGAGACCTGGATTTGAAGTGATCACGATTGGGAATTCAAAATTCCAGGTACAGTTAAGCCAAATGGGAAAAAGGAGGGGGTTATCCTGTTAAAGGATGGGATAAAGACAGTAGAAAGAAAGGATCTTAACTTAGGAAATCAAGATGCAGAATCTATTTAGGTGAAGTGAAGAAACACAGGACAGAAATCACTGGTGGGATTAGTTTATAAGCCTCCAGTGGTAGCTTAACATGGACTGAGTACCAATTAGGTAATTAATGGTACATATAAGGAGGGCAATACAGTAATCATAGGGAACTTTTTATTGCAACTGGGCAACCAAGTTTGTTGTATTAGGTGTAGTGGATGAATTTATGGAATGCATTCAAAATTGTTTAAGATCAGCATGCCAAGGAACTAATTAAGGAACAGGCCATTTTATATCTAGTCTTGGTTATTAATTAACCTTGTCTCAATAAGCTTGTCATAAAGGAATTCTGAGGAAGTGGTTACAGTAAGAGAGGTCCAAAATGAGGGTCTTAAACCTGAACAAAGCAATGTGATGAATAAAGTAATGTGACAATATTGTGCCTTTAAGGAATGTATTCATGTCATGTTTCTTGTGAGGAGTACATTCAGTGCCAATTTATCTAGGTATCAGACAGGGGCAGCACGGTGGCACAGTGGTTAGCACTGCTGCCTCAGCACCAGGGACACAGGTTCAATTCCTGGCTTAGATCACTGTCTGTGCAGAGTCTGCACTTCCTTCACATGTCTGAGAGAGTTTCCTCTGGGTGCTCCGGTCTCCATCCACAGTCCAAAAGACATGCTCGCATTCGGTGCATTGGCCATGCTAAATTCTTCCTCAGAGTGTACCCGAATAGGCGCCGGAGTGTGGGGATTTAATTGCAGTGTTAATGTAAGTCTACTTGTGACACTAATAAATAAATAATCAATACGCTCACATGCTGAGAATGCAGTCTAAATAATCGATTTTAGCGAGGGATGTGTGCGCTTTAATTTGAGTTCATACATTTTTGTTTATTTGGTTTTTCCCCAGGTGTTTCAGAGTAGGATTTGATCAAGTTGATTGACAGAGTCATGTGCTTAAGGGAGGAAACTAATTTTACAGGAAAAAGCAGGCAGTTCCTGCCAGGTTCTGAAAATAGCCAGAGGTCTCTCTCTGGAGGCTGCTGTATGGGATTTGCTAGGAGAAATAGGTCTCTCTCTTTAGAGGTGTTCTGGAAGCTCAATGACTGTCAGCCCAAGTACAAGCACGTAAGCCTGTGTTGCTAACTGATTTGGAAGAGGAGTTGAAGTCTACAAGAGGAATATTGCTTGAATCGGAACTAGAGATAGATTAGCAGTTAAGAATTGTGATCTTGTCATGTTAACGTTTCAATTGTTAAAATTAAGCTAATTCATTCATTATAGTTAAAATGTATTGTTAAACAGTTCATTTTGATAAAAAGCTTCCTAGTGTGTCAATAGAATCACACTGGGGTGAAATACCTTATCCTCACACTAATGCCAAAGTAGAAAAAACTGTTGGAGTCTAGTCAGGTTTCATAACATACTTTGGGGCTTCTGATTGGTACCTTAACAGTAAACTATACAGTATGAAGGCCAAGAATTACAAAACTAGATTTTAAAAGATTACAGTAGAGGGGGGATTGGGAAGCATGAGAAACATTTAGAAAAATGATTTATAATTTGCAAATCTACACGCCTTTAATAAAAGCCCTATGGGAAAAGTAGTCCAACTGTGGCTAACAAATATTTTTAAGATTTAAGCATAAAATTGAAGGTTGACATTTTTTTTAAATTCCCAAAAAGAATAGTAAGACAGAGGATTCGGGGCATTTTAAAATTCCACCGAGGATAAGCAAGTAATGAAGGCAAATAGGGTACAACAGTAAACGAGAGAGAGAGAGACTCAAAGTTTCTACAAGATTACCAAAAGGTCAATATGGGTCCATTGGAGACAAAGATTGGGGAAATTATAAAGGGGGAATAAGGAAATGACAGACACTTTAAACAAATACTTTGTATTTGTCCCGTGAAGACAGCTTGGATTTATATCACAACTTTAACATAATTACACATCCCAAGAGGCTTCATATCAGCATTATAAAACAAAATATTACATCAAGCCACAGAGATTAAGTCATAAGACCAAAAGCTTAATCCGTGCGGTAGTTTTAAAGAATGATTTAAAGGGCAAGGTAGTGGGGCAGAGAGGAATAGGGACTTGGGGCCTAGACAACTAATAGGATGCTGCCATCAAGCCAAATGATGTTCTGTCATCATACAAATGAGTAATGTAGTAAATGAATTTCAGTGCCAGTGTAATGCCAAGTACGTAGGCTGTACATCCCAATGACTGGCAATTGCATCAAACAGGATACCTTCAGTTGTTCACAGCAGGAAAAGTACTGACCAGACCCAGTCAGCTTGTGCTTGCAAACTCAAAACATACTATCCAACATTAAATCTGATTTCGCTCTCGGACATGTAATAAAGGATTGTTTAGCAGGTGCGAAGAATTGCACTGAAAACCAATTTAAGATTGTCAGGTTCGCAGTGTGGCTCACTTGTGTGTGCCAGAAGCTACGCATATTCACACACAGAGCCCCGTCCTACCAAAAGCTTACTGTTCCCCAGTGCATTCAGCATGGCAACATCTCTACTCGAATCCACTTGCCAACTAATCAGCACTCTTTTCATGCAATACGAATTGTTGCTCCCTTTATAATTGGTATTCTTGCGCATCTCTCCTGATGAGTGCAAGACAGAAAATTTGGACAGCATGTCTCTTTTTCAGCAACACTCAAGGTCCGCACTTCCAAACAACTAATTACTAGAGCTTACTCGAACCAGAGCTAAATACAACAAATCCCTTGGAACCAACAGTCTACATCATAAGAATTTTAAAAGAGGTGGCTCCAAAAATAGTTGATGCATTGGTTTTGATCTTCCAGAATTTGCTAGATTCTAAAATGTTCCCCATGGGTTAAAAAGTAATAAAAACTTGCATTTCAAGAAAGGAAGGAGAGAACAAGTAGGGGAATATTGGCCAATTAATCTCATATCAGTACTAGCACAAATGCAAGAATCAGTAAGGGATATAGAACATAGAACATAGAACAGTACAGCACAGAACAGGCCCTTCGGCCCACGATGTTGTGCCGAGCTTTATCTGAAACCAAGATCAAGCTATCCCACTCCCTATCATCCTGGTGTGCTCCATGTGCCTATCCAATAACCGCTTAAATGTTTCTAAAGTGTCTGACTCCACTATCACTGCAGGCAGTCCATTCCACACCCCAACCACTCTCTGCGTAAAGAACCTACCTCTGATATCCGTCCTGTATCTCCCACCACGAACCCTATAGTTATGCCCCCTTGTAATAGCTCCATCCACCCGAGGAAATAGTCTTTGAACGTTCACTCTATCTATCCCCTTCATCATTTTATACACCTCTATTAAGTCTCCCCTCAGTCTCCTCCGCTCCAGAGAGAACAGCCCTAGCTCCCTCAACCTTTCCTCATATGACCTACCCTCCAAACCAGGCAGCATCCTGGTAAATCTCCTCTGCACTCTTTCCAGCGCTTCCACATCCTTCTTATAGTGAGGTGACCAGAACTGCACACAATATTCCAAATGTGGTCTCACCAAGGTCCTGTACAGTTGCAGCATAACCCCACGGCTCTTAAACTCCAACCCCCTGTTAATAAAAGCTAACACACTATAGGCCTTCTTCACAGCTCTATCCACTTGACTGGCAACCTTTAGAGATCTGTGGATATGGACCCCAAGATCTCTCTGTTCCTCCACAGTCTTCAGAACCCTACCTTTGACCCTGTAATCCACATTTAAATTTGTCCTACCAAAATGAATCACCTCACATTTATCAGGGTTAAACTCCATTTGCCATTTTTCAGCCCAGCTTTGCATCCTATCTATGTCTCTTTGCAGCCTACAACAGCCCTCCACCTCATCCACTACTCCACCAATCTTGGTGTCATCAGCAAATTTACTGATCCACCCTTCAGCCCCCTCCTCTAAGTCATTAATAAAAATCACAAAGAGCAGAGGACCAAGCACCGATCCCTGCGGCACACCGCTAGCAACCTGCCTCCAATCCGAAAATTTTCCATCGACCACCACCCTCTGTCTTCGGTCAGACAGCCAGTTACCTATCCAATCGGCCAACTTTCCCTCTATCCCACACCTCCTCACTTTCATCATAAGCCGACCATGGGGGACCTTATCAAACGCCTTACTAAAATCCATGTATATGACATCAACTGCCCTACCTTCATCAACACACTTAGTTACCTCCTCAAAAAATTCTATCAAATTTGTGAGGCACGACTTGCCCTTCACGAATCCGTGCTGACTATCTCGGATTAATCCGCATCTTTCTAAATGGTTGTAAATCCCATCCCCAAGGACCCTTTCCATCAATTTACCAACCACCGAAGTAAGACTAACCGGTCTATAATTACCAGGGTCATTTCTATTCCCTTTCTTAAACAGAGGAACAACATTCGCCATTCTCCAGTCCTCTGGCACCATCCCCGTGGACAGCGAGGACCCAAAGATCAACGCCAAAGGCTCTGCAATCTCATCCCTTGCCTCCCAAAGAATCCTAGGATACATTTCATCAGGCCCAGGGGACTTATCGACCTTCAGTTTATTCAAAACTGCCAAGACATCCTCCCTCCGAACATCTATTTCCTCCAGCCTATTAGCCTGTAACACCTTCTCTTCCTCAAAAACATGGCCCCTCTCCTTGGTGAACACTGAAGAAAAGTATTCATTCATCACCTCGCCTATCTCTACTGACTCCATACACAAGTTCCCACTACTGTCCTTGACCGGCCCTAACCTCACCCTGGTCATTCTTTTATTCCTCACATAAGAGTAAAAAGCCTTGGGGTTATCCTTGATCCGACCCGCCAAGGACTTCTCATGTCCCCTCCTAGCTCTCCTAAGCCCCTTTTTCAGCTCATTCCTTGCTAACTTGTAACCCTCAATCGAGCCATCTGAACCTTGTTTCCTCATCCCTACATAAGCTTCCCTCTTCCTTTTCACAAGACATTCCACCTCTTTTGTGAACCATGGTTCCCTCACTCGGCCATTTCCTCCCTGCCTGACAGGAACATACCTATCAAGGACATCCAGTATTTGTTCCTTGAAAAAGTTCCACTTTTCATTAGTTCCTTTCTCTGACAGTTTCTGTTCCCAACTTATGCCCCCTAATTCTTGCCTAATCGCATCATAATTACCCCTCCCCCAATTGTAAACCTTGCCCTGCCGTACGGCCCTATCCCTCTCCATTGCAATAACAAAAGACACCGAATTGTGGTCACTATCTCCAAATTGCTCTCCCACAACCAAATCTAACACTTGGCCCAGTTCATTTCCCAGTACCAAATCCAATGTGGCCTCACCTCTAGTCGGCCCATCCACATATTGTGTCAGGAAACCCTCCCGCACACACTGCACAAAAACTGCCCCATCCAAACTATTTGACCTACAAAGGTTCCAATCAATATTTGGAAAGTTAAAGTCCCCCATGACAACTACCCTGTGACCCCCACACATATCCATAATCTGCTTAGCAATTTCTTCCTCCACATCTCTATTACTATTTGGGGGCCTATAGTAAACTCCTAGCAACGTGACCGCTCCTTTCCTATTTCTAACTTCAGCCCATATTACCTCAGTGTGCAGATCCCCCACGAAGTGCCTTTCCGCAGCCGTTAAACTATCCTTGATTAACAATGCCACTCCTCCACCTCTTTTACCAGCTTCCCTACACTTAGTGAAACATCTATACCCCGGAACGTCCAACAACCATTCCTGTCCTTGTTCTACCCACGTCTCCGTAATGGCCACAACATCGTAGTCCCAAGTACCAATCCACGCCCCAAGTTCATCTACCTTGTTCCGGATGCTCCTTGCATTGAAGTAGACACACTTCAACCCACCTTCCTGTCTACCAGTACCCACCCTTGACCCTGATACCTTCCCCAATATCTCACCACCCTCACTGACTTCTGGACTACAACTCCCTTTCCCACTCCCCTGACAAATTAGTTTAAACCCCCCTGAAGAGCCGTAACAAATTTCCCTCCGAGGGTATTGGTGCCCCTCTGGTTCAGGTGCACCCCGTCCTGTTTGTACAGGTCCCACCTTCCCCAGAACGTGTTCCAATTATCCACGTATCTGAAACCCTCCCTCCTACACCATCCCTGCAACCACATATTTAACTGCACTCTCTCCCTGTTCCTCAACTCGCTATCACGTGGTACCGGCAACGTACCAGAGATGACCACATGTTTCGTCTTGGCTCTCAGCTTCCAGCCCAGCTCCAGAAATTCCTGCTTTAAATCCCCGTCCCTTCTCTTACCTATGTCATTGGTACCAATGTGCACCACGACTTGTGACTATTTCCCCTCCCCCTTCAGAATCTGGAAAACACGGTCTGAGACATCACGGACCTTGGCATCCGGTAGGCAACATACCATCCGTGAGTCTCTTTTGCTGCCACAGAACCTCCTATCTATCCCTCTAACTAACGAGTCCCCAATAACTAGCGCCCTCCCGCTCTCCCCCTTTCCCTCCCGAGCCACCGAGACGGACACAGTGCTGGAGATCCTCTCACTGCGGCTCCCCACTGGTATGTCATCCCCCTCAACCGTATCCAAAGCGGAATACTTGTTGCTAAGGGGAACGACCACCGGGGATCCCTGCACGGACTGCTTCCTCCCAGCCCCTCTCACCGTCACCCATCTGTTTTCAATCCTCGGAGTAACTGTATTCCTAAAGCTTGTGTCTATGGCCATCTCTGCGTCCCTGATGATCCTAAGTTCATCCAACTCCAGCTCCAGTTCCCTAACACGGTTTTGGAGGAGCTGCAGATGGGTGCACTTCCCACAGGTGTAATCAGTAGGGACACTGTCGTCGTCCCTCACCTCAAACATAGTGCAAGAGGAACATTGCACTGCCTGCACACCCATCCCCTCTAGATACCTTGCCAGTACCAGGTAGAAAGTGCAAAAATGAATTCAACTCACCCCTACTCGCCCTTTCAGCCTAAGCCCTGTGAGCCAAAGTCTTATAGCTCACACTCTGCTTCCCACACACTCCACTGCCCGCTCCCGACGCTGCCCGCCGTATACTGCAGCCTACCTTTTATACTTCACGCGCTTAAAAAACCCTTCCCAGACTCCTTTGCTGCCCACTTCTAGTTTTCACTTTAAACTTGAAAAACTGCTGTTAAAGTAAAGGCCAAAAAAATACACACACTAGCTGACTAATTAAATAAATAAACAATTCAATTCAATATGATAGGGCATTTATAATTATAGCATGATGGGTAAAGAGGATGGTGTGTATTTGTATTTTTTTGAAATCAATGAGGTGCCACAACTTAGTTTTCAATGAATTAAAAATTGATCAATGAACAAAAAGGAATAAATGGGTAATTTGAAGCACCAAGCTATAATAGTGGTATAGCGCAAGAATCAGTGTTTGCACCTCAGCTAATTTTATCTTTCATGGGTTGTGGGCATCGCTGGCTGAGCCAGTAGTTATTGCCCATCCCCAATTGCCCTTGAACACAATGCCATTTCAGAGGGCAGTTAAAAGTCAACATCATTGCGGTGGATCAGATGTAGGCCGGACCTGGTAAGGATGGCAGATTTCCTTCCCCAAAAGGCATTAATGAACCAAATGAATTTTAAACAACTGATGATTGTTTCCTGGTCACCATTACTGAAACTAGCTAATAATTCCATCAGCTGCTGTGGTAGGATTTGAACCCATAATCAACATAAGAGCATAATCAAGTACCCCACACACCCTGGACATTCACTCTTCCATCGTCTTCCGTCGAGAAAAAGATACAAAGGTCTGAGGACACGCACCAACCGACTCAAAACAACTTCTTCCCTGCTGCTATCAGGCTTTTGAATGGATCTGCCTCGCATTAAGTTGATCTTTCTCTACACCCTAGCTGAGACTGTAATACCACATTGTCCACTCTCTCCTTTCCTTCTCTATGTATGGTTTGCTTTGTCTGTATAGTGTGCACGAAACAATACTTTTCACTGTATAGTAATACATGCGACAATAATAAATCAAATCAAAATCATACTTTTTTAAAAAAATTCGGTCATGGGATACAGCTGTCACTGGTTAGTCAAGTATTTATTGCCCTTCCCAAATTGATGCTGAGAATGTGGTGATGAGTTGCCTTCTTGAACTACTATGGTCCATACCTTGTCAGAACACTCTTATTGCTGTTCCCAGGCCCAGCCATGTTCCACCACTCGCGCCAAACGGGCGCAAAAATCGCAGCATCAGTCTCAAAATAACCAGTCAACCATTTAGGACTGAGATGAGAAGAAATTTCTTCACCCAAAAGGTTGTGAACCTTTGAAATTCTCAACCCCCGAGAGTTGCAGGTGCTGTTGTTGAGTATATTCAAGTCAGAGTGATGAATTGCTTTGAAATGCTAAGTGCATCAAGGGACATGGGGATTATGCACAAAAGTGGCCGAGGTAGAAAAGCAGCCACGATCTTACCAAATGGCCAAGCAGGCTTAAAGAACCAAATGGGCTACTCCTATTAACATAATGACTTTACCATGGTAAGAAAAATATCCTACATTAGAATAGACTTTCTAATGAAACTATAGTATTCTGCAGGATTATTTCTTGAATAAATTTCAAATTAAGCATAAAAATACACTTCAAGTGGAGTGCTCGCCATTTTTGATCATCGCTCACCGCACTTGTAGATTGCGTGTTGAGTATCACACTGGCTTTTGATCTGTAATAAAATTTTAGTAGCCAGATCTGTAATGTAGCTTTTTGATTGAATAACAATGAGTTGGGGGGCGGCGCAGTAGCACAGTGGTTAGCACTGCTGCCTCACAGCCCCAGGGACCCGGGTTTGATTCCTGGCTTGGGTCACTGTCCATGTGGCGTTTGCACATTCTCCCCGTGTCTGCGTGGGTTTCCTCCGGGTGCGACAGTTTCCTCCCACATTCTGAAAGATGTGCTGGTTAGGTGCATTGACCCGGACAGGCGCCGGACTGTGACGACTAGGGGAATTTCACGTAACTTCATGGCAGTGTTAATAAAAGCCTTACCCGTGACCAATAAATAAACTTTACTTTACTATTTATCACATTGTTTGACATTATTTCATAGCAAGGAGTGCAATCCCAATTTAGATAGGCACTTTCTTACAGATTACTTTTCTCCAGTTGAATCACTGAAAAGAGAATGACTGAGAACCACCTTTTTAGTTTCAGTATCTCAGGCTGCTTTTGATCAAGTTTTAACGCATCATGTCCAAAGATTAATTCTGATAGCCACAGATCTGGTAACTCCAAGTCAACAGGAACATCTTGTGCCTCCAGATCCTATGGTGCTGATAACACAGTAAAGCTTGTATTAATGTTGTTCATTTACTTCTGCACCTAGCCAAGGCTCAAGTGGACAAGAGTGTGACAAAGTCTTAAGACATCTTTTTTTTCCTTTGAAGCTCTTCAGCTGCTGGGTTTCCTTGCATTCCCTCTCCTGTCCCCCATTCTTCTATCTAAACATCATCGTCTCTACAGCACAAATGGTGCTATACAAATAAAGTTGTCATAGTTGGTGTGACGTTAGTGGGCCTTTAAGAGTTTTTTTCATTCATGCTCACGGCCTTAGGAAAAAACAAACTGTGGGCAGGTCAGGTGACAGGGATTTCATTTTCAGTTTGGAGCTACAGGTTTGAGTTTTTAGAAGGGATAGCAAGCCATAAATAAGTGTTTTCCCTCTCTCCCTGTTGTTTGGAAAATTCTGTTGCTTCACTGAGAACAATAATTTGTTTTCCTGAAGGGTGAAGGTCTTCTGTTGTTGGGGGCGGGACCAGAGTCTCTCTGGCATTTTGGGTAACTGTCTCGTCTTCAAACTGTTCTGAGTCAAGAGCATTTGACTGCAGAATTCAACTAACAGCCTCAATCCCAGTATCATGTAAACCTTAATCTGTGCTGTGTTGAACCTGTTTAAAGGGTTGTTTATGGAGATTGGTTTGATTGGGACAGCTTATATATATTCATTAAGGGTTATACATTATTGTGGTTGTTTTGTTTGTAATTGTTAGAAGTTGCCTATTTTCTTTCCATACATGTTAATTATATTCTTAAATAAACATTGTTTGATAAAAGCTCCCTAGTGGGTCACTTGAATCATACTTGAAGTGAAACATCTCATGCTTATCCTAGATTCAAGATGCAAAAATTATGATCCAGGGCTCCATAGAATACTTTGGAGTTTCTGACCCGAACCATAACAGTTGGGCAGTTTAAACAAAATAATGTTGACAAAAAGTCATCTGTTCAGAGATTAGTAGCTGCAACCTAAAATAATTTAGAAGCTACATATCTAAATTACAAGGCATCAATTTAATTACTGGGAGTTAAAAAAGTTCCATATAGTCAAATTAAATGATACATTGGCTTTTATTGTGATTTTTGATGTAACATACCATTTAGAGGATAGCAGCATGATATCACCAGAAGGGGGTGTGTGTCATGTGATCTAACCTTAATTTCACTCTGGCCTGTGAGCAGAACACAGCACATACAGCTCTGATGTCAAGTTTTCTACTTTTGTATAACTGTTCTCTTGTGCCTAATTGTGGGTTCTAATTAATGAACCCACAATGTGTTGAGGCAATCCCTAATGAGCAATTGGTGCCTTTTTACCATTCTAAAAATGAGAGTTCATAGAATCATAGAAACCCTACATTACAGAAGGAGGCCATTCGGCCCATCGAGTCTGCACCGACCACAATCCCACCCAGGCTCTACCCCCATATCCCTACATATTTACCCGCTAATCCCTCTAACCTACGCGTCTCACGACACTAAGGGCAATTTTTAGCATGGCCAATCAACCTAACTCGCACATCTTTGGACTGTGGGAGGAAACCGGAGTACCCGGAGAAAACCCACGCAGACACGAGGAGAATGTGCAAACTCCACACAGACAGTGACCCAAGCTGGGAATCGAACCCAGGTCCCTGGAGCTGTGAAGCAGCAGTGCTAACCACTGTGCTACCGTGCCGCCCTGAGTTCTCAGTGGACAAATTAAAGTACATATCAGGGAGGCAATGATGTAGTGGTAATTTCATTGGACTAATAATCCAGAGCCCAGGAAACTGCTCTGGAGACCCGGGTTCGATTTTCACCATGACAGATGTTGAAATTTGAAATCAATAAAAATGTGGAATTAAAAGTCCAATGATGACCATAAAACCATTGTCGATTGTCAGAAAACCACATCTCCTTTAGTGAAGGAAATTTGCCATCTTTACCTGGTGGTCTGGTCTACATGCGACCACAGATCCTCAGCAATGTGGTTGTCTCTAAACTGTCCTCTGAAAAGCCCAGCAAGCCACTCAGTTCAAGGATGATGAGAGATGGGCAATAAATGCTGGCCTTGGCAGCAATGCCCACATTTCATGAAAAAAAATTACATAAATTTCATGTGAAACATGGAAAATTTACAATGCTCAAATCCCGATATTTAGCACATTTCAAATATCTGTAATTCAGGTGCTGCGCCACTTGAAAGCAATGTTTTCAAATCGTTATCCAATAAAGACTTCTACAAGATTCACAATTAACTTTCGATGACTGGCATTCATCTGCCACCTTTTCACAACTTCAGAACATCTCAAAGCATTTGTCAGCCAATTGCGCACTTTTGAAGTGTAGTCACTGTTATATGTGTTTTGTTTTCACACAGCAACCAATTTGCATTCGAGCTTGTACAAACAATGTGATAATAAACACAAAACCTGTTTTTGTGATGCAGGTTGAGAAATAAATATTGGCCAAGACACCAGGGATCACTAAGATGACGGCAAAATACTACAGATGGTGGAATCTTAAACAAAAACAGAAAATGCTGGAGAAACTCAGCAGGCCTCGAGTTCTTTAATAGTCACCCGAGATGACAGAAAGGGTCTTGGTTTAAAGTCATTGAAAGACAGCACATGTTATAGAACAGCACGCACACACGGGCGAATTTTACTGCCCTGCCCGCCACGGGAATCAGAGCGGGCGAGGGGCGGACCATGGAATGGCCCGTTGACCTCGGGTGAGATATTCCGGTTTTGGGGCGAGTGCAGCCAGAAAACCCCACTCCAAGTGTCAATCTTGAATCCTCTTCATAACAGCGCAACCACTGAAGAATCCAGGAGATGAAAGAATACCAATTAGATGTTTAAAGTGCAGTAAATGAAATGCTACTTGTACGTAATTTTTAAAAAGTCTGTAAATAACTCCAGTCTATGAAACATTAGTCAGTTTCCAAATGATATCTTGCTTTGGATAAAAGGTAGCATATATTAACTTTACTCAGACTATATAATCATCTTGCAACCACTTGATTATACAAATACTAAAAACAGTCCTACGATTTGCAATGAAAAATCAAAGCCACGATAGAAGGATCAAAATCTCAGCATTCAAAAATCTTGTCAAAACTAGATGCTTGTAAACAAAATAATTAGAAGGCAAAGATAAAAATTGAAACTGAGCCAAGTTGCATGTCAATAGTTACTGACCAGAGTACAAATGAAGAAAGAGGTTTACAAACTGTAAACTATAGATAAGGTGACATCCAAATATTGTTGAGGCCTGTTGAAAAGCAGTGGCTTTAAACATTGTAATTGTTGAAAAACAATACTACCCTATTGCTGGTGATATTTCACTAATGGGAAATTAATGTACTAAATTAAATTCCACAATGTTAGCTAATTATCTGTGTAACAAAAATTATAAAATATTACAATGGGGTATAGAAATTGTTGTTTACTTTTGCAACAATTTTCTAACCCTCGCATCATACACACTGCTGAAGGTTTTGTGCAGACTATTGCATCACATTGGATTCAATGGCGCCGGATCGCGGAGATTTCTTGTGAGCCGTGCCCTCTAATTCTATCTTTTGCTTTTAAAACTCTAAGTTGATCTTTCTCTACACCTTAACTACGACTGCAACACTACATTCTGCACCCTATCCTTTCCTTCTCTATGAACGGAGTGCAGAGTCTGCATGTTCTCTCCGTGTCTGTGTGGGTTTCCTCCGGGTGCTCCAGTTTCCTCCAAGTCCGAAAGACGTGCTGGTTAGGTACATTGGCCATGCCAAATTCTCCCTCAGGTGTACCCGGACAGGCGCCGAAGTGTGGTGACTGGGGGATTTTCACAGTAACTTCATTGCAGTGTTAATGTAAGCCTATTTGTGATGCTAATAAATATATAATGAATGGTATGCTTTATCTGTATAGCGTGCAAGAAACAATACTTTTCACTGTATCCTAATACATGTGACAATAAATCAAATCAAACATTGCAGGTCAGGAGCATTCTTTAAAAAAAATGTATTGCATCTTCATTTTATATCCACATTTCCAACAACAGTCACTGATTAGTGGATCAGAAGCAGGAACTATTGACAATGATTCCCCCCTCTCATCCAAAGATGTCAGGGCTGGTTATTTGCGCCCCTAGTCAACCTTCTTAAACACTTCAGCCCATGTGATGAATGTACTCCAAAAGTGTTGTTTGGTAGAATCAATGTCATGCAGCACATGGTTATTCGGTCCATTGAGCCCGTGGCAGCTCTCAGAGTTATCCAATTAGTCCCAATCCCCCCACATTTTCCCAGCAATTTTCTCAAAAAGCAATCCAATTCCACTTTGAAATTTTCAGTATCGCTGAATCAGATTTTGGGCAGTGCATTCCAGTTCAAAACTGCCTGCATGAAAATTGATTCGCCTCACCAGACTCCTTTGTCAATTACTTTAAATCATTGTCCTTTGGTTACCAAGCCTCAAACCACTGGAAAAGGTTTCTCAGTATTTACTGTATCAAAACCCTTCATGTACTGTTTGCTTTTAAACTGCAAGGAGTTCCAGGATTCTGGCCCAGTGGTAATGGTAGAATGGCAATACAGGATCAGGATTAAAAATCAGGATGATGTGCGACTTGGGAGGGGAATTGCAATTGGTGCTGTTCCAATGCACCTGCTTTCCTTGTCCTTCTAAGTAGTAGAGGTCATGGAATTAGCCCGTCAAAGAAATCTGGGGAAGCTGCTGCAACACATCTTGTAGATGATACACACTACAGCCGCAATGCACCTGTGGGGAAGGAAGGGAATGTTTAAAGGAGTGGATAGGATAACAATCCTATCCTGACCATCCTTTATCCTGGATAGTGCCCAGCATCTTCAACATTGTTGAAAGTGCACCCATCTAGATCAAGTGGAAAGTTTTCGATTACACACCAGATTGATACTTTGTAGGTGGTGGAAAGACTTGGGGAGTTTCACGCCATAGAATACTCAGCCTCTGGCTTAGTTGTGTAGCCACAGTATTCATGTGGTTGACACAGTTGGGTTTCTGATCAATGGTCATCTTTAGAACAGTGCTTCCGCAACCATCTCCCAGTGCGAATTCTTTTTAATGCCCCAGGCTTCACGTGACCCCTTAATTTTGGGGGGGGAGGGGGGGAATAATGTTTTGACTTCAGATATTGAACATGATGGGAAGTGTTTAGACTGCAGAGTTTTTCAAATTCCTATCTTTTCACAGCTTTCTTTGCAACAGCAGCAATCAGGCCCCAATTAGGCAAATGCCTCCATTTGTAAAAAAACACAAGGATTAAAAGGGGCCTTGTAGCTGTTAGTATTCAGTCAAGAGCTGCACAAAAGCCATTGCTGCCTCAGGAGCTTGCAACCCCAAAATCTCATCTCGTGACCGCACTGGGGGTAATGATCTAAAGTTAGTAAGCCCTGTTCAAGGATAACGTGTGGGGAAATCCAACAACAAAAATGTCATTGGCTGCCAAAGGCAAGTGGTTAGATTATATTTTGGAAATGGTCGCTGCCTAGCATCTGTGAGGCATGAATGTTATTTGCCAATCAATAGTCAAAGCATGGAATTGTTCTAGGTCTTTGACACGGACTGCTTCAGTATCTCACGAGTTCCAAATGCAACTGAACACCAAGCAACCATCCTGACTTTAGACTTTAAAAGGGAAGGTCATATTGTTAAGATACAAAACAATTTCACGTGGCTATATACTTTTGAGCAGAAGCTTAAAACTGAGACATGACCAAATAAACTCGGAATGAATTGAAGCAGCGTCTAAAATTCAACCACAGCCCTAACACAGCTCTACTTCAGCAGCAAGTGATTATCTTGTGCGTTACATGGTTCAGCATTCCTGTTCTAATAAAACAGCTCATCTTTTAACTTACTGCAAGTTAAAAATGCCATTGATGTTACCTGCAAGTGTCTCTCAAAACCCTGAAGGATAACTTGAAACATTAGTTCTTAGTGGGTGTGTATTTGTTTGGAACAACATGGGGAACAATATACAACCCAGTGAGGAAACTAGCCCAGTCTGTTTGCAAAGAATTAATAGTATTTATCAAAGTAAAAGCAAAAACACAGGACAAGAAAGACTAAATTACACCATGACACTGTTTAAACACATGGTTTTACCAGAAATTATCTCTTGTTCCCAAAATATTCCCACATTCTTTGAACTCACCAAGACACCCCTTTTCCCAAACAACTTCCATTTTAGTAACTCCACAAGTCAAATCCAGTTCATAGTTACTACATTACACAGCTTAGATGACCAAGTCTTGGAAAATGACTTTTGCTGGTTCAGCGAAGGTCAAAAAACTGTCTTTTTTTAAGCGGCAAATATCTGCAATCTGCTGTGGCTCTAAATGTTAGATGGAACAGACCTCCGTGGCTCGGATCACAAATGGAACTGGCCTCTCTGAAGGTTTTGGTTTGTCTGGCTGTTGGATGGAGAACTATCCCCTTTTCCCAATGAGGGTGCTAGCAGTTATACTGTTCAGCCACTTTGACATCCACCCTATGGATTCAGTTGTCTCTCTCCCAAATTCCTTGCCTTTAAAAGTTATCAATTTTGTATAGCCCCATTAAGCTCTGGCAAACAATGTTTCTGATATGGCAATTTGCATCTCAATTTCTCTAGATGCCTGCTAATTTTGTTACTGAGCAAATCACATCTCAGTATTCCTATAGATGCCTGCTAATCCTGTTACTTGTCTGATTTTTCACAGAATCATAGAATCCTACAGTGCAGAAGGAGGCCATTCAGCCCATCGAGTCTGCATCAATCATAATCCCATCCAGGCCCCATCCCTACAACCCCATGCATTTACCCTAGTTAGTCCCCCCAATACTAAGGGGCAATTTAGCATGGCCAATCCACCTAACCCGCACATCTTTGGACTGTGGGAGGAAACCGAAGCACCCAGAGGAAACCCACACACACACAGGGAGAACATGCAAACTCTGCACAGGCTGCGACCCAAGCCGGGAATCGAACCCAGGTCCCTCGCGTTGTGAGGCAACAGTGCTAACCACTGTTCACTGTTAACCTCATTAACTTCCAGATCCCTGAAAAAGTAAGTTCACGGGAGAATTCTGGTATATAAAGTAATATTCATGCACATTGATGTAGATCAAGAAAAAAAAAAATCTGATTTTGGATTCCAAGTTAGAGCCTGAAATTATCAAGCAGAATGCTGACTTGCAACTCCTTGGTAATTTAGGAGCTATAATTTTCTGGGTTCCCGCAGGGAATTGAGCAGCAGTCTTAAGAACCAGGCTAGCAGCTTTAAAACACCACTATATCCCAGGCTATTCACGCCACGGCTAATGCCATGAGCATCTGCATATCCACGAATAAGCAAACAACAGTCTTGCCTCTAATATCCTACCATTCAGGAGGTACATTTTTGATTTCTTCATCTCAATAAGCGTTCCGAGAAGGAAAGCACTTTCTTTAGCAAGAGAAATTGCGGTTGTGGGAATTAGGGAGATAATTTCAACTCACTTTTGAGGTAAGTTTGAGCTTTTATTCTGTTTCCCCACTTCCTCTTCTGGGTTGCTGAAGCAAAGATATACTGATTGGATGAGGCATTGCCATGGACATGAAAAGAAAAGGCACAATGGTTGGGCATGTTCCTTTTGCCTGCAAAGGACAGATCTCCCGCATAATATGAAAGCAAAAATACTGCGGATGCTGGAATCTGAAACAAAAACAGAAAATGCTGGAAAATCTCAGCAGGTCTGACAGCGCGTGTGGCGAGAGAATAGAGCCAACGTTTCGAGTCTGGATGACCCTACGTCAGAGCTCTCTCATAACCCTTCTTTTGCTCCTTCCTTAGGGCTGCAGGATGACAACAGAATGACAATGTCATGTGCAGCAAAAAAAAGGAAGGGAAAGTCAACTGCATGAAATACACATGTTTAAAGTTACTTTGTGCAGTGGATAGTCAGAAGCTTTGTGCCAGGGTGGAAGAGTCAATTACGAGGGGGCATAAATTTAAGGTGCAAGGGGCAAGGTTTAAAGGAGATGTGCAAGGCACAGTTTCACTCTCACACACACGACTTTTAAGGAGCATCTTGACAATTACACGAAGAGGATGGGAGTAGAGAGATATGGTCCCCAGAAGGGTAGGGGGCTTTAGTTCAAATGGGCAGCATGGTCAGTGCAGGCTAGGAGAGCCAAAGGGCCTGTTCCTGTGCTGCAATTTTCTTTGTTCTTGGAGTTCAAGAAAGAAAAAGACAATTTTTCACTTGTTTTTAGTACAAAAGTTGCTTCTCTCCTGCAGATTTTGTCTTTTGTGAAGCAGATGAAAGATGTGAAGGATTTACAGGATTTATGAATTCCCGGGCAATCAGTAGTCATGTCTTTGTCCTCTGATCCGTCCAACATGTACACTGCACTCAATTGCATTGCGTGGTCACTTTGCCCAACAGATCCTCAATCCCCAATGACCTTGACAGTTTTCAACTGGCAGTAGCTCATCTGATACTTTTTATTGAGCCAGCTAAGTGAGAATACAAGACAATATTCAGCAAAAAACAGTCAAGGCAAACAAAATAAGGCAGCATCTCCCGGTTACAGATGCATCATAGAAAGCATCCTTTCTGGATGCATCACAATTTGGCATGGCTGTGCAAGAAACTACAAAGGGTCATGAACAAAGTCCAGTCCATCACGCAAACCAGCCTCCCATCCACTGACCCTGTCTACACTTCCCACTGCCTCGGAAAAGCATCCAGCATAATCAAGGACCCCACGCACCCAGTTAAACTCTGTTCCACCGGGAAAAAGATACAAAAGCCTGAGTCACGTAACAACCGACTGAAGAACAGCTTCTTCCCTGCTGCCATCAGACTTTTGAATGGACCTACCTTATATCAAGCTGATTTTTTTTTACACCCTATGACTGTGAGACTGCATTCTGCACCCCCTCCTTCTCTATGAATGGCATGCTTTGCATAGCGCACAAGAAGCAATACTTTTCACTATACTAATACGTGATAATAATAAATCAAATCAAAACTTCATACCGCACAATAGCAGCATGTTGCACAAGATGTGATCTTTTTTGTTGCAGAGCAGTCGTGTATTTTCATAGCAAGAGGAGAGCAAAGGAACACTCATTGCTATATATGTTTGAAATATCACAGATACTGATGTTTCCTCAAGAGAAACTATAATCCGATTAATAGCTAAAAGGATAAAAGTTAGAGGGTCAGAGGTGAGAAGCAGGGTGTCCCAAATGAATTACTGAAGCATCTTTGCACAAATAAAAACTAAGGATTGATGACAATTGGAGAAACATTTTTCATATCAGTAAAGCTCTTCCCAAGGAATGAATGGGATTCATTTGAAATGTTAGAATCAGAGAGATTGGCCAGAAGTGTAAAGGAGCATTGGGAGGTCTTAAAATAATTGGGACCGAGACTGTTCTGGTCGTCTTTTGACTGCAGATTCTTCAGGACAAGGAAACAGAGTAAAGATGTTGCCAATTATAAATGACAATTGGGGGCTGTCTTTGACTGCAGGTCCTTTAGGATAAGGAGCCACAGTAAAGATGTTGCCAATTATAAAGGACAATTTGGATTAGATCATTGGAATCAGGATAATTCCAGCATGACTGATTCACAAGCAACAATTATTCCCTTAAAATACTTCCATGCCAATGCGAGACAAATTAGAAATGAAATCACATTCATATGCAGCAATGGGAGAAATAGGCATTCAAAAAATAATCAGTATCTCCTGATGGTGAAACGTAAATCATAGAATCCTACAGTGCAGAAGGCGGCCATTCGGCCCATTGAGTCTGCACCGACCACAATCCCACCCAGACCCTACCCCCATTATCCCACATATTTACCCTAGCTAGTCCCCCTGACACTAAGTGGCAATTTAGTATGGCCAATCCATCTAACTCGCACATCTTTGGACTGTGGGAGGACATCGGAGCACCCGGATCACACAGACACAGAGAGAATGTGCAAACCCCACACAGACAGTGACCCAAGCCGGGAATCAAACCCAGGTCCCTGGTTGTGAGGCAGCAGTGTTAATCACTGTGCCACCCTAAATCAGGTGCCTCAATTTTAATTGAAGGACAATACCAGCTATTGAAAGGACAGAATAGAATAGCATGCTGAGGAATACAGCTCTAATTGTTAGGAAGGATTTGATTCTTTAAAATATTGGTCTGCAAGGAGTAGCTAAAACAAATGGAGTGAAGTCAGCCTGAAATTGGTTATCCATCCAAGGAGAGGGCACTGGTTCAATGAGGAGTGTCAGGGAACATGCCAGGAGCAGGCACCAGGCCTACCTAAAAATAAATCTTGTGAAGCCATACAGAATTCATGTACGTTAGTCAGAACTAAGTGATCCCCCCACAACCAGCAGTCAGGTCAAAGTTCTGCACATCCAGTTGTGAATGAATGATGCTGAACAACTAACTGGAGTTGAAGGCTCCACAAACATCCCCACCCTCACCAATGGGGGAAGACAGCACACCATTACAAATGGCAAGACAGAAGCACTTAAGCCAAAGGTGCAGAGTGGATGAACCCTGCTGAAGCCCCACCATTATGGAGGCCAGCCTTTAGACAATCAATTCATCGCCTCTGTCCATGTTCCCATGCAGCAAGACTTGGACATCAGCTCAAGTTGGAATGTTACATAGCAAATAACATTTGTGCCACACAAGTGGAAGATAATCTCCAATGAGAGAATCTAACCATCTTGTTTGACATTCAATTCAATTGTATTACCATCACTGAATCAACCATTGACCAGAAACCGAACTGGACTAGCCATATAAATAATGCTGCTACAAGAGCAAGTGAGGTGCTTGGAATTCCACAGTGCGTATCTCACCTCCTGACTTCCCAAAGTCTGTCCACCATCTACAAGGCACAAGTCAACAATGTGATGGGAATGCTCTCCACTTGCCTGGACAAGTACAGCTTCAGCAACAGTCAAGAAGCTTGACACCATCCAGGAGAAAGCAGCCTACTTGACTGGCACTCCATCTATCACCTACACATTCACTCCCTTCATTACCAGTGAACAGTGGCAGTACGTACCATTCACAAGATGTACATATTAACTAACAAAGATTCCTTTGACAGCACTTTCCAAATCCATGATCTCTACCACCTAGAAGGACAAAGGCAGCAGGTCGAAGACAGCAGAAAAACCATCACCGTAGTCAGTTTCCCCCACCTCACTTCAGATTCCAGGCTGTGGGCAACAGCTTTTTTAAAAATTTAAACCATGATAAAGCAGTCACTTGGTTCCATTCTCGTCTACCTAATCGTAGCCAGAGAACTGGCTTCACTTCCCAAACTGGTACCTCTGGTGTATCCCAAACATCTATCCTTTCCCCACTCATATTTCTTATCTATTGCTTTACCTTGGTGACATTATCTGAAAGCACAGCATTAGTTTTCACAAGTTAAATCAATGACACACAGATTGCCTCACCATCAGTGCGCTGGATGACGACACTACTGGTGGTAAAAGTATGCAACATCCAATAGTGGATGAGCACACATTTCTTGCAATTTAATATTTGAAAGACTGAAGCTACTGTCTTTGGTCCCCATTCCAAACTTAGTTTCCTAGCTACTGACTCCATCCCCCTCCCTGGCAACCACCTGAACCAGACTGTCTGCAACTTTGGTGTATTATTGAGCTAGAGTTAAGCTTCTGACCATATCTGCGAGATTACTGAAACTGCTTGTTCCTATCTCCACAATATCATCTCCACTTCAGTGCGACAGCAACCCTCATCCATACCTTAGTTAACTTTAGACGACTATTTCAACGTACTCCTAGCTAGCCTCCCACATTCTACACTCTGTAAATTTGGACATCATCCAAAACTCTGTTACTCACACCATCCTATTCACCTATATCCTGTGTACTACTTGACCTGCACTGGATCCCAGTCACACATGACCTGGATGAGGGAGTGGAGGGATGGGTTGGTAAGTTTGCTGACGACACCAAGGTAGGTGGTGTTGTGGATAGTTTGGAGGGATGTCAGAAGTTGCAGCGAGACATAGATAGAATGCAAAACTGGGCGGAGAAGTGGCAGATGGACTTCAACCCGGATAAGTGTGTAGTGATCCATTTTGGCAGATCCAATGGGATGAAGCAGCAGTATAATATGAAGGGTACCATTCTTAGCAGTGTAGAGGATCAGAAGGACCTTGGGGTCCGGGTCCATAGGACTCTTAAATCGGCCTCGCAGGTGGAGGATGCGGTCAAGAAGACGTACGGCGTACTAGCCTTCATTAATCGAGGGATTGAGTTTAGGAGTCGGGAGATAATGCTGCAGCTTTATAGGACCCTGGTTAGACCCCGGTTAGACCCCACTTGGAGTACTGCGCGCAGTTCTGGTCACCTCATTACAGGAAAGATGTTGAAGCCATTGAAAGGGTGCTGAGGAGATTTACAAGGATGTTGCCTGGATTGGGGGGCATGTCTTATGAGGATAGGTTGAGGGAGCTTGGTCTCTTCTCCCTGGAGAGACGAAGGATGAGAGGTGACCTGATAGAGGTTTACAAGATGTTGAGAGATCTGGATAGGGTAGACTCTCAGAGGCTATTTCCAAGGGCTGAAATGGTTGCTACGAGAGGACACAGGTTTAAGGTGCTGGGGGGTAGGTACAGAGGAGATGTCAGGGGTAAGTTTTTCACTCAGAGGGTGGTGGGTGAGTGGAATCGGCTGACGTCGGTGGTGGTGGAGGCAAACTCGTTGGGGTCTTTTAAGAGACTTCTGGATGAGTACATGGGATTTAATGGGATTGAGGGCTATAGATAGGCCTAGAGGTAGGGATATGATCGGCGCAACTTGTGGGCCGAAGGGCCTGTTTGTGCTGTGGCTTTCTATGTTCTATAACACAACTGCTGATTTCAGGAGAATTTTCAACCTGGTTTTTAAATCCTGTGACTTCACACTCCCCCCTTCTCTCCTCCAGGCAACAACCCTCCAAGCTACCCGAGCTTATCTTATTCTGGCCACTTTGAGACAAACCAATTTTAGTTGATCTATGATTCGTGATCAGGCCTTTTAACATGAAGCTCGGGAATTCTCTCCCTACACCACTCAGCCTCTCTTCCTTCATGATGCTCCTCAAAACCTACTTCTCGGACCCAGCTTTTAGCAACTGTCCTCACATGGCTCAGTATCTAATTTAACTCCAAGATACTAAATAGTGTCAACAACTAAAACCAAGTTGCTGCGTTGCTCAGTTTTAGTTGGTGTAATTAGGACAAAATTATTTCAAATATAGTACTACAAATCACAAAAATCAATCCTGCACTTAAATTTTGTTTCATACAATACAGCATTAGAATTCCAAACCCGATTACCTAATCTCACAACCTTGTGGAGCCAAACAATAAAAGTGAACTGAGTATTTTTATTCAGGATCCTATTCACGCTCATGAGCAGCAGGGTTGACAGTTATGAAAGCAGTTTACTTGTCATTTTTACTCATCTTTTTACCATCATAAAGCCATTTTTTATTTCATTTAATGCCTACAGTTCAGCACGTTTGATTTTATCAAGTTTTTCGAACGATTCATTTCTGCTTGTGAGCGCTTGATGCTATTCTCCATTTAAGATGCCCGATTTGATATTGACTCCAAAACAAGACTCAAACAATCTTCAGTTCACCAACCATCAACACTGCTGTCATTTCCAGGAAGGCACAGTTCCCCACTGAGAGAATTGAACCATGCCATGATCTGGGTTATTAAGCAAACTAGAAACACGGTATCACCCATCAAAACTTGAGATTTAGTGACACTCTTATTTTAGAAAGATCTCGAGAGAAAAAGTAAAAATTGGTTGTCACATATAACCCTCAAGTACTCGAAGTAGGAGGAGATTACATTAACAACAAACCAAAACCATTTAAAAATTATATCCATGTACTAATGCAGCTGGTTTGTAATCATTTTGTAGAATGTACAGACTGCTGATAAAACCCAATGCAACAGTGATTTATAATTTAAACAATCAATCTCAGTGTCCATCAACTCAGGAAAATTATTTTCTACTATATACATTTTAGATTTTTCAGTCTTTTCTCCTCTCAAGGAAAACAAAAATTGGGGAACAAAGTTATATCTAAGGCTTGTAGCTTGATGAAATGTGTGCTCACGCAAGTTTTATAAAACATGCCAACACCAAAGGTAGTTCAATGCTAATGAACAAGTTTTGGTATTCCCTGAAACCTGCAAACAATTAACCCCATTAACCCATCTAAGTAATGACTGAGCATTTGTTTGGGGAGTGGGGGGGTTCTTTGCCCAGCATCATCAGAAAAGGTCCTGCCTTGAGCTGTGCACATGGAGATAAAGAGGCAAAGACAATAAATCCAGTTAAAAAAGCTGCAAGGACAGTCTGGTCCATAGACTATAAGATGGTTTAAATAGCCACAGGAATCCACCCCAATATGCGGAAGTGCAACATGTTATTATTTTGCCTCATAATGCACATCAAATGCTGTACTGTGGAATTCAAACACAACCATTTCTCTATGTGTGTTTGCTGTTCTCAAAATGACATAGGTGTTTTTGTCATTTCATGTACTTTCTCAGACTGCTTTCAAAAAGACTGAAGCAACAAACTGGAGGGCACATGTGAAAGATGTGTCAGGGACTTGCATGTCAAGATGAATGCGTTGTTACATCATTTGATTTACACCATGATACAAGCAGATACAGGACAACAATCAATTCCGGAATGTGCAAAAAGTGTTTGTCATGAAGATATTAGAATAGGTGACCAAAACTTGGTTAAAGGTACAGATTTTAAAGAGGAGTCTTAAAAATGTTGGTGACAGAGGTGAAGAAGCAGAGGTTTAGAGAGAGATCTATGCTGCTAAAGGCACAGCTGCCACTGATGAAGGGAAAGAGGTGGATGATGCGCGAGAAATCAGTCGGAAGAATGTAGATTTCTTAAATGGTTGTAAGGGATGACATAGATAGCAAGGAATGAGACAATGCAAGAATCTGAACACAAGGATGAAAACTTCAAAATGAAGGGGCTGGTGGGCAGAAGCCAACTTAAGTCCATGAGCAGGACATAATGTGGTACTTGATCAAACAGATCAGTTTTCCCCAGACAGTGGCGTGGCTACTCAACCAAGGTTGATCCAACAACATTTTAAAAAAATCTCCCTTGCAGTTTGTTCTTCCAGGGACTTACCCTGCCCCCTCCAGCGACTGTAGTCAGATTTATTCTCACCACCAGCGTTATAGTGCAAGGTATCACGTCGAGGAAGCCTTGAATCACAACAGCGATTTATTGAAGGAAAGATAAAACTATATACACAACAAAGCTCAATGTAGGTACAGGTCTAGTTCCACTGACTCCCTGTCTCACGCTATAGGTCCCTTCCTGACAAGACCCATGCCCTAACAACCGATATGTGCCAGTTCAATTGCTTCCTCCTGATAGACCCCAGGAGGGTCCCGAGACCCACAGACCACACTTGAAGAGGTCAAGCTACCACAGATATGGACAGATATTTGAATGAGCTTGACTTTAATGAGGATGAAAGAATTTGGGGGTGGGGATGTAGCCAGGAGAACACTGGAATAGTCATGCATTATGGAAAGCATAGATTAATGTTTTCAGCAGAAGTAGAAGCAGACAGTCTTTGTGATGGAGGGGGATTGGCTGCAGAGGTTTAGCTTGGTCAAGTAATAAGCCATAGTTGCGATAGTCACTAATAAATCTAATAAAGATGACAAAGATCTTCAAACACCATAAATAGGCCCAATGTTACTGAGATGAGGATTCTTGGGAGCTTTGAATGAGTTCCAGATTACTGCAGAGAGAGGCATTTAAGTAACAATGGAGCATATCCCAAGATATGGAACAAGAGAACGGTGTTGGAATCCGTAGCCATTACAAACCGAGACCTGTACAAGGGAACATGGTGAAAGCATGGGGTAGGAGCCAAGTATAAATCAATCTGTATTTACAAACTCCAACCATGGATTGCCCTTCAAAGTTTACAAACCATATAAACACAAAAGTTGAGCTTCACAAAAATTAAAGATCCAATGCTTGACCTGGATTTGGCAGCTAAAAGGTCATTAACCCATATTTGAAAAAAGTCTCAACTAAGCATGGTTCTAAAGAAATAAAAGGTGGAGGTAATGAGATTAGACAAGAGGGGAAAACATACTTGATCGAATCCTAACCAACTTTCCTGCCACAGGTACAGATGCATCTGCCCATCACAGTATTGGTAGGTGTGACCACCATGCTCGGCGAGATAAATTTCAAACAGATCTAGCAACTCAAGGCTGGGCAACCACGAGGTGCTGTGGGCCCTCGGCAGCAGTAGAATTGTACTCAACCACAACTTTATCATGGCGTGGCATATTCCCCACCCTCCCATTACCGCCAAGCCAGAGTATCAGCCCCAAGTCAACGAGTGCAGAAGAGGGCATGCCAGGAGCAGCACCAGGCATAACTAAAAATAGGGTGCCAATCTGGTGAAACCACAACACAAAACTACTTGTGTGCCAAGCAGCAAGTGATAGAGTTAAGCAATTGCACAACTAACAAATCAGATCTAAGCTCTGTCGTCCTGCCACATCCAGTCATGAATGGCAGTGGACAATTAAACAACCCACTGGAGGAGGCTGCTCCACAAACATCCCCATCTGCAATGATGGGACAGCCCAGCAAAATTGTTGCAAACGCAATGTTAAATGAACCCTCCAGGGTTCAGGTGCCAGTGTTCAGCCAATTTGATTCACTCCATGTGATATTAAAGGCTGAAGGCACTGGACACTGCAAAGGCTTTGAGCCCTGACAACATTCCTGCAAAAGTACTGAAGACGTGCTTCAGAACTTGCCATGTCCCTAGCCAAGCTGTTGCAGCTTATCTACAACACTGGCATTTACCCAGCAATGTGGAAAATCATCCAGGTATGTCCTGTATTAAAAAAGCAGGAAAAAGCAGGACAAATCCAACCTAGCTAATTACTGCTCCATTAGTCTACTCTCAATCATCAGTAAAGTGATGGAAGGCGTCATCAACAATGCTATTTTTTTAAAAAGTGCTATCAAGCAACAAATGCTTTGCAATAGCCTACTTGCTGATATTCAGTTTGGGTTCCACCAGGGTCATTCAGCTCTTGACCTCATTACAGCTTTGGTTTAAACATGGACAAAAAAGAGCTGAACTCCAGAGGTGAGGTGAGAGTGATAGCCCTTGATGTCAAGGCAGCATTTTACCAAGTGTGGCATCAAGGAGCCCTAGCAAAACTAGAGCCAACGAGAATCAGGGGGAAACTGTCTGCTGATTCAAGTCAGACCTGGCACAAAGGAAGATAGTTGTAGTTTTTGGGAGGTCAATCATTATCTCAGCTCCAGGACATCACTGCAGAGGTTCCTCAGAATAGTGTCCTAGGTCCAACCATTTTCAACTGTGTCTTCCATCATAAGTCAGAAATGGGGATGTTTGCACAATGTTTAGTATTATTCGCAACTCCTCAAATTCTGACGCAGTCCATGCCCAAACGCAGCAAGACCTGGACACTATCCAGACTTGAGCTGACAAATAGCAAGTAACATGTACGCCACACAAATGCCACGCAATGACCATCTCCAACAAGATAATCTAACCATCGCCTTTTAACATTAAATAGGATTACTGTTGCTGAATCCCCACCATCAACATCCTGTGGGCTACTATTGACTAGAAACTGATCTGGACTAGCCACATAATTACTCTGGCTACAAGAACAGGTTAAAGGCTAGGAATCGTTCTGACTCCCTAAAGCCTGTCCACTACAAGGCACAAGTCAGGAGTGTGATGGAATACTCTCCACTTGCCTGGATGAATGCAGTTTCAACAACACTCAAGAAAATTGGCACCATCTAGGACAAAGCAGCCTGCTTGAATTGCACCCCATCCACAAACATTCACTTCCTCCACCATTGATAAACATTGGCAACATGATGTACCATCCAGTGGATGCACTGCAGAAATTCACCAAGTCTTCTTAGACAACACCTTCCAAACTGCCTAAGGCAGCAGACACATGGGAACAGCGCCACCTGGAAGTTTGTCTCCAAGCTACTCACCATCCTGACTTGAAAACATATCACTGTTCCTTCACTTGTCGCTGGGTCAAAATCCTGCCCTAACAGCACTAAGGGTATACCTACACCACATGGCCTGCAATGGTTCAAGAAAGCAGCTCATCACCAAGGATAATTAGGAGATGGGCAATAAATGTTGACCTGGCCTATGATACCTACGTCCTATAAAGGATTTTTAAATAAAGCAACACCAGACCAAAGGCAACCTGACTTCCCATGAAACTAAACGCTATCTCCCTGCACCTTATGTATTGACTTTCTCCTCAACAAAAAAGCAAAAGATTTAATATCTCAGATCGCAACTTACATGAGTCAGACATATTCAAGGAAATACAATACAGAAATTATCTTAGTTAAGGATTACTTTTCAGTTGCTTATCTTCCCTTCTTTTAAAACATGCTGGCTCTTCTCAAAGTCATCTTTCAAAACTCAAGCGTTCCAACGAAAGCTACAAAAGATGCAGTTGATAAATGGTATGTCTTTATTAGTTCCCAAAATCTGATTTAAGAATCAGTAATATAACAAAACCTTGTGTTCAGTTCGCTCTCCCAGTCATTTAACACTTATAAAGGATTGCTTAGCTTTGTGATATTCTTTTCCCCTCAGCAAAGGTCAAAATGTGCTTCCACGATATTAACTGGCATCACATCCCAACACATGCAGTTTCAGATACCAAAGAGTATAAACTCAATCTGTTTTCCTTTTAGTTAGTTTCATTCCTCCCCCTTACCTTGACTGGATATAGTACCGAAACAAATGTTTCACTGCAGAAGATATACAGCAAGCTACTACCAAAATATGGGTGCGTGAAGGACGCAGGTAAAAGGCAAAGCATGCATGACTCGTGTTCAATCTTAATCAGAAGGTCTCGTGTAGTAAGCCAGCCAGAAAATTGCCTGGGATTGTACTGAACACCACAATGTTTTTCTGGGCCAAGACGATTGAGTGGAGAAATGGGACAGCCTGGGCCGATTTAAATAACAGGAAAGGTCTCGTACCTGATCACGTTAACTGTTTCACCCTCCTCTCCACAGATGCTGAAAATCCTGAAATGTCCAGCACCTGCAGTATTTTAGCTTTTACTGAGCTGGTTAAAGCGCTGGCTGATTGGACCAAATGGAAAGGTTAACTCTGCTTTCTCTCCCTACCGAAGCTGCCAGACCTGCTGAGATTTCCAGCATTCTCTGTTCTTGTTTTAGATTCCAGCATCCGCAGCTTATTGGAGGGATTTTTGGATGAGAAAAAAAGGACCATGTTACTGTATTTACAATACCACTTTAAGGCAGCACATTAGCACAATGGTTAGCACTACTGCCTCAGTGCCAGGGACCCGGGTTCAATTCTGGCCTTGGGTGACTTGTCTGTGTGGAGTTTGCATGTTCTCCCCGTGTCTGCATGGGTTTCCTCTGGGTTCTCCGGTTTCCTCCCACAGTCCAAAGATGTGCAGGTTAGGTTGATTGGCAATGCCAAATTGCTCCTTAGTGGCAGGGGAATCAGCAAGGTAAATACGTGGGGTAATAAGTGGGATTGTTGTCGGTACAGTCTCGATGGGCTGAAAGGCCTCCTCCTCAGTGTAGGGATTCAATGAAGTTTACTTATTAGTGTCACAAGTAGGCTTACATTAACACTGTAATGAATTTACTGTCGAAGTCCTCTAGTCGCCACACTCCGGCGCCTGTTTGGGTACAATGAAGGAGAATTTAGCATGGCCATACACGTCTTTGGTGGAGTTTGGTGGAGATTTTTGAGGAAGTGACAAAAACGGTTGACGAAGGAAGGGCCGTGGATGTCGTCTATATGGATTTCAGTAAGGCATTTGACAAAGTCCCACATGGCAGGTTGGTTAAGAAGGTTAAGGCTCATGGGATACAAGGAGAAGTGGCTAGATGGGTGGAGAACTGGCTAGGCCATAGGAGAGACAGAGGGTAGTGGTTGAAGGGTCTTTTTCCGGCTGGAGGTCTGTGACCAGTGGTGTTCCGCAGGGCTCTGTTCTGGGACCTCTGCTATTTGTGATATATATAAATGATTTGGAAGAAGGTGTAACTGGTGTTATCAGCAAGTTTGCGGATGACACAAAGATGGCTGGACTTGCAGATAGCGATGAGCATTGTCGGGCAATACAGCAGGATATAGATAGGCTGGAAAATTGGGCGGAGAGGCGGCAGATGGAATTTAATCTGGATAAATGCGAAGTGATGCATTTTGGAAGAAATAATGTAGGGAGGAGTTATACAATAAATGACAGAGCCATTAAGAGTATAGAAACACAGAGGGACCGAGGTGTGCAAGTCCACAATTCCTTGAAGGTGGCAACACAGGTGGAGAAGGTGGTGAAGAAGGCATATGGTATGCTTGCCTTTATAGGACGGGGTATAGAGTATAAAAGCTGGAGTCTGATGATTCAGCTGTATAGAATGCTGGTTAGGCCACATTTGGAGTACTGCGTCCAGTTCTGGTCGCCGCACTACCAGAAGGATGTGGAGGTGTTAGAGAGAGTGCAGAGAAGGTTTACCAGGATGTTGCCTGGTATGGAGGGTCTTAGCTACGAAGAGAGATTGGGTAAACTGGGCTTATTCTCCCTGGAAAGACAGAGAATGAGGGGGGATCTAATAGAGGTGTACAAGATTATGAAGGGCATAGAAAGGGTGAACGGTGGGAAGCTTTTTCCCAGATCAGAAGTGACGATCACGTGGGGTCACAGGCTCAAGGTGAGAGGGGCGAAGTATAACTCAGATATCAGAGGGATGTTTTTTTACACAAAGGGTGGTGGGGGCCTGGAATGTGCTGCCAAGTAGGGTGGTGGAGGCAGACACGCTGACATCGTTTAAGACTTACCTGGATAGTCACATGAGCAGCCTGGGAATGGAGGGATACAAACAATTGGTCTAGTTGGACCAAGGAGTGGCACAGGCTTGGAGGGCCGAAGGGCCTGTTTCCTGTGCTGTACTGTTCTTTGTCTTTGGCTTTCGGACTGTGGGAGGAAACCAGAGAACCCGGAGGAAACCCACGCAGACACGGGGGAGACCATGCAGACTCCGCACAGACAGTGACCCAAGCCGGGAATTGAACCTGGATCCCTGACGCTGTGAGGCAGCAGAGCTTAACCACTGTGCCATCTTGCCAATGTCTGAAAAACTAATTGTATCTCCACACAATCCATCCAAACTAATGGCACCTCCACACAATCCAATCTCTGTTAGGTATTGAAGATGAGGTGGAGATGCCGGCATTGGACTGGGGTAAACACAGTAAGAAGTTTAACAACACCAGGTTAAGGTCCAACAGGTTTATTTGGTAGCAAATGCCACTAGCTTTCGGAGCGCTGCCCCTTCATCAGGTGGAGTGGAGAAATGCTCACAAACAGGGCATACAGAGACACAAACTCAATTTATAGAATAATGATTGGAATGCAGTCTTTACAGATAATCAAGTCTTCAAGGTACGAACAATGTGAGTGGAGAGAGCATTAAGCACAGGTTAAAAGATGTGTATTGTCTCCAGACAGGACAGCCAGTGAGATTCTGCAAGTCCAGGCAAGCTGTGGGGGTTACAGATAGTGTGACATGAACCCAAGATCCCGGTTGAGGCCGTCCTCATGTGTGCGGAACCCGGCTATCAGTTTCTGCTCAGCGACTCTGCGCTGTCGTGAAGGCCGCCTTGGAGAACGCTTACCCGAAGATCAGAGGCCGAATGCCCGTGACCGCTGAAGTGTTCCCCAACAGGAAGAGAACAACAGTCTTTACTCTGCATTCCAATCATTATTCTGTAAATTGAGTTTGTGTCTCTGTGTGCCCCGTTTGTGAGCATTTCTCCACTCCACCTGACGAAGGTATTGAAGAGTCAGACAACCGGCAATCTCCTGCTCCAAAGAAAACCACTGGGGGGATGCACAAGCAGCACTGGTGCCAAGCTGAGGGGAAAGGCCAGCAGGAAGACAAGCAGAGGCCGCCTCACGCTGGCCAGCAACGCGCCTGAGCAGCCGCGACACCTTCCCACTCGCTGCCCGAGGGCGGAAAAGAACCCCAGCGGGCAGCGAGCGGGGGAGGGGGGGGGGGGAAGAGTCTCAAAACCAGACCCTGTGACATTAATAATCATGGGGGAGGGGGGGTGGAGAGAGACAATACCAAAAAAGAAAATTAACATCTCCAGCGAATGAAGATCCAATCAATATCAAATCACACTGAAAAATGCAACACTGTAACTCGATACCACAGCAAGACAAGTGATACAATGCATCCAGCCTCTTTCTGCACGAATCAACTCCTTGATGGGAGGGGATATTAAAGCTAACCTTTGCCACAAAGCTGAAGGGATTTTTTTTAAAGTTGAAGATGCCATCATCTCTGCATTGAGGAATCCTGATCCTAACTACTTGGAGTCGGTATATTTTGTCCCCTTTCGTGTCAGCATTTTGCAATGCTCGCTTCAACTTGGCACTCGTGTTACAGTTTAACTGGCGTTTCTCCCCGCTGTCATGTATAGATCTGGCTCTCAGTGCACCAGCGCATGGATGTTTTCCCTCTTGTGCTTATTATACATGTAAAAGCTACCTTTCCTTTCGATTCTGCACACTTGATAAGGCAACCAGCGTTAACATTTTCCCATTTTATTTAATTAAAAGGTTTAGAAGACCAGGCTCACTTTAAAGCAATACAAAGGGCTTTAAAGAGAAATAGGTGTCATTGGGAAATAAGATTCTGAAACAAGGGCTAAAAAAAAACTTCTATTTGCAACATTTGACCATTCAATAAGAGAGTCTAGGTGTGTTTAAACGGGGCAGGGACAGAGACTAAAATCATTCATTCCACTGTAAACCTCCAGCAGTTCTGAGGTCACTGACACCTTGTTATGTTATTCGCCCAAACACAAGCGCAATTCAATCGTGTTATTTACATTTTTTAAAATACGTAAACCTCGAAAGTATTTCATACAAAAATATACAAGGGCACCCTCAACGTCCGGGGGGGGGAGGCAGGCGAGCAAAAGTGTCGGAAAAAAAAGTCAAGGCCATTGTTCCATTTCTGGGAGTTTAGATACTAAATATATCCTGGATTTACGGATTAAGCAAATCGACTTATCGGAATGCCAAAACACCACAGATGTTGCCGGATATCATAACGGTTTCACTGAGGCAGTGTGTTTTTTTTTATTACTTCGCTACTGACAACCTGCATTATTATTCACCCAGGAAAAGTCCACTTAAGAGCCTTAATAAAAGCAAACGAGCAGGGGGACGGAATAGGTTGCACTGATTCAAGTTGTGCTTGGAGACAGATGTACAAGATAGTGGGATAAATAAGGGAGGTCTCGAGAGAGACCGTTTTGGTTCATTTCAGTTTTTTTGGGTGAGGGGGAAGAGAAATGTTTCCCAAACTAGTGGCGACTCTACCCTCCCGACAGAACCTAGACTTTATGGCGTGTCGCATGTGCAAAGCTTATTCCTCTAAATACGCGTTATAGGCTAAAGCAGCCGGGGTAGGAAACGCCGGAGATCTGTCGCTGTTAATGCTGAAGTTAACATCTTATTTTCCCTCTTTAGTCTGCTGTCAGGGGTGGGGGAAAAAGAGTAGGTTGGGTCGCCAAGATTGGACATATCTTAAACGTCAAGTAGAATTTTGACCAGAGTATGTTGAGGGGAGGGAAAGAGGTGGTTATTTTTTGGGAGAAAATATGAATTCCACTTTTCAAAAAAAAACTTCAATTGACATCCAGGAAGTCAAAACCTATGCTGGTCTCCCCTCACATCATAAATCACCATTTAAAAAAGAAGTTTTCCTTGGTGGCAATGATTAAAAGGTCCTGCTTTTTGCGGGCGGGCGGGGGGGGGGGGGGTGTCTCCGGGTGGATGTCTCTGGGTGGACATTACTACCGCGCTGGAGACGCCAGTAAAAAAAATGAATGAAAAACAGCAGCCCTGTAACAAAACGCAGCAGCCTCACTTTCTGCAGCTGCCTCCAAAAATGATAATGAGAGTCAGGAGCAGTAGGCAGTCATATGATTAGCCAGTTCCTGAAATTACTAGAAATGCATCAAAATTACCCCGTTATAGACATATAAAAACCAAAAGAGACTCATCTCTCTCTGGAGACCTTCCTTATTTATCCCACTATCTTGTACATCTGTTCCTAGCACAACTCCAATCAGTGCAACCTATTCCATCCCTGTTCGTTTGCTTTTCCACCCGCTTTGGAATATATTCTTTAAAAAAAACACACAGTTCGCCTTTTTTGCTAACTATTCCTGCAGCATATTAATAGACCCCCCCCCCCCCAAAAAAAACACTTCTTGTTCGTACATCACGAGATGCCTGTACTTCTGGATATACAACTTGTAATCTTAAAACAGCCCCGTTAAAGATGCGCAAAATGTAATCTCAGGTTGGGGATAACGGGTATCTCTCCCCCCCCCCCCCCCCAAAAACACCAGCACTTGGCTAATTCTTTTGGATACACAATCCGGAGTACCGGCGGTTCTTACTTTTCTTGCTTCAAGTCCTCTTTAATTGATGCCAGAGGCGTGTAGTTGGTGCTCTGCAAACGGCAAGTGGCCAAATGCCGCTGGTGTTCCTCTGTGAGAGAGGCATTCTCCTTCCACAGCTCGGCCACTTGCTGCTCCAGCTCACCGATGCGCCTCTTCTGATTTTCCAGCAACTCTTGCTGGGTCTCGATGATTTTATTCAGCTCTTTCAGATATTCCACGGCTCGGTTCGGGTTCTCCGCCGCCCCTTCCATGGCCAGGGCGCGTTTAAAGTCCTTTCTCACTTGTCCGCGGGAAATCACATCAGATCACTCACTCCCTCCCTCCCTCTCCCCCTGCACACTGAGGGTGAAAGCCAAGCTCCCTTTTTCCCCCAGCTGCTTTCCGCCATTGTTTGTTTTTTTTTTGCACTGAGTGAATGAGTGAGTGGCTGGAGATTTGGCCACAGCCGCATGCCGTCCGGCTAAGCTGAATGTTCATCACACGTACCGCCTTCAACGTGCCTTTCACCAGCAAGCTACACTTCATTGAGGGAAACACATTTAAAAGGGCAATCTCCCAGTCTCGCCTCGCATCTTTCAGCCTGTGTGTGTGTGTTGCCACGTCGCTTGTAGAAGGCATAATGTGAGGGCAAGCCAAAGGTGACTGACTGCCATGGGCTAAATCAAACTTCAACGTCGCTCTTAAGTGGGTCCCACCAACTGGTGGGGTTAAGAGCCGAACGGGTTAACCCAGGCGGTTGTGCTGGGTAATGCAATTGCACGGGTGGCAGAGTTGCTGCAAGCTTAAAATAATCGCTTCGCAAACTTTGCCCAGCAAATTGTTCACCAACAAAAACAGAGTTTCTCCAGCATTTTCTGTTTTTGTTTCAGATTCCAGCATCCGCTGTATTTTACCTTTATTGACAACTCCGTTTGATAATACGCAACGCAAAACATACCTTTTTTTACACACCACATGCTTCCAAAATCGGAGTTAAAGGGTAAACCAGACAACCCTTCATTTCTCCAAAATCTCCACATCCAAAATACTTCACAGCCAATGGATTGATTTTGAAGTTAATTTGATTTATTGTCACGTGTGTTAGCATACAGTGAAAAGTATTGTTTCTTGCACGCTATACAGACATAGCATACCGTACATAGAGAAGGAAAGGAGAGTGCAGAATGTAGTGTTACAGTTATAGCTAGGGTGTAGAGAGTGTACAGCAAGATCCCATTATCAACGTTATGATGAATGACCAAATAATCATTTTTTTATTAAAGGTGGTTGGTTGAGGAATTACTATTTGCTAGGACAGTGAGGAGAACAGTGGCACAGTGGTTAGCACTGCTGCCTCACAATGCCAGGGACCTGGGTTTGATTCCCGGCTTGGGTCACTGTCTGTGTGGGATCTGCATGTTCTCCCTGTGTCTGCGTGGGTTTCCTCCCACAGTCCAAAGATGTGCTGGTTAGGTGGATTGGCCATGCTAATTTGCCCCTCAGCATCAGGGGGACTATCTAGGGTAAATGCATGGGGTTATGGGGATAGGGCCTGTGTGGGAATGTGGTCCCCTTTAATCACATTTTGATTTGATGTTTTAAGTTTCCTTTCCACTTTGTCTTTTGTTACAGGCACTTCCCTTCCTTTTTGGGAGCTGCCCCTTTTAATTTATCCCCTCATTAATTTGAATTAGATTACTTGGTTTGCCAAAAAGATTGGTGGTAATGTGGTTGGTGCAGACTCAATGGGCTGGTTAGCCTCCTTCTGCACTGTAGGATTCTATGAGTCCATAACACCCCAGCTTTTCCAACAAGTTTTGTGGGATCTCACATGCCTGTCTGAAAGTGCAATCAAGGCTTCAGCTTAATGTCATATCCAATAAAATGAAGTGTCTCCTGGAGTGCAGCACTCCCCCACTGCTGCACTGAAGTGTCAGGAGGCCAGTTTGAACCTTCAAATAGTGAGATCATGTTATTTTTTTGGTGACTAAAACAGAAAATGCTGGAAAATTTCAGCAGGTTGACAGCATCTGTGGAGAGGGAATAGAACCAACATTTCGAGTCTGGATGATCCTTCGTCAGGGGAGACAATGGCTTAGTGGTATTATCGCTAGACTATTAATCCCGACACTCAGCTAATGTTCTGGGGACCCGGGTTTGAATCCTGCCACGGCAGATGGTGAAATTTGAATTCAATAAAAAATATCTGGAATTAAGAGTCAATTAAGAAACCATTGTTGATTGTCGGAAAAAACTCATCTGGTTCACTAGCGTTCTTTAGGGAAGGAAATCTGCCTTCCTTATCTGGTCTGGCCCAGATGTGGCTCCAGATCCACAGCAATGCGGTTGACTCTCAACTGCCCTCAGGCAACTAGGGATGGGCAATATATGCTGGACAGCCAGCAATGCCCATGTCTTAGGAATGAATAAAAAAAAATAGGGCTTTGGTCCAATATCTTATCTTAAAGTGCAGCAGTGGCGTACTGGAGTACCAGCCCTAGATGTACTCAAGTCTTCACAGTGGGATTTGAAGCTGCAACAACTCAAAGGGAAATGTGCTACCACTGCTTTGATAATTGATTGTTTGGGCGGAGAGTGGGTGTTGTGGGGAGACCAGCCAAGTGCTTTTCACAATGAAGATGGAAATGCTTTACTGCACGGTGGCCATTGAGACAAAAGGGATTGGATTAATACTTGAAAAGGAAATATATAAAGTAGGTTATGAGGAAGAGCAGAAAAATGGGATTAAACAGAATCATTTGGTTGAAGACTTGGCACTGGCCACTGAATCATATGACCTCTTTTTATGCTGTTGTTTTGATAATTCTATAAAAGACAAACATCAATTTTGCCATTACTTCACCTCCATTGGGAAAAGGAAGTCTGAAAACACATACCAGCCGATTCAAGAACAGCTTCTTCCCTGCAGCCATCAGACTTTTGAATGGTCCTATCACACATTAAGCTGATCTTCTCTTCACCTTATTGGTAACTGCAACATTATATTCTGCACCATATTCTTCCCTTCTTCCCTGTGTACTCTATGAACGGTATGTTTTTGTCTGGAACAGCTCATATGAAACAATACTTTTCACTGTATCCCAATATATGTGACAATCATAATCAAATATATGTGACAATAATAAATCAATCAACTGATACCTTGAGCATTGATATGATTTACATTATGTTTTAATAAACAGTTTGACAAATAATTTTCACCAAACTGGTGCCTGTTAAATTTAGTTGGGTTTTTTTGTGTCTTGATCTGAAAATCACTGAAAATGTAAAGGTATTCCCTGCTTTGACCAAGATCTTGCATATCAACATTATTCCACCATCAGAAACTCCCTGTAAGGAAGCTGAGGAAGTGGAAAGTGGTTTACTACATTGGAATTGGGGCTAAATTGGAAATGATTCAGTTCACTGAAATCCTGTGTTTTGATGCACATTCTGCTTGGATTAGGCATCCATTTGTTTGAAACCGACTACGTAAGTGAAAGTTAAAAATAGAATGTATAAGAGTGCTCTTCCAAACATCTGGATCACTTGCTCACCCCCTAAAAATACATTTAAAATAATGCTCCAGAAAAAAGCCTTTGATCATGGCATTGTCTACAAATCAATCCCACTTCAAATCATTAAGCTGTTTTCAGTTAAAAGCAAAATAGTGTGGTTGCTGGAAATGTGAAATATAAACAGATAACATTGGAAATACTCAGCAGGTCAGTCAGCATTTGTGAAGAGAGAAGCAGAGTTAATTCCCCGCCTACCTCCTCCCAGCCCCTTTTCCCTGCTTCTTTACTTGTTTAAACACCATTAGATCTGAAACATTTTCCAGCTCTGACTAAAAGTCTGTTTCATTCTCCATTGATGCTGCCTGTTCTGCTGAGTATTTCCAGTGTTACCTGTTTTTATTTCATAATCGTTCTAATGGACTCTTATCTTTATATTCATGCGGCATCTTGGCCTTGTAAGTCGCAATATAATTTGTGAGTCTAGCGTTTAAACGGTCTTCAAAGGGGAAAGCAGTGTTAAATCCTCAAGACAAAACTGGCTCACACCATATGGGTTCAACATCAAATGAAGTGTAGTATCAAAACATAGTTTTAAAAAGCGTTAAAGTAATCTATAGGACTCTCAACACTTCTTAAACTTACTTGGTGTTTGTTTAAGTGCTTAGAAAGTGCAGATATTACTAATCACACTGAATAAAGAGTTACCTTTTAAACAATGGGAGGGTGTACTAAACATACATGTACATGTGAACTTGATCTCCTGTAAATATTACAATCCAAGTCAAAAAACATAAACAAGGTGCCAGCCCCAATATTGATTCTAGGTCAGTTACAGAGAAATGGGTTTTTATTTCGGAGGAAGAATTATAGAGAGGACCACCTACCCACCAGCATGATTCCTCTGTCCAAGCTGGAGCAGTAAGCTGTGGAAAGTATGTGTGCTGTGAACCTAAGCCTTCTCGAGGCTGGAACAACCTCTGACAATTACTTGCACCTTTTTATTAAGCACCGGAAAAACATGCATTCAGCTAGCTTGACATATCAAATTACATCATGAAATACGTCTCCTACAGCTGAGTCGGCTCCCAGTGCCATTGCAACTCTATTCTATTTCCTCTAGAACATTCTTAGCAACCAGGGCCACCCTGAACACCTCAGAGTCCTTCTGAGGATATACCCACGCATGCCACATCACTCACAAACACCAGCAAACAAGATTAGCTTGCAGCCGGGTTAGAGCTAAGGAGAATCTGCATGTGAAGATGCACAGACCACACCTGTGCAGGAACAGTCAGAGATAACAGTGGTTTTAGCTGGGGGAAGGGTAATTATGAGGCTATTAGGAGAGAATTAGGAAACATAGGTTGGACTAGGAGATTACAGGGACTGGGAACGTCCGACATGTGGAGTTTTTTCAAGGAGCAGCTACTGCGAGTCTGTGATAGGTATGTCCCTGTCAGGCAAGGAGGAATTGGTAGGGCTAGGGAACCGTGGTGCACCAAAAAAGTTTCTTTGTTGGTTAAAAAGAAAAAGGAGGCTTATGTTCGGATGAGACGTGAGCACTCGGGTAGTGCACTAGAAAGCTTTAGATTGGCTAAGAGGGAGTTGAAGAGCGAGCTTAGAAGGGCTAAAAGGGGACATGAGAAGACTTTGGCGGATAGGGTTAAAGAGAATCCTAAGGCGTTCTATAGGTATGTCAAGAACAGAAGGTTGGTTAGGGCAAGTTTAGGGCCAGTTATAGATGGCAGAGGGAAGTTATGTGTGGAACCGGAGGAGATTGGTGAAGCATTGAACCAATATTTCTCTTCGGTGTTCACGCAAGGGGACATGAATATAGCTGAGGAGGACACTGGGTTGCAAGGGAGTAGAATAGACAGTATTACAGTTGATAAGGAGGATGTGCAGGATATTCTGGAGGGTCTGAAAATAGATAAATCCCCTGGTCCGGATGGGATTTATCCAAGGATTCTCTGGGAGGCAAGAGAAGTGATTGCAGAGCCTCTGGCTCTGATCTTCAGGTCGTCGTTGGCCTCTGGTATAGTACCAGAAGATTGGAGGTTAGCGAATGTTGTCCCATTGTTTAAGAAGGGGAACAGAGACTTCCCCGGGAATTATAGACCGGTGAGTCTCACTTCTGTTGTCGGCAAGATGTTGGAAAAAATTATAAGGGATAGGATTTATAGTTATTTGGAGAGTAATGAATTGATAGGTGATAGTCAGCATGGTTTTGTGGCAGGTAGGTCGTGCCTTACTAACCTTATTGAGTTTTTTGAGAAAGTGACCAAGGAGGTGGATGGGGGCAAGGCAGTGGACGTGGTATATATGGATTTTAGTAAGGCGTTTGATAAGGTTCACCATGGTAGGCTTCTGCAGAAAATGCAGATGTATGGGATTGGGGGTGATCTAGGAAATTGGATCAGGAATTGGCTAGCGGATAGGAAACAGAGGGTGGTGGTTGATAGTAAATATTCATCATGGAGTGCGGTTACAAGTGGTGTACCTCAGGGATCTGTTTTGGGGCCACTGCTGTTTGTAATATTTATTAATGATCTGGATGAGGGTATAGTTGGGTGGATTAGCAAATTTGCTGATGACACCAAAGTCGGTGGTGTGGTAGACAGTGAGGAAGGGTGTCGTAGTTTGCAGGAAGACTTAGACAGGTTGCAAAGTTGGGCCGAGAGGTGGCGGATGGAGTTTAATGCGGAGAAGTGTGAGGTAATTCACTTTGGTAGGAATAACAGATGTGTTGAGTATAGGGCTAACGGGAGGACTTTGAATAGTGTGGAGGAGCAGAGGGATCTAGGTGTATGTGTGCATAGATCCCTGAAAGTTGGGAATCAAGTAGATAAGGTTGTTAAGAAGGCATATGGTGTCTTGGCGTTTATTGGTAGGGGGATTGAATTTAGGAGTCGTAGCGTTATGTTGCAACTGTACACAACTCTGGTGCGGCCGCACTTGGAGTACTGTGTGCAGTTCTGGTCCCCACATTACAGGAAGGATGTGGAGGCTTTGGAGAGGGTGCAGAGGAGGTTTACCAGGATGTTGCCTGGTATGGAGGGGAGATCCTATGAGGAGAGGCTGAGGGATTTGGGATTGTTTTCGCTGGAAAGGCGGCGGCTAAGAGGGGATCTTATTGAAACATATAAGATGATTAGAGGTTTAGATAGGGTGGATAGTGATAGCCTTTTTCCTCTGATGGAGAAATCCAGCACGAGGGGGCATGGCTTTAAATTGAGGGGGGGTAGTTATAGAACCGATGTCAGGGGTAGGTTCTTTACCCAGAGGGTGGTGAGGGATTGGAATGCCCTGCCAGCATCAGTAGTAAATGCGCCTAGTTTGGGGGCGTTTAAGAGATCCGTAGATAGGTTCATGGACGAAAAGAAATTGGTTTAGGTTGGAGGGTCACAGTTTTTTTTTTTAACTGGTCGGTGCAACATCGTGGGCCGAAGGGCCTGTTCTGCGCTGTAATGTTCTATGTTCTATGTTCTATAACAGAGATGGCCCAGGAAGCAGCTCAGTAGACCATGAGGTCCTCACCCACAAACACTGAGGAGGACAGAGATAAGGACCACAGGTACCGAGCAATGAGAAGAAAACTGCTTGTATACAGCTGCTCATACAAGCAGCTGCACAAAGTTATTGGAAATTTTGTCTCAGCATTTTACCACCACTGCTGAAAGTGTGGAGGAGTCTGCTTGTAGTTTAATAGTGTCAGCTTGCATGGCATCAGCAGTCTGCAGCCAACCTTAGATCAGTGCGGCCTCCTTCATCTTGGACTAATTCGTGGAGCAAGTAATTGATGAAGTCTACAAGGAGAATCACAGAATCTTTACAGCGCAGAAGGACGCCATTTGGCCCATCGAGTCTGCACTGGCTCTCTGAAAGAGCATTCTATCCAGTTCCACTCCCCTGCCTTATCCCTATAACCTTGCACATTCTTTCTTTTCAGATAGCAGTCCAATTTCCTTTTGAATACCTCAATCGAACCTACCTCCACAACCCTCTCAGGAAGTTCATTCCAGACTCCAATCACTCTCTGGATGAAAAAAAATCTTTTCTCGTACCACTTTTCCACCTTTTGCCAGTTATTTTGAATCTGTGCTCTCTAGTTCTTGATGCTCTCCTGAGTGGAAACACTTTCTCACTATTTACCCTGTCTTTACCTCTCAGGGTCTTAAATACCTCTATCAAGTCTCCTCGCAGCATTTGTTTCTCCAAGGAAAGCATTCCCAATCTCTCCAGTCTATTCTCATAGATACATTTGTTTATCCCTGGAAGCATTCTTGTGAATCTCCTCTGTACTCTCTCCAATTCCTTCATATCCTTCCTCAAGTATGGCACCCATAGCTGGACGCAGTACTTCAGATAAGGCCTCACTATTGTCTTTTCCAAGCTCAACTTGACCTCCTTACTCTTGTACTCAATGTCCCGATGAATAAAGCTGAAGAGACTGTGTGTGGAATTTTTTCCCAAGTGCCCAGCTAGTCTGAAAATGGATCCATTTTTTGGGCGAGTTTTCACACCCAATCTTATGCACTCTGTCTCTGAAAAGATGGGCTAGTCAGATTCTAGCCAGAGAGGTTGTTGGCGGGGCTTAACTTGACAGCCAGCCTGTAGAGGGAGGTATTACGCATATGCTGCACAAGCGCATTAATAGTAAGAGGGGTCTGACAGACAGAGAGAGAGTTGTCAGTCTCCTGCTACTGCAGATAGCCTCAACTAGCTAACCCCTCCTGCAAACGCAGGGGCCCGTGGCCTGAGATGCAGCCCTCACCGCCCCCTGCCACGCCACCCCCGCCCCCGCCGTCCAGACCGATCATGGCCCCCTTGCCCTCCCCCATTGATTGGAGGCAGAGTGGCAGTAAGTCCCCCAGCCCCTTGCTACCCCACTAATCGCATGCAGATGGCCCGCCCCCATTTGCCCTGTCCCCATTGGCCCCGTTCCCCAGTGGCTTCATCCCCTGGTATTGCCCGCACAGGCCCCACCCCTGGCATTGCCCAGTGGGGCATTACCCAGGAGCACAATGGGCATTGCCCAGGTGCCAGGCTGACATTGCCCAGGTGCCAGGGTGGCACTGCCAGTCTGGCACTGCCTAAGGGGCACCCGCGCCTTGCAATCAGCCTCCCGGGGGGTCTCAATGGCTTCCACTTCCACTGGCGAGGCCAACACAACTTTTCCCCATTCATGGGGAGCAGGTGTTTTCCTCTCTCGGGAGAGCCTCTCCCAGTGAGGCCATAAAGGCATGTGAGCCTGGATGAGTGAGTGCTGGGCTCGCTAAACACATTGAAATCAACATTGAAATAAATTTAAATAAATTAATCAGCCTCTCGCTCATTTCCAGCGAGAGGCTGACCGTGCCAGAAATCTGGGTGTCATAAAATCAAGACAGGCATGAAAACGGGTACCGTTCATGCTAGCCGCTTTACACCCGATTTTACGACATTTTCCTTCCGCAAAACAGGCATTAAAGAGGTCATAAAATTCTACCCTATATGCTTTATTAACTGCTCTCTCAACTTGCTCTGCCATCTTTAATGATTGATGTACAAATGCTCTGAGCTCCATCTGTTCCTGTACCTCCTTCAGAGTTTCTCCCTTTATTTTATGCTATCTCTCCATATTTTTCCTGCCAAAATGAATTGCCTCACACTTCCCTGCACTTAACTTCATCTGCCAGTTGCCTGCGCAATCCACCAATATGTCTATGTCCTTCTGAAGTTCAAGACAAACTCATCACAGTTGAGCACATTTCCAATTTTCATATCATCTGCAAATTTCGAAATCATACCCTAAACCCCACAGTCTAGGTCATTAGTCTTCTCTCCAACAGAACCACGGACATGATGAGCCATATAGGAGTGGCAGTGACTGACCAGAATGCAAGAATTAGGAACAGGAGTCGCGCTGCTCCACTCTTTGATGAGATCATGGCTTACCTGATTGAAGCCACAACTCCACTTTCCTGTCTCCCCCTCATAAGAATCTCGTTGCATGTCTTGATCTTTCTTAGGATGTCAATACTTTGCTCCATTGTTTATTTATTAGCATCACAAGTAGGCTTACATTAACACTGCAATGAAGTTACTGTGAAAATCCCCTCGTCGCCACATTCCAGTGCCTGTTCAGGTACACTGAGGGAGAATTTAGCATGGTCAATACATCTAACCAGCACGTCTTTCAGACTCTGGGAGGAAACCGGAGCACCCAGAGGAAATCCATGCAGGCACGGGGAGAATGTGAAGAATCCACACAGAGAGTGACCCAAGCCGGGTATCGAACCCGGGTCCCTGGCGCTGTGAGACAGCAGTGCTAACCACTGTGCCACCGTGCCTCACCCCAAGCCACTCCTCAATCAATTTCTATAATGGTGCCAGTAATCCGGCTGTGTCACTCTGCCCTAGAAGAAGCCAAGCAGCTGCCATCTGCAATCTCTCCTTCTCATGTTCGTGAATCCAGGTGTTGCTCTCGAAAAGTCTCCACTTGAGCAACATGAACTTCAATTGTCTCTGCAGCCGCCACTGGGACTGGTAAAGTGAGGTGTTATGAAAAGAACAATGGGCTGGTTTAATGCAGCCTGTCACAGTGAGAAACATGGCCGCTGGGCCCACTTCATCATGGGAGAGACCCAACAGCAGTCTCCAGGTGGTAGCAAAACCTTCCTGATTAAGTGGGAGGGGCTGACATGGGAATCCCAGCTGCCGGCAGCAAGCTTTTTTTAAAATGGGGTGTGGGAGTCGCTGGCAAGGCCAACATTTGTTGCCGATCCCGAACTGCCCTTGAACTGAGTGGCTCACCACAACATTTCAGAGGACATTTAAGAGTCAACCACAATGCTGTGTTTCTGGAGTCACTTGGAGGCCAGACCAGGTAAGGACAGCAGATTTCCTTCCCTAAAGGACATTCGTGAACCAGATGGGTTTTTCCGACAATTGACAATGGTTTCATGGTCATCAGTAGATTCTGAATTCCAGATATTTTATATTATCGACAATGATTTCATTGTCAATGCTCGTGAAATTTTTGTGAAGCAGGTTGTTAGTTCAAGCTTTCAACTCTAGATTTATCAATTGAATTTAAATTCCACCAGTTGCCATGGTGGGATTTTGAAATCTTGTCCCCAGAGCATTAACCTGGGCCTCTGGATTACTAATCCAGTTTAATTGCCCTATTTTGAGGCAAATCAAACAACCAATTAAAATAAATCAAATAAACTGATCCATTATGCCACTATGCCACCATCACCCCATCAATTAGGATAACTAATGGGCAATTGACACTCATCTGAGCCCGCCACAATTGACTAGTCACTCAGGATGAATTCATGTCTGCACAGCTCTCCTGCACCTTCAAAGGGCTGTCCAAAAAAATCCTATATAGTTTGACAGTTGAACTCTGGGAAGGGTAGGGATGGCATGAGGAAGAGGAAAGGCTGCTGAAAGCCAGGCCTTCAGTCTCTGCCCCCTGCCCCTTGTCCTGCAACCCCCACTCTGTGATCCCCAACCCACCTTAACTCACCTTTGGCCTGCGGTCCCATGGTGATTCTGGGTCTCAATGGGTGCATTTTTCAAATATTCTTTTCACAGGGATGCGGGTGTCTCTGGCTAGCTCAGCATTTATTGCCCATCCCTTATTACCTTTGACAAGGTGATGGCAAGCTGCCTTGTTAAACCACCGGAGTCCATGCGATGTAGGTACACTCACAGTGCTGTTAAGGAGGGAGTTCCAGGATTTTGACCCAGCCACAGTGAAGGAATGGTGAGGTAGTTCCGAGTCTGATTGCTGTGTGGCTTGGAGCGAAACTTGCAGCTGATGGTGTTCCCATGCAATAGCTGTCCTGTCCTTCTAGCTGGTAGAGGTTGTAGGGTTAGAAGGTGCTGGTGAAAGAGCATTGCTGAGTTTTTGCAGTGGATCTTGTATACAACATCTTGACACACTGCTGCCACTGTGCATAGGTGGTGGAGGGAATGAATGTTTAAATTCATGGATGGAATGCCAATCAAATGGGCAGTTTTGTCCTGGATGGTGTTGAGCTTCTTGTACCTCCTTGCAGCTCCTGCCATGATGCTTCTGGATAGCTGGCCGTCTCTGGCCAGCAACTCTCACAGTAGGCAGGACTTTCACCATTGGGCATGTCAATCACAGGGATGGCCTGTGGTGGCCACTTAAGTGCCTTTTCGACCTCCCCCACAGAAGACACAAGGGTTCCCGCCAGTTCTCCGACTGGGCTGAGGGGATAGCCTCCTGTTGGCCAGAGAGAACCTGGCCAATTATGGGTTGATTAATTTGGTGTCAAAATGATAGTGAAGTTTACTGATGGAAATAAAATTAATCTCCTTTGCACATTTGAGAGCTTGGTGCATGTTCTTTTCCATTAAAACTTGTTATCCACACCATCAAAATGTCTCTGATATAGACTTTTGCTGAAAGTGAGTAACAAGTTGTTCTTATTATCACTTGTAATGTAAATGAACTGAGAAAATCAATGAAAGTATTCCCTGTTTTATCGGGCTGTTGGGAATTGTGCTGTTTTCCTCCTTTCTGTTCTCCCTGCCCTTTACCCAATCTTTCCTCATCAGATTCTATTGTCGCTCTGGTTCTTCCAACTCCAATGGTTGCGTAATCATGCTGTGCAGAATGCAGCACACCACTGTGATGTGACCCATTTTATCTGGGGCATGTTGCAGCAAGGCCCTGGAGTAATCAAGTCACTTTAGTTTCAAGATGGCAATGTGTGCTTAATGATGTTGCTGGTGGTCACAAAGCTATCATTGTGTCTGTGCTGCTCAAGCATAGTGGAGTCAAGGAGGGGTGTCATCAGCCAGGTGTAGAGCAGATATCACAGCCATTCCCTGACATTCCTGGAGGGGGGGGGGGGGAACACTGGTCGATATGTCGCAGGATTAAAGCATTGTGGCAGTTGGCAGCAAACCACAACAAATTTGCATGATTCTTTGGCGGTGATCACACATCAGTTGGACATTGATGGATGACAGCCTTTCTGTTGAGGGAAGCTCCTGGCTCATCCTCAGGTCCCCTGATAGCTATACGTGGGCAGTAAATGATGCCCTGTCCAACCAGTGCTGAAAGTCCCAGAGCTCTTTCATTCTGGATGCTTCGAGAGTAATGTACTGATTGGTGCTGTTAAAGAAGGGCTTCAGTTACCTACTTAAACTGCACACCGGGAGATGCAGGTGATATCACCTGTGACAGCCAGGGTGTAGCCTGAGGTGGAAAGTTCAGGGCAATGCTGATTTCCACAGCCACCAGCAAAGCATAGTAGCGGGTCCTGATGCAAGAAGCTGATCAGGTCTAAAGCACCAGGGCTGATGAAGCTAAGCCTCCTGATACACTGTTCTACTCAGATGTCCAGAACAGTAAATCCTGGGTATTATTCTATGGGTCGGGTGAAGGCTTCTACAGGCAGATACCTCACCCACTGAAGGCTAACAAGCTCATCTGCTGTTCATCTTGGTTGCAAACGCTGCTGTTTCTTTAGCTGCCATTGTTATTCTTCCACCATTCATCCAGAATGAGAAAAAAAACATTAAAGGCACCCATGATAAGCTGAAAATGTTTATTTTAGGTGAATAAGGCAACAAGTGAAAAAGAAGCAAGTTCCAAACTCTGAAATGAATCGATATTAATGGAAAGCCATACCTCTTTAAATTTTCCTGCCAGTTTCTGCTGATTAGTTACTGATGGGGAGGCCTTGATTTTAACTGTGGCAGCAGGTAAACACCAATGGAGATCTCAACCTGAGGTCCCATGCCACTTTAATTCCTGGACCTCATTTAACCAATCCAACAGTCTCCCATCCTCAACCAGCATTTCAGACATTTTTTAAGCTTATCTTCACACATACACACACAGATGCACACACACACACGCACACACTATTTTCTCTGTGGGGAATAATGGGGGGGAAGTAGTGAAAGTGTGTCCAAGTTGATTATCAGCCCGTTGAACCGTGTCATGGAGCACTCCTCCTGTGGTCATTAAGTCCTGGCGTTGAACTCAAACCCGGAGCTTCTTGTCTGGTGGCAGGGACACTACCACTGCACCATGAGGACTCTCTGTTCTGACATTAGGGCTGGTGATCAGGAATGGAAATCTTCCCCGTGAACCTTAGGAAGCCAGGAACACAAGAAAGTGATCCTCACCATTAAGTTAATGCTGGGCAAGAACTCAAGCAGTTAACGTGATGGTGAGAGTTAAAAGGCAAGATTAGGGGTGGGGAAGCCCAAGACCCAAGATGGGGTGCAATGCTTTATCTTGGGGAGGTGATGGTCTACTGGTATTGTCACTAGACTATTAAACCAGAAACTCAGTGAACGTCCTGGGGACCCGGGTTCAAATCCTGCCACGGCAGCTGGTGGAATTTGAATTCAATAAAAAATATCTGGAATTATTCTACTGATGACCATGAAATCATTGTCGATTGTCGGTAAAACCTATCTGGTTCACTAATGTCCTTTAGGGAAGGAGATCTGCCGTCCTTACCTGGTCTGACCTACATGTGACTCCAGAGCTACAACATTGTGGTTCACTCTCAACTGCCCTCCAAGAGCAACTAGGGATGGGCAATAAATACTAGCCAGCCAGCGACACCCATGCCCCACGAATGAATCAAAAAATCTTGTCAGCTTGGATCTTGTTTGTCTCTCTTGAGGGAACCATGAATTGGATTCAGCTGGATTTTGAATTTGGTTTTTGGACCAAGCAAGGAATGGATTTGGGTTTGCCTAGTCCATTCTGAGTATTGGCTTTGTAACTTTAAGGATGGAGTAAAAAATGTTTTTTAAAAACTTACAGAGGGGTTAGAAACTGTGCAGAACCCCTCAGGCTGTATGCCTGACATTGAATGTACATTGCAAATAAAAAGAGTATTGAAATGGTATGGAGGCACCTCAAAGGGGAACATGCAGTATAGAGAAAGGTTGAATTCTATTGCACTTTCTGTAATTTTCTATTTAAAACGTATTTGCCCTCAAACTGCATGTCTAACATGGAATCTATGTTGCAAATCTCAAGAGTATTACAATTGAGTTGAGGTATCTGAGATAACAGTATGGTGCGAGTTGAATTTTATTGGACTTTCTGCAATTTTTCAAGTCAGAATGTTTTGTAATGTGTGTTTTTACAAATTTTATGAATAAAGTATATTTTTGGGGGAAAATGGCAACAGTTTGGATGGAGCGTGCCAGCTCTTCCTAGCCTACGAGGATTTTTCAGAAACGTAATATTCTAAAGATTAAATTGACTATTTTTGGACTTCAAGTAACTCTCTCACCTGGTTTCTCTCACAGGCTGGACACCAGGTTTGCCTGTGCTTCCCCCTGAGATATCCTGAAAATCATATTGCAGGACTGATGAATATCATTGTCAGAGGATACAGCAAGATATAGACCGGTTGGAGACTTGGGTGGAAAAATGGCAGATGGAGTTTAATCTGGACAAATGTGTGGTAGTGCATTTTGAAAGGTCCAATGCATGTAGGAATTATACACTAAATGGTAGAACTCTTAGGAGTATCGACAGGCAGAGAAATCTGGGTGTACAATCACTGAAAGTGGCAACGCAGGTGGATAAGGTAGTGAAGATAAGGTTAGGAGCAAGGCATAAGGCATGCTTGCCTTCATCGGTTGGGGCATTGAGTATAAAAATTGGCAGGTCAGGCTGCAGCTGTCCAGAACCTTAGTTAGGCCTCATTTGGAATATTGTGTACAATTCTGGTCGCCACACTACTAGAAGGATGTGGATGCTTTGGAGAAGGCAATGGACCAGTTAAAAAAATTGTGTTACTGTTCATGCCATTAGCAACGCATCATCTTTAAATGCACTCTTTTTGAGTTTTGCTGACTTCACTGATTCCTAAATACTAATTTGCCTAAATTTTAATGAACAAAATGCGAGTATCAGTACACACGGTGGCACAGTGGTTAACATTGCTGCCTCACAGCACCAGGGACCCGGGTTCAATTCTGGCCCTGGGTGACTGTTTGTGTGGAGTTTGCACATTTTCTCTGTGCATTCCCTCCGGGTGCTCTGGTTTCCTCCCACATGCCAAAGATGTGCAGGTTAGATGGACTGGCCATGCTATATTGTCCCAATGTGTAGGTTAGATAGATGGGTTAGCCATGGTAAATGTGTGGAGCTACAGGGATAGGACGGGTAGAGGGCCTGCATAAGATACTCTGTCAGAGAGTCTAGCAGACTCGATGGGCCAGATGGCCTCTACTGCACTGTAGGGATTCTATGTCTCCGCATGTCTTTTAACCAATTGCAAGAGATGCGGACTGCCATGAGTTGATTTTGGTGTTCTTCCAACCGCTTGCCCCCCCAGGGAAGAATAAAGCAAACCAGGACTGGTCTAATCTTTATTTAGTTACGATAGATATTACAATCCAGAAAGGGTAGGGGAAATAGTGGAGGAGCACGTGAGTTACTTTGGAAATCAGCGCTTGCACTCTGTCCCATCACTGAGATTGAGAACTTACTGTATGGGGAAACAGACTGATATTTCTTTATCGATATTTATCCTTGGGGCTATAATGCTTTCCAAGTCAACCAAGGTCCAATCTCCAGTCATGATGTGAGTTTACCAAATTGGTCCAAAGCACAACAAACAAAAAGTAGCCTAACACCTCGATTTTGCTGTTGGCTTTGTGCAATCTAGTCTAAGTGCAATCTAGTTCGCTTTGCATTTTGCACACACAGGTCCTCAAAAATGCATTATACAGTGGCCACAACTTGCTTTTGGTGTAGCGGTAAACTGCAATTCTTCACTGGGTTTGTAGCCTGTGTAACCATGAGCTCTGAGTAATATCCGACACACACCCTATCCAGCAGGTCGCTACTTTAGATGAGGAGCAACAACAATCAAATGATGACGCATGGTTCCAACGCTGGGGAGAAAGGATTACATCTCCTTGTAGTTGTTTAAAAAAACACATTGAAAACAGCACATGTTGCGTGGCTTTCCTCACCCAGATGGATTGTGGAATGAGGGAAATGGTTTATGGCAGTTCTGGCATCTTCACAAAAATGTACAATTATAATGTTAAACAGAACATTCTTTCAGTTATCATCTAATACAGGACCATCCCAAACCCCGTGGGGGGTGCAGAACTCTACAAATAGGGGGGTTGCAAAATGCATTCCCCTATTTTACTCATTTTTACCATTATTTCCATATGTGGGGAGCATTCCCGGGATCATTTAAGCTATTTCCCTAGCAATAAGTCACTCGAAATTAGATCATCATTAGCTATTATAAATCAATTCTAAAACTGATACAATATGCACCATTATTAAACTGTCACTCCTCGGTTTAAGCATTGTACGTCCTAAGCAGTTCAGATCAGGAAGGGACGAAATGCCATGTGAGATAAGCAAAGTTTCCCAAATTACTTTCAAAGTTCCTTTGCCTTCAACTATTTCGAGGCATATAATATGACATTCTTGAAGTTATCGGCAAATGAAGTGGAAATTATGTCTGGAGCTTAATTAGCCCAACTGTTGTTGTGATGCCAGTAGGTAATTAAGCAGAACACCTCCTGTTGGGGGTATCACACATCCTTCCTGCCAGCCACTCCAACACACAAACTCATCCACATTACTCCTCCCTTCTGCTGTTCCTCGCCGCTCTCGTGTGGGTTTTCCTTCAGCAGCCTCGGTGTGTTCCTTCTCGACCGGATGCTCCTTTAGTCGGCTGTAGTGTCAAAACAATAGACGGAAGGCTGGAGTTATTGGAGCTCAAACGGAAACCCTGACGAGGAGCATTTTTGAGCACTCACTCCAGAGATGCCAAATATTGGAAAAGTGCTGACGGTTGAAGGGCAAAACCACAGGCGGACCCGCTCCAACTGTCCTACTCGGGAATTCATGGAAATTGTCCCGTTAAAAAAAATTCAATAAAATTGATATTTTAAAATGAATATTTTATTTAAAACGAAAGGTCAGCTGCTGGAGTAACATAAGTTTAAGTTTTCAATATTCAATAAAATTAATATTTTTAAATTTAAAATTAATATTTTATTTGAAATGAATGGTCGGCTGCTGGAATAACAGAAGTTTAAAATTTCAATATTCAATACAATTAATATTTTTTATTTAAAATGAATATTTTATTTGAAATGAATGGTCGGCTGCTGGAATAACAGAAGTTTACAATTTCAATATTCAATAAAATTGATATTTTTTCCACGCTTTAGATATTTGATAATTAGGTAAGCCATTATCATTATATTGGGAAGCTATCTCATCACAGAATGGGGTTTGGCGACATAAAGGATATGTACGCAGAAATCTGCTTCCTTTTTGATGACCCTTCAGTGTCCTCTCCCCACTGTCACTGGCTGGGGGAAGCTGAAAGGACTGGTGGCCAACTATTCTCAACATTTTAAAGCGCCTTGCGATACCGTGCAGTCGTGAAAGGGCGCTGGGTGGATGCAAGTCTCACTTGTCCATTGGAATGCTTCGATTTGTACAGGTTCACTTTCTTCTCACCATAGAAGATATTCTTCTGCCGTTTATAGCCATAGGGACTAGGAAGCGACAACGCTCCACCTGCCTTGTGCGATGCTTACATCTTCGTATGATTTGATTTTAAAATCTGCCCTCTTTCCCAGATTCTGCGATTTTGTGTTACATCGGTGTTGCCAAATGATTCAGGAAACCTATTCTGATTCATAGCTTCGATAGCATTGAATGATCCGCCCTTGGTTCTATTTCAATGTTTTAGAGTCAGTCTTATTCAAACACGGATTTCTCGATGAACATTGCATCACGTATTTAAACAACAGATTTCAGCAATGTACGCTTTATAGCGTAAGGTTTCTTCCAAGTTGAATCAATGTACTGTATACAATGCAGTTATGTTTCAAATTCACTGCCCACCTGTTCATTGTGAACAATTGTTTTTAAAAGTAGCACGCAAATTTTTATTGTTGTGCCAAATGTAGTTTCCATAGCATCAGGTTAAGCCCTGCGTATTCTCACTGACGTTTGTGATCAAGGGAGTTCACAGATTTGATTTACTGTTTCCGATGTTACAACAGTGACTTCTACAAAGATGCGCTATTTTAAAGCGCCTGGGGATACTTAGGGCCCGATTTGACCATTGTGTTGCTCCCGAAACTTGGTAAAGGCGATTAGCGCGATTCGCGCCCACGTCCGCGCAGATCTACCAAAGCCCGAAAATGGCAGCGATCTGATTCGCACCTTAAATGCGCTCAATGGCGATTTAAATGCATTTGCATGCATTTAAATTGAATTAATGGGCTGCCCGCCCAACTTTACCTGCATTTCCCCTTTTACCATCGCGTTTGCGCGTCCAGATTCAGCGCAAAACAGACATGCTCGGTAAAGGTCTGTTCCGGGCATTCCAGCTTCTGAAGAGGTAAGTTCAGAGCTTCCAATGGCTCTCTAACTCAGATCCGTGGTGGGGGGTGAGGGGGGGGGGGTGGGGGGGGGGGGGGAGGCAGGCCAGATCATTCTCTGGTGTGGGCGAGGGAGGAGGGAGACCAGATCGTTCTCTGATAGGGGGGAGGGAGGAGGGAGGCGGGTCAGATGTATCTATGGTGGGGAGGGGAGGAGGCAAGCCCGATCATTCTCTGGTGGGGGGAATGGAGGAGGGAGGCCCGGTCAAAATCTGGTGGTGGGGGGAGGAGGGAGGCCAGATCATTTTCTGGTGGGAGGAGGAGGGAGGCCTGATCATTCTCTGGTGGGAGGAGGAGGGAGGCCTGATCATTCTCTGGTGGGAGGAGGAGGGAGGCCTGATCATTCTCTGGTGGGGTGGAAGCCCAATTATTCTCTGGTGGGGGGGGGGGGGGGGCGGGTGGCAGGAGGGAGGCCAGATCGTTCTCTGGTGGGGAGGGGAGGGGGGGGCGGGGGGCCGCTGCCACTCTGCGGGCAATCGGTGGGGGGAAGGGGGAAGAGGGTCGCGATCGGTCTGGGTAGCGAGGGCATGGGTGGATAAGGGGGACAGTTATGTTGTGGGGGTGAGGCGATGTCTGTGGGGGCCATTGCTCCCACTTTTTGCTCCCGGGCCACTTTATCCACTTTTTGCGGCCTGGGAACGATGTGACAGGGGCCCGTTTTTCAATTTTTTTTCACTGCGCATGCGCAGTTCAAAGCTCCAAACAGAGCTGCAGGTTTCCAAGCCGGGTCTGAATTGCGCCCAGATTCAGTGCTTAGAATCTAAATGGTAAAATTGGGCCCTTAGAGTCGTGAAAGGCGCTAGATGACGCAAGTTTTACTTGTTTTCTTTACACCAGATAGGCATATTAGCATAAAAGCAAATTACTGGAATCTGAAACCAAAAGAGAAAATGCTGGAAAATCCCTGCAGGCCTGGCAGCATCTGTAAGGAGAGAAAAGAGCTGACGGTTCAAGTCCCGATGACCCTTTGTCAAAGCTGAAAGGCATAGAAAGTGGGAGATATTTATACTGTAGGGTGAGGGAATGAAAGATGAGTCATAGCCACAGAAACCGGGGAAAAAGCTGCTAAAACAGTCCATAGAGAGAATAAAAGGTGCGAATGACTGAACAGCAGAGAAGCTGAAATCAGAGGGTAAGCTGTGACTGATGAAGATGTGGGGGGAGGGGGAGAATGGGCAGAAAAGAGCTAAAAATTAGAAAAAGGGGAAGGGGAAACAAAGAGGGAGAAAAAGTAAGTAAAGAGGGGATAAAGTAGGGGGAAAGAGTGGGGGGAAGAAAAATGAAGAAAGACAATAAATAAATAAAAGGTAGAGAACAGTTTTTTTAAAAATGAAAACAAAGGGGTTGAGGTGAACTAATTATCTGAAGTTATCGAATTCGATGTTGAGACTGGAAGGCTGTGAAGTGCCTAGCTGGCACATCAGTGTCCAGTCAAAAACAGAAACATGCTGGAAAATCCCAGCAGGTCTGACAGCATCTGTGGAGAGAGAATAGAGCCAACATTTCAAGTCCAGATAACCCTAGTTAGACCTGCTGAGATTTTCCAGCATTTTTCTGTTTTTGTTTCAGATTTCAGCATCTGCAATATTTTGCCTTTGTCTTAGTGTCTGGTCAGTTTGTTTTTGAAGGCGATAAGGCAGCAGTGAGCAGGGTAGGTTCAGCGTGGCCATTTTAAGGGAATGTTTGGCGATTCCACCTCCAGTTTACACTCATTTCTCAGCTTCTGTGGAATGGGATCACCAGCCTTGTTCTAATCAGGGTTAGGAGTGTTTCGTTTCATGTAGGAGGAAGTACGTCATCATGATGGAGACTATTTATTTCCATTACAAAAGATGCAAGGCACATAGGAAATCAGAGCAGTCGACCCTTTGGTCCCTCTACACTGTTTCACCACTCCTCAAGATCATGGCTGATCATCTATGTCAATGCCCTATTTTCATTTTCTCTTTAGTATCTAGAGAAATTATAACATGTGCTACCCATGCCAGTGGTTCTGTTCCAGTGGAGCCAGTGTTTCTGTTCCAGAGGATCCAGTGTTTCTGCTCCAGAGGAGCCAGTGATTCTGCTCCAGAGGAGCCAGTGATTCTGTTCCAGAGGAACCAGTGTTTATGCTCCAGAGGAACCAGTGTTTATGTTCTAGAAGTGCCAATGTTTCTGTTCAGAGGAGCCAGTGTTTATGTTCCAGAGGAGCCCATGTTTCTGTTCCAGAGGAGCCAGTGTTTATGTTCTAAATGAGCCATGTTCCAGGGGAGCCAGTGTTTCTGTTCCAGAGGATCCAGTGTTTCTGCTCCAGAGGAGCCAGTGATTCTGCTCCAGAGGAGCCAGTGATTCTGTTCCAGAGGAACCAGTGTTTATGCTCCAGAGGAACCAGTGTTTATGTTCTAGAAGTGCCAATGTTTCTGTTCAGAGGAGCCAGTGTTTATATTCCAGATGAGCCAGCATTTCTGTTCCAGAGGAACCAATGTTTATGTTCCAGAGGAGCCTGTGTTTCTTTTCCAGAGGAGCCAGTACTTATGTTCCAGAGAGCCAGTGTTTATGTTCTAGAGGAGCCAGTGTTTATGTTTCAGAGGAGCCAGAGTTTCTATCCCAGGAGAGACAGTGTTTCTGTTCCAGAGGAGCCAGTGTTTCTTCTCCAGAGGAGCCAGTGTTTCTGCTCCAGAAGAGCCAGTGTTTCTGTTCCAGAGGAGCCAGTGCTTCTGTTCCAGAGGAACCAGTGTTTATGCTCCAGAGGAGCCAGTGTTTATGTTCAAGAAGTGCCAATGTTCCTGTTCAGAGGAGCCAGTGTTTATATTCCAGAGGAGCCAGCATTTCTGTTCCAGAGGAGCCAGTGTTTATGTTCCAGAGAAGCCTGTGTTTCTTTTCCACAGGAGCCAGTATTTATGTTCCAGAAGAGCCAGTGTTCCTGTTCCAGAGGAGCCTGTATTTCTGTTCCAGAGAAGCCAGTGTTTCTGTTCCAGAGAAGCCTGTGTTTCTGTTCCAGAGAAGCCAATGTTTCCATTTCAGAGGAGCTAGTATTTCTGTTCCAGAGAAGCCAGTGTTTCTGTTCCAGAGAAGACAGTGTTTCTGTTCCAGAGGAGCCAGTGTTTCTGTTCCAGAGGAGCCAATGTTTCTGTTTCAGAGGAGCCAGTGTTTCTGTTCCAGAGAAGCCAGTGTTTCTGTTCCAGAGGAGCCAGTGTTTCTGTTCCAGAGGAGCCAGTGTTTCTGTTCCAGAGAAGCCAGTGTTTCTGTCCCAGAGGAGCCAGTGTTTCTGTTCCAGAGGAGCCAGTGTTTCTGTTCCAGAGGAGCAGCAGCGAAACACCAGGTTGTGTTTGGAGCAGCAGCAAGGATCTGAGTGATGGTGCGAGGGCAGCAGGAGCTGCTGAGAACATTGTCCACGTGTGAGACGCTGCTGGGTGGACCGGCTCTCTCCATCAAATCCATCACCTTGGAAGATCAGTCTCACAAAGGAGTGAGTAGGGGACGGATATGAGAAGAGGGGCTGAGTGAATGAGTGGAGGGGAGCTGGGAAGAGGGATTGCTGTGATTGGGGAGGGGGTTTGGGGCACAGAGGCTGCTGAGTGAGTGAGTGGGAAGAGAGGTTCATTGATATACCTAGTAGCTAACATTTTTCACAACATACTCTTCACAATTCTGGATTCATTGTATTGTTTAAATATGTAACACTCATCCAGGCAAGTGGAGCAATATTCCCTCACACTGCTGACTTGTGCCTGGTGGACAGGCTTTGGTGAGTCAGGATGTGAGTTATTTGTTGCAGAATTCCCAGGTTCTGATCTGCTGTTGCAGCCATCGTATTTATTTGATTGGTCCAGTTCAGTTTCTTGTCAGTGGATAGTCAGGAATTCAACAATGTTAATGCTATTGAATGTCAATGGGTGATCATTAGATTCTCCCTTGCTGGAGATAGTCATTTCCTGGCACTTGTGTGGCGCAAAAGTTATTTATTAGTTTTCAGCCCAAGCCTGAATGTTGTCCAGGTCTTGCTGCAAATGGACGTGGACTGCTTCAGTTTCTGAGGAGTTGCAAACGGTGCTGAACATAAGTGAACATCCCCACTTCTGACCTTATGATGGATGGAAGGTAATTAATGAAGCAGCTGAAGATGGTTGTGGCGAGGATTTCCTGAGAATTAAGACATGGGCAGCAGAGTTTTCGATGGCCTCAAGTTCACGGAGGATAAAATGTGGGAAACCAGTCAGGAGTGCCTCGGAATAGTCAAGTCACGAGGTAACAAAAACATGAATGAGGGCTTCAGCAACAGATGAGCTTAGACTGGGGAAAAGTTGGGCGATGTTACGGAGGTGGAAATAGGTGGTTTTAGTCTTGGCATGACTGTGAGGTTAGAGGCTCACCGTGAGATGAAATATGACACCAAGGTTGTTTAATTTCAGACTGTTGCCAGGGAGACAGATGCAGTCAGTAGTTAGGGAATTGAATTTCGAGCAGGGACCAAAAACAATAGCATCAGTCTTTCCGATATTGAATGTGAAAACTTTCTGCTCATTCAGTGCTAGGTGTCAGAGAAGCAATCTGATAATTTTGTCACTGTACAGGGTATGAGAGAGCTGGTGGTGAGATTGAGCTGCGTGTCATCGACATGCCTGAGAAAATTAATGCTATGCCTTCAGATGATGTCACCAAGGGTATGTAGGTGAGAAGTAAGAGAAGGCCTAGGATTGCTCCTTAGGGGACACCAGAGGTAACAGTGCAGGAGCAGGAAGAGAAGCTATTGCAAGTATTTCTCTGGCTCTGATTAGATAGATAAGAAAGGAAGCACATCAGAACAGTTCTATCCAACTGGGACAGTGGAGATGCATTGGAGGAGATTGCTGTGGTCAATCATGTCAACAGCTGGAGACAGGTCGGGAAGAATGAGGAGGGAAAGATTACCGTTGTCACAGTTACATTGGCTGTCATTTGAGACTTTGATGAGAGGTGTTTTAGTATTGCGGCTGTGGCAGAGACCTAATTGGAGGGATTCAAACCTCGAGCTCTGGGAAAGATGGGTGGCGATAACACAAACCAGGACTTTGGAAAAGAGAGGTTGGAGATGGGGTGGTAGCTTGCAAGGACAAAAGGGACAAGGGTTGGTTTTTTGAGGAGACAGGTGACGCAGGCAGATTTAAAGGGCAGAAGGATCGCAATTGAAGAAAGAATCATAGAATCCCTAAAGTACAGGAGGCCATTCGGCCCATCGAGTCTGCATTGACTCTCCAACAGAGCAACTCAGGTCCCATCTCCATAACCCCACATATTTATCTCGTAATTCCCCTAACCTATACATCTTGGGACACTAAGAGGCAATTTCGCATGGCCAATCCACCTAACTGGCACATCTTTGGAGAACCATTTATGGGTCTCAGGAGAGGAAGGTGGATGATTGGCAGTTTGGTGAGGATGAGATCAAGGGAGCAGGAAAGGGTTTCATGGACAACATGAGCTCAGAGAGGGGAGATGGGCGAGAAACTCTAGAAAAATGCAAGTTCAGGGCAAGGGCAAGATGGGGGTGTTCATGGAAGCTTGGTCAGACATGCTAAGTGGAAGGCAGGCACATGGCAAATTGTCTCAATCTTAGTGACAGACTAGCTCTCTGCACTGATTGTTGGAGGTGAGGGTGGACGGTCAGGGGAAAAAAATGTGTTTTCTCAAGGTCTGTTTTTTAAACGGAAAGCCAATGGAACCCTTACAACCTTAAAAAAAATATTTAGATGAGCACTTGAAATATAATATTCAAGGATATGGGACAAGTGCAGGAAAATGAGATTAGCGTGCCTTTAGTGGTAGATATTGTCATTGCAGACTCGATGGGCCAAAGAGCCTTTTCTGCACTCTCTGACTGTAATTGCATGGACTTGATTGTCTACTTTCAACAAAGTATCCTCTAATCCCACCTGAGTGTAATCCCTTATTTCATATAATTTTTTCTATTTATAAGAAAATCTATTCTATTTTTAAGCATGTGTAAAGGTCTAATCAAGTACTTGTTGCACATGAATCACACCTCCTCCAAGAACATTGATATTATCACCCAATTGACGTCAGTGCAGACACTGGGAACATTTCTGAAACCAGACTGGGGATTAGAAAGATCACTCCAAATCCATATTGCCCTTTTAGATTGTGATTCCAAACAATGAAGTGCTGTAATAACTGCAACTTTTTAAGAAACAAATTACAGCTGTGACTTTTCACAAATTATACCTTCATAGGTATATGTATCCGAATCGGATTCTCATGTTTCACTTCCTGAATAGAATGGACACGTTTAACAAACCTCAGTAATAATTAGGAAGCAGGATCATACCTGCAAGTACAGTTAAGCTAAGGCTCACACTCACAAAGAGCTTCCTTGTCACAGTAACGATGGGTTTTTTTGGAATTTGCATGTGAAGGGTCAAATACACATGAAGGTCTGTTTGGGGGTGGGTGGGAGGTGGGGGGGTTCCACACTAATTGTCCCTTTCTGAGAGCAGTGAGAACACACACAATTCGAGACCAGAGGTTCTGGTTTCAATGCCAAAACCATCCTGTTGGTATACAAAATCAATGTTCATCTGACAACCTCAAAGCAACTAATGATCACTGTTAAAATATATACCATTATTTGTTTGAAAATTGATTTCCTGCCCCCCACAGTCATGGTGTTGCCAGATCTACATTGAGTAATTTTGCTGCTGCTTCTTAGTGGTGTGAACCCACAAAATTCCCTCACAAATTTAGTATATAATTATTCATTGCACTGTAATATTCTTGTAAGTCTGGAAACAGTATCAGTACACAAAATGTGCAAAAATAACATGTGTTCACAATATGAGCCAATTCACCCAAAAGGCTATAATATTCCTAATATGTTCATTTGTTGGCAGTAGGCTCCAGATAACACATATTGTTTAAGTTTAAGATGTCCCATTTGTGTATGTGGTTCATGATCTCTACAATAACCTTTGTTTAAGTGTAACAGGCACAAAATCTAGAGAGCTGTGGTGTGGACTTCACCTTTCCCAATGTTAATTTCATTCTGCCCAATTCTCGGGGATCACTAGAAAGTCAAAGACGACATGACGAAGAAGCCAACCATGAAGCCAAGAGAGAGAGAATTCATTACCACAGGAAGTAGTTGATGCCAAAACATTGAATGTATTCAAGAGGCGGCTGGATATAGCACTTGGAGCGAATGAGATTGAAGGTTCGATCGAAGGATCGAAGCAGGATTAGGCTATTGAGTTGGATGATCAGCCATGAACGTAATGAATGGTGGAGCAGGCTTGAAGGGCCAAATGGCCTCTTCCTGCTCCTATCTTCGATGTTTCTATGTTTCTCACATTCAGCAAACCAGGAAGTAAACAAGCAGGCTCTATCACATTCTTTATAAGTTTACAAAAAGTGAAATAAAGATTACAGCATATATATTGGATTAAGATGGCTGAAATATAAATAAACTTTCAAATATTATTATTTTAACTATGGCATGTTTATCATTGAAAGGAGAAATTTGACATTGTAAAAAATAAAAAAGATTTTCAAGGCCAGAGAGGCTGTTCATCAATAATTATTACATCATTAAAACACAATTACACCTTATTCAAACAAAGCTCATATCCTCAAGGAGGATACAAAACATGATCAAAGGTGTGAGCCATGATTTGATAATAAATTTTACAGTGACTTCAAGGAGTAAGGAAAGACATTCATTTTCCTGTCTTCATGACTAATCCAGGATCGGTGTGCACATCCCATTGTTTTGGGACGGTGGTCGTTGGTCTCCTCCTGGAATTGCAATAGTTCTTCTTTTCATGATGTTCCCACAAAATGACTCAGCTACTTCCAGATTTTTATACAGCAATGAAGAAGGAATGCCACAAGGTCATAGTATCCCTACAATCATCCTGCACTTTTCCGACTTAGTGGTAGACTTTCAAGTTTCAAGTACAAGGTTATTCTTTTTCATCAACACAAGATCATATTATTAGAAAATATTGAACTTGTTTAGATGGGACCAATAATAAATCAATATGAATATTTATAATTTCCAACTGAAATTAATTCTAATTGTTTTATGCTTTGCGAGCACATTGTCCCCCAGTTAGAAAGGAGCAGCTCCAATCAATGACAAATGCCACATTTTTGGCTGGAACCCAAATCAATCCTTAAACACAGCTAGGTCCCTCTAAACTGGAGCAAAGTGCTGAGTTGCAAATGTCCACAGAATCCAGAGGTCATCTGTGAATTTTTAAAAGAAATATCTTTCACTTATGATATGATTCCTACAATATGGTTTGATGAATTTATATGCAGATTTTGCTTAGAAACACAGACATAGAAAATAGGAGTAGGAGGAGGCCATTCACCCTTTGAGCCAGCTCCACCATTCATTATGGTCATGGCTGATCATTCAACCCAATATCCTGATCCTGCCTTCCCCCCATGTCCTTTGATTCGCTTCGCCTCAAGCGCTATATCCCACTCCTTCCTGAAGATTTTAAAATAGTATCAAATCTATTTCTCTAATAAATTGAAGTTGTGACTCATTCTGGTTTTTCAGATATGCAACAAAGCTTTGAAGAATATTTAGTCAGGAAAAAAGTGGAAACTATAAATTGCAAAGAATCAGAAACTGTCATGCCTGGTTTTAATATTTTTCCAGCACTTTCTGTACAAAATATAACATTGAAAATGAATTAAATTCTATGAACGTATTACTAAACTGTTAATTTTGGAATTAGGCATGACTACTAAAGAATCTCAAAGATATTTATTTGTTAAAAGTCAACTCCTGTGGTGTTGCATGTTGTAAGTTGGAGAACATGGCCACTCCTTTAGCCATCTGTGTTGTCTTCGTGTTTTCTAGTCATTGCTCTGTCTTTTCCCTTCCTCTTTCCTTAACTTTTCTTTTTGCCTCTTGAACAAAGGAGGCCAATGGTTTACAGCTGTATGTAGAGGTTGTCGGTCAGTCATCAGTGGTTTCCTTCCCATCCCTCCACCCATCCCTTTGATATCAAACCCCCTATCCTTTACTTTTCCCCTCCTCCTTTCCAGTCCTTCCACACCCTACATACCACTATTTATTCCTCTTTAAATGACAACCCTTGTATTCTGCCCTCTTCCTTACTTCACTCACTTACATCACTCTCAAACCTTTACCTATATTTTCACTTGTTCCCTCCAAGGATACATACAAGGTCAGAAGTCCTTTCAGCCTCAACCAGTTTCCATCTCTTCCTACCTGTTTCTCCTTATTTACTTTCAGAATTCTTTTGCAGTTTGTTTAAAGAATCATTTAGCCTTTTTCTCCCTCTCTCCATATTTCTCTGTTTATTTTCACTTCTTTACCATTGGTCTTTGAAATTAAAATGCTTGCCTCATAGGTGGAACCCACTCTAACCATCAACAAAACACAATGTTGGTGAGACCATTAGTTTGCTTCAAAATACTGCTGGTGTGGTTTTGTTTGCAAATTCAATTGACATGAAAAGTCTCTCACCGTCTCCACTCACCTCACCCCACCCAGTTTAATACAGCACCATATTTATCATTAATATAGAATCAAATCCGTTTTACAAAACCATGTCAGATGAAAATGAATGCTAAATCTAAGATATATTAGGATGGAACACAGAGGGAGGAGTTTTCCCATCTCGCCCACCATGGGAATTGTAGTGGGGGCGGACCATGCAAAGGTCTGTTGACCTCGGGTGGGAATTTCCGGCCTTCGGATGAGCGCAGGTGGAAAATCTCACCCAATGTCTGAGAAAAGTGGTAAGTTTTAAGGAGGACCATCGAGAAGGAGAGGGAGCCACACATACTTTGGGTAGGAAGTCCAGCGTTTGGGGCCCTGACAACTGAAGGAGTAACCACCTTATTGTGGTACTAAAGGAGTTGGGAGGTACAACACGGTTGCAGAAACACAAGGGTTTCTTGAGCTTTATGGGGTTGGAGAAATTTACAGAGTTAGAGAAGGTTGAGAGTTTGCTGGGATTTAAGCACAGGGATGAGAATTTTATATTGGAGCCAACGTAGCTCAGTAAGAATTGGGATGAGGCTAAGTGTAGTTAGTGTTAGATAGGATATGACAGCAGAGTTTTGGATGAGCTAAACTTTATGGAGGGTGGAGGATGGCGGGGAGAGACAGCAGAGCAATGAAATAATTGAGTCTGGAGGTGACAAAGACATTGGTGAGGGTTTTGGCACAAAATGAACTGAAGCAACGGTAACAATGGAGGTGGAAGTAGGCAGTTATTTTGATACAGAGGGTATGGGATTTGGAAGCTCATCCAGTGGTCACAAAGAATGCCAACGTTGCTAACAAAGTTGCTTGGACAGTGACCACGGAATTGATGGTGACAATGTCGAGCTTGTGGTAGAGGCCAGCAATAATGAATTTGTTCTTCCCAATATCTTAACTGAAGGAAATTGCAACTTGTCCAGGATTGGATACTAGGCAAATCGTCTGACAAGAGAGAAGCCGTTGAAAGGTTGTGGAGATGGCAGGCTGGATGTTATCAACATATATATGGAATCAGATCCAATGTCTTCAGATGATATCACTGAGAAGCAGCATATGGATGAGGAAGAGGAAAGGGCCTACGGTAGATCCAGAAATTCTGAGACCACTCATCCTTTTAAGTATATAATACATACATTTAGATTGAACAGCTGTTTTCCCTGAATGTGAAGAAAAAATATTATAGCTGCAAGATTTCTAAAAGAATATTAAATATTTCCAAAATAGAACAGGAATGAATGAGTTCCAATTCTGAACTAGATCCTGTTCTGGGAAGTTTAGTTTGCGAACATGAAAATATTAGAACATCAAACTTCTTAAAGAGAGAAATTATATCTGTTTCAGAACTTCAGGTCAATCCTGTATCAGAGACATAGAAACTAGAAGCAAGAGTAAGCCATTCGGCCCTTCAAGCCTGCTCTGCTATTCATTATGATCATGGCTGATCATCAAAATCAATATCCTGATCCCCCCTTCCCTCATACCTCTTGATCCCTTTAGCCTCAAGAGCTATATTTAATGTCTTCTTGAAGTCACACAGTGTTTTGGCCTCAACTACTTTCTGTGGTAGCGAATTCTACACATCACTACTCTCTGGGTGAAGAAATTTCTCTTCACCCCAGTCCTAAAAGGTTTACCCTTATCATCAAATTCTGACCCGCAGTTCTGGACCGACCACCCCCCCCCCCCCCGCCCCCACATTGGGAACATTCTTTTGAATCTACCCTGTCTAATCCTAAAGTTTCTATGTGATCCCCTCTCATTCTTCTAAATTTCAGTGAATATAATCCAAACGGACTCAGTCTCTCCTCATATGACAGACCTGCCATTCCAAGAATCAGCCTGGTAAACCTTCGCTGTACTCCCTCTATAAGAAGGACATCCTTCCTTAGATAAGGACATCAAGACTGCAAACAATACTCCATGTTTGGCCTTACCAATGGTCTATTGCAGTAAAACATCTCTATTCCTATACACAAATCCTCTTGCTATGAAGGCCAACATACCATTTACCTTCTTTACTGCCTGCTGTACCTGTGTGCTTACTCTCAGTGAATGATGCACGAGGACACCAAGGTCTCGCTGAATGTTCACCTTTCTCAACTTACACCCATTCAAATAATGATCTGCCTTCCTATTTATGCTACCAAAGTGGAAAAGCTCACATTTATCCACATTATATTGCATCTGCCATGCAGATGCCCACGCACTCAGCATGTCCAAATCAGGCTGAAGTGTTTCTGCACCCTCCTCAAAGCTCACTCTCACACTCAACTTTGTATCATTTGCAAATTTGGAAATAAAACATTCAGTTCCCTCTTCCAAATTATTAATATATAATGAGAACAGTTGGGATCCTAGCACAGATCTCTGCTGTACCCCCCTAGTTGCTGCCCGTCAATTGAAAAAACATCCATTCATGCCAACTCTTTGCTTCCTATCTGTTAACCAGCTTTCGATTCATCTCAAGACACTACCCGCAATCTCATGCGCTTTAACTTTACATAGTAATCTGTTATGCGAGACCTTGCTGAACGCCTTCTGAAAGTCCAAATAAACCATATCCACCAATTCTCCTTGGTCAATTCTCCTAGTTACATCCTCAAAGAATTCCAATAGAATTGTCAAGCATGATTTCCCTTTCGTAAATCAATGCTGACTTTGTCTGATAATACCACTGTTGTCCAAATGCTGAGCTATGAAATCCTTGGTAATAGATTCTAGCAACTTCCCCAGTACTGACGTTAGGCTCACTGGTCTATAGTTCCCTGTTTTCTCTCTACCTCCCTTTTTGAATAGCGGGCTTGCATTAGCTACTCTCCAATCTGCAAAAACCAGTCCGGAGTCCAAAAAATCCATAAGGTTTGATGTTGTAATTGGGGAAGGGTTGGGGGATCTATCCTTGGTCTTCTTCTCTTTCTCATCTATATGCTGCGTCATGGTGGCATCCTGTGAAAGGGAACGGTAGAGGGAAAATTAGAGATGTTCAGTTATTGGCTAGGATTTCACTGGATCTGCTGTGGAAGATTGGGCAGCCCAGCTAAAGGTCCGCTGACTTTCGGTGGGCCCAGACAATCTCCGTGGCGGGTGAGGCCATTGAACAGGTTCGTTAGTAAAACTGCATAAACTACAGTATTCCTTAGGCTATGTCTCTTCCATCTTCAAGATGACATTTGGCAAAGCAAATAATTAGCACATTTGTAGCATCTTTCATGGCTTTAGAAACTGCCACAGCCAATGAAGTATAGCTACTGTTGTAATGTCAGCAAATGTGGCAACCAGATTGCACACAGCAGACTCCCACAAACAGCAATTAAATAAATATCTAGACAAACTATGTTTGGCACTTGTGGTACAAATGTACAGGAACTCCCTGACTTCTTCAAACAGTGTCCCGAGGTGTTTTATATCTATTTGAGCAAACAAATGACTCAATTCAGCATCTCATCTGAAAAGCTGATACCTGATAATTCAGGACTTCACTTGTAGAGTCAGCTCAGGTGCTTACTTGAATCTCCAGATTGATTTTGATTTGATTTATTATTGTCACATGTATTGGGATACAGTGAAAAGTATTGTTTCTTGCACGCTCTACAGACAAAGCATACTGTTCATACAGAAGGAAAGGAGATAGTGCAGAATGTAATGTTACAGTCATAGCTAGGGTGTAGAGAAAGATCAACTTAATGCGAGGTAAGTCCATTAAAAGTCTGATGGCAGCAGGGAAGAAGCTGTTTTTGAATTGATTGGTACGTGTCGTCAGACTTTTGTATCTTTTTCCTGATGGAAGAAGGTGGAAGAAAGAATGTCCGGGGTGTGTGGGGGTCCTTAATTATGCTGGCTGCTTTTCTGAGGCAGTAGAGAGTGTCAATGGGCAGGAGGCTGGTTTGAGTGATGGACTGAGCTTCGTTCATAACCCTTTGTTGTTTCTTGTGGTCTTGGATTGAGCAGGAGCCATACCAAGCTGTGATACAACCAGAAAGAATGCTTTCTATGGAGGCTTGAACCCACAATGTTCTGACTGAAATGTGAAAGTGTTTCCACTGAGCCAAGGCTCAGTATCATTTATTTAAAAAGGTTGAAGAAGTTTATTTATTAGTGTCACAAGTAGGCTCACATTAACACCTGCAACGAAGTGACTGTGGAAATCCCCTAGCCACCACACTCCGGCGCCTGTTCGGGTACACTGAGGGAGAATTTAGTATGGCCAGTGCACCTAACCAACATGTCTTTCAGACTGTGGGAGGAAACCAGGGCACCCGGAGGAAACCCACACAGACACGGGGAGAATGTGTGAACTCCACACAGACAGTGACCCAAGCCGGGAATTGAACCCAGGTCCCTGAAGCTGTGGGGCAGCAGTGCTAAATTGTTTGAATGTTAAAATTGTTGTAACAATGGCAAACTAACAGAAACTTGCTCACTAGCTGAGGGGGAAAAAAAATCTTCATTTTTGTGATAGAGAACTTCCAGTTAGGATGGTAATGATAATTTGACTCAATGGTGTATAAAAAGGGATGAGATGGTTCCCATGCTCAATAGTAATCACAATGCTATTTAGCTTGTCATGATCTGTGATTTAACAAGTTTGAGAATTAACACCGGGGAGCACAATTTTAGAAAAAGCCAACTTGAAGGAATCAAGGCAAAAATTGAAAGAGATTAATTTGGAAAATCATTTGCTTCCTCAGTTAAGGATGAAAGGAATACCTTCAAAGGTGTATTGATGAGCATGTAGGATAAATAATTAACAAGATCACTAAACACAGACTTAAAAAAAAGCTAAACCTAAATGGATTACCAACAAAATCTGGAGTGAAATTAAAAGGATTAAAGGGAAAAGGACCCACAGGGAAAATGCAGGAAGTTTTCGATGCACATTAAATGGGTTGTGAGAGGAGTGGAAAAAAAAGCCTTGAGATGGGCAGAGCTGTGCATGTTCCAAACAGTAAGAATATCTTCCTGTGCTTATAATGAGGGACGGTTAAGGAGGAGATGTGAACTGTAAATGTGTCAAAAGTTGAAATTGAGGAAGAATGAAGAATAGCTAATATATTAACGATTTGCTTCTTGAATTATTCATTAGCATGTGCTGTTATCTTATTCAAACAGTGGCCCAGATTGTTCTCCTGTATTGGGTGCACAAAGGCAGGAGGGTTCCTGCCTTTATGAACCAGACCTTTAAAAGATTGGCAGCATGGTGGCACAGAAGTTAGCACTGTTTCCTCACAGCACCAGGGACCTGGGTTCGATTCCTGGCTTGGGTCACTGTCTGTGTGAACTTTGCACATTCTCCCTGTGTTTCCTCCAGGTGCTCTGTTTTCCTTCCACAGTCCAAAGATGTGTGGGTTAGGTTGATTGACTATGCTAAATTGCCCCTTAGTGTCAGGGGGACTAGCTAGGATAAATGTATGGGGATAGGGATTGTTGTCAGTGCAGGCTCGATGGGCCGAATGGCTTCCTCCTGCACTGTAGGATTCTATGATTCTATTCTATTGTGACATGCCTTCCATTAATCAGTGATATTGCAACTCAATTTTCCAACTTTTGACATCAGCAGGATGGAGGTGCCCACAGAGTCAAAACAAATCCAGGTGCAGGTACGAGAGAGAGCCAGGATGAGACTTGTGAAATACTGACAATTGCAGAGTTCTTGCTACATTGGAAATAAGTTGGTGCAGTACACATATTCAAAAAAGGCAATAAAGCTACTCTGGGTAATTATAAGTCAATTATGATTAACATAATGAAAGATTAAACTGTTAACTTTGGGGACAGGGGTGTACGAGGGCAGTATGGGCTTGTGGGCAATTGAGTTAGAGGGAATAACTGGGACCGACAGATCCGTAAATCAGATGGCAGATGTTATTTAATACAGATAAATGTAAGTTACTGCACATTGTCATGTATAATGGATGGTGCAAAACTGGCTAAATGCAAAATTGAAGAGCACATGGGGTAAGAGTATGCTTGACACTCAATTTGTCAAGTCACCGTGAAACAATAATGTAGAATGCTGCACTATATTGCTACATCAGTAGAGCATAAATCTGAAGGTGCCATATTACAATTATCCCGGTGAGATCCCATCTTGCATATTGTATCTCATTTTGATGAGCAAAACTATCAAAGAATATATTTGATTCCACTGTTGCTGATCCAGATGTGGAGTGACTAAGCAGCAGTCAAAGCCAATGTGTGCAAATAAGCATATCCAATGACAGTTATCCGTATGACCACAGAAAAGTTACTCCTGGGGACTGAGTTGGCTAAGCTAAAATAAAAACAGTAAAACCTGTGCCTTAGAAACAGTGAACAAATTGCACTTGTAAACATGTTCCAAGACACAATAGAGATAAGTGAGTAAAACTGATACAGAGCCAAGAAAGGGGTGATCACAAGTTTAGTCAAAGATTTGAGCTTTAAGAGAGATATTAAAAGTATTAAAGGAGTGGAGAAGCAGTTTAATTCAGGGAGAGAATTCCAAAGTCATGAGATCCACGCAATTGCATGGGACCAAGTGGCACGGTGGCACAGTGGTTAGCACTACTGCCTCACAGTGCTAAGGACCTGGGTTCAATTCCAGCTTTGGGTCACTATCTGTGTGGAGTCTGCACGTTCTCCCCATATCTATGTGAGTTTCCTACAGGTGCTCCGGTTTCCCCCCCACAGCCCAAAGATGTGCGAGTTAGGTTGATTGTCCATGCTAAATTTTCTTTTATAGTTTCAGGGGGATTATCAGGGTAAATACGTGGGGTTACAGGGATGGGACCTGTGTGGGATTGTTGTCAGTGCAGGCTCACTGGGCCGAATGGCCTCTTCTGCACTGTATGGATTCTATGATTCTATAATGTTGAATGACAATGGTGGAGAAAAAGGATAATTTTCTTTTCGTTCATGGGAATGTGGGCATCACTGGCTGGGCCAGCATTTATTACACATCCCTAATTACCCTAGGAATGAATAGGCCATTTTAGAGGGCACTTAAGAGTCAACCACATTGCTGTGGATATGGAGTCATATGTAGGCCAGACCAGGTAAGGAGGGCAGATTTCCTTCCCTAAAGAACATGAGTGAACGAGATGGGTTTTTATGACAATGGTTTCATGGTCATTAGTAGACTTTTAATTTCAAATTTTTATTGAATCCAAATTTCACCATCTGCTGTGGTGGGTTTGGAGCCTGGGTCCCCAGAGCATTTCCCTTGGCCCACTGATTACTAGTCTAGCCACTGTATTTGTGTCAGAAGAATATAATTCATGGAAAAAATGTGGGTTTGAAAATGCATGTGGAGATAGGTAGGGGTAAGATGTTGGGATTTAAATAGTGTCAGCAATGCTGAGGGAGAAAGTAGGAACGTTCTTACTGAGAAGTCAATTCCATCCATAATCACTGAGGAGTCTTGCATTTGGTGCCAAATAATGTCGAGGCTAATTTGTCACGATCAAAGATGATGAGAAGAAAATATTCCCAGGGCCTCGGAAAAGCACTTGGAAATGGGGAGGGGAGAAGGAGCTCATGCTGTTTTCCTAAAACATTACCACCTCCTTGTGCTTTTCAGAGGGTTACTTTGTTGCAGTGATGGCAACTTGCCCAGCAGCAGTGGGAAGCCAATTAAGGCTCATCATCAACCAATTTGTCATTTTCTCGTATAAATGATATTTTACCTGGATCACACTGGACTCACACAATGGCTGAACCATGTCAGGTTACATGAGGGAAAGAAGGTCCGAGTGAGCATCATGTCAAGAATTAAATCTGCCACCATAAGATGTGAATCAACAAACCCATGGTCCTCTGCAGGCAGAGGTTTGTAATTTTCTTCCAGTCTCTTGGAGATTGCAGTAAACAATAGCACTGGTGATGCTTCACTCCTCCATTTTGACCAGCTTTCCTGTACCTGGAGCACATCAGCAGCACCCTCACTGTGGACATTGCCCTCATGGATCCACAGCCTGCTTAGAATCATAGAATCCCTATAGTGAAGAAAGAGGCCATTTGGCCCATCGAACCTGCCCGACAACAATCCCACCCAGGCCCTATCCCCATAACCCCACGTATTTACCTAGCTAATCCCCTTGACACGAAGGGTCAATTTAACATGACCAATCAACCTAACCCACACATATTTGGAAGGTGGAAGGAAATCAGAGCACCCAGAGGAAACCCATGCAGACATGGGGGGGAACATGCAAACTCCACACAATCATCTGAGGCCGGAATTGAACCTGGGTCCCTGGTGCTGTGAGGCAGTGGTGCTAACCACTGTGCCATCTTTTTTTTGACAACAATCCCACCCAGACCCTATCCCTGTAACCCCACGTATTTACATTAGGGGCAATTTAACATGGTCAATCAACCTAACTCGCACACCTTTGGACTGTGGGAAGAAACCCATGCAGACACGGGGAGAAGGTGCAAACTCCACACAGACAGTGACCCGAGGTGGGAATTGAACCCGGGTCCCTGGCGCTGTGAGGCAGCAGTGCTAACTACTGTGCCACTATGCTGCTCTACTTGCCACTCCTTATTGAATGATGGTCTCGGAGGTGGCCTTTTAATTGGGCACCTGACATAAAACTACCCTGGGAGATGTGCTTCTGTTGCGAATGTGGTTGGGACCCAAAAATAACACTGTGTGCCAAAGATTTTCTACAATTGGAAGATCAAGGCCACCAGTTTCAAGGGAGCACAAGACTTTGAAGATCTGAACCTCAAACCTTTATTGAGGATCTGCTCAAGGTGATGTGGAGAAAAGCCAAGGTTTTTGCAGCCTTGTCGAGTTTGAGATACCTGTGCTTCAAAAGTGAGTTGACCTCGCTTATGGAGGGAGGTAGATTTGACAACATTCTTTTACAGATATTCAAGGGTCCTTTTCAGAAATAAAGGCTTGGGCATATTCCCATTAAACGTGAGTCACTAAATGAATGAACATTTGAAAACAAAAGTTTCAGAATACACAAGAGAAAGTCAAGAAAGAACAATCCATTCACAAGGGCCTATTTCTTACCCTCCCGCTTGAACTAGCATCTTACCATAGAACAATTCCCGAGTTGGTGAACAGTCCAGAGAAAGGGCTCTCTCATTAAGACACACACTGGATCCACGCATGCATGTATGTCGGCTGTCGCATGTAACAGTTGTGAGATTGACTGCTTCAGGGGCAGTTATTGGCGCAAGTGATGGATCTCCGTTCCTGTCGGATGGAACTGCTTCCTGCTTGTGGGCTGAATTTATGATTGATAGTAATCCTATGTCACAGGAAACTTTTCTGCCTTGAACTGTTGTGCTCAAGTTCAAATGATGCAACCCCTGTTGCCAGTGTTTTTTTGAAAATTGTTTTTGTCGGTTAGAAGTAATGACTGGAAACATAAGATGGAGGCTGTTGTTTAGCAGCATGTAATTTCTTTATTTTTTACAAATGAGATCCCATGCCATGTTGTTATTTTATAGATTTTCTAATTCCAGTTCCTCCAGTGTCTACTCACGCTTTACAGAACCCTACAGTGCAGAAGGAGGCCATTTGACCCATCGAGTCTGCACCGACCACAATCCCACCCAGGCCCTATCCCCATGCATTTACCCTAGCCAGCCCCCCTGACACTAAGGGGCAATTTTAGCATGGCCAATTCACCTAATCCACACATCTTTGGAGCGTGGGAGGAAACCGGAGCACCCGGAGGAAACTCACGCAGACACGGAGTGAATGTGCAAACCCCACGCAGACAATGACCCAAGCTGGGAATTGAACCTGGGTCCCTGGCGCTGTGAAGCAGCAATGCTAACCACTGTGCCACCCAACATGCATGCACATGAAAGATATATTTAATTTGCTATTGGTTGGCCCAGTTACATAGTTGTTCTGAACTTTTCTTCACATTTCTTTTGTTTCAGCTGCTTTCTCTATCTTAGTACCCAGCAAACTGAACAGGCTTGCACTGGGCTTGATAATTTAAGATATTCATGTTCAGAAGAAACCATACTGGACTTCAGGGTGCTTAGTTCAACACTTTCTTTCTTCCCCTCTCCCCCGTCTTCTTGTTGGACATTTATTTTTATTCCTTCATGAGTGTCGCTGGCAAGGCCAGAATCAATTGCCCTCACGGTGGTAGTAATAAGCCAACTTCTTGTACAGTGGTGTGGGTACACCACTGTTGGGGAGGAAGTTCCAGGATTTTGACCCAGTGACATTGAAGGAACGGTTATACAGTTCCAAGTCAGGACTGAAAGAGACTTGGAGGATAAATTGCAGGTGATGGAAGTCTCAGGTGTCTGCTTCCCTTGTTCTTCTCAGTGGTAGAGGTCACAGGTTTGGAAGGATCTTGGGCAAGTTGCTGCAACGTATCTCGCAGATGGTACACACTGCAGCCATGGTGGGCTTGTGGTGAAGGAAGTAAAGGTTTAAGGCGGTGTTGTACCAATCAAGTTGGCTACTTTGCCTGCATTCATTCAGGCAATTGGGAAATATTCCATCACACTGCTGACTTGTGCATCTTAGATGGTGGGCAGGTTTTGGAGAGCCAGGAGGTGAAATACTGTACTTGATGCAAAATATCTAACCTGCTCTTGTAGCCACATTATTTTACATGGTTGGCCCAGTTAAGGTTTGGGTTAACTCTGAACCCTGGAGTGTGAATAGTGGGGGAATTCAGTGATAATGCCATTGAATTTCAAAGGGAATAGCCATTTCCTGGTAGTTGAATGTCATGTTACAGTATTCGCCACTTGGCACCCCAAGCCTGAAGGTGTCCAGATCTTTCTGCACGTAGCCATGGATAGCTTCATTATCTGAGAAGTAGTGAATGGACAATTTATATTTATTCCTGAAAGTGTCGCTTCACAGTGCTTTAGATGACACTGTCCAAAATTCTGCTGATGATTGAATGCAGACTAATGAGTGGCAAGTGGCCAAATTTGCCCTGCTTTTGATGGACACAACAATTCTCTTTGCGGGCACTCAAAATTCCTGTTTTAATAATTTTCTTATCCTGCCCCAACAGCTTTTAGTTTTTCCACATCTTTCACTTTGGATTTTAAAGCCCTTTCAAAGCCGCATAATTTAAGACAGAAGGTGACAATTTGACACATTCCGCCCACTACGACTCAAGCCATCCCATTGTTTCCATTTTCCTGCTCAGCAAATTCTTCTCTCAAGTATTTACCATTTCCCTTTTAAAAATAGCCACTGAATCGGCTTTCATCACCATTTCAGTCAGTATATTCCCGATTATAACTACTTGCTGAATAAAAAAAAACTTATCTTGTTTCCAGCTCTTTGTCAATCACCTTAAATCTCTTCTGGTTACTGACCCCTTTGTCACTGGAAATGCTTTTTCCTTATGGACAGTCCAAAGATGTGCGGGCACTGGGCACAGTATCCAGCTGGGGCCTGACCAATGAGGCGGCACGGGGGCACAATGGTTAGCACAGCTGCCTCACAGCACCAGGGATTCGGCTTCTACTCCCAGCTTGGGTCACTGTCTGTGCGGAGTTTGCACGTTCTCCCCGTGTCTGCGTGGGTTTTCCTCCGCGTGCTCTGGTTTCCTCCCTCAGTCCAAAATGCAGGTTAGATGGATTGGCCATGCTAAATTGCCCCATAGTATCGGGGGGACTAGGTAGGTTGTGGGGATGGGGCCTGGGTGGGATTGTGGTTGGTGTGGACTCACAGGGCCAAATGGCCTCCTTCTGCACTGTAGGATTCTATGACTTATAAAGGGCTAGCAGAGCTACGTTGCTTTGGTCATTTAAAAAAAATAAAGCTAAGGATCTGAGGTTTGCTTTTAAATAATTGGCTTTCTCAATATGTCCTGCCACCCATAAATATTTGTGTACGTGTACCCCCAGGTCTCACTTCTCCTACAGTCCCTTTAAAACTGCCAGTTTATATTGCCAGCAGTGCAGTTATTTTGAACACCAAGTTGAAAGTGGTGAAACCAGGAACCTCACTTTCTAAATCCATACCGTTTGTTTCAACAAATTACCGTTTTATTAAAACTGCCCAAGCTTATCCCTTAAAATTACTTCAATTATTTTACTCATTTACAAAAAATGGAAGCATTATGCCAATTCCTTCCAATACTAATTAGTGGTTAGTACTGCTGCCTCACAGTGCCAGGGACCCGGGTTCGATTCCCAGCTTGGGTCACTGTCTGTGCGGAGTCTGCATGTTCTCCCCATGTCTGCGTAGATTTCTTCCAGGTGCTCCGGTTTCCTCCCACAGTCCGAAAGACAAAGAACAATACAGCACAGGAACAGGCCCTTCGGCCCTCCAAGCCCGTGCCGCTCCCTGGTCCAACTAGACCATTCTTTTGTATCCCTCCATTCCCACTCCATTCATATGGCTATCTAGATGAGTCTGAAACGTTCCCAGTGTGTTCGCCTCCACCACCTTGCCTGGCAGCACATTCCGGCCCCCACCACCCTCTGTGTAAAATATGTCCTTCTGATATCTGTGTTAAACCTCCCTCCCTTCACCTTGAACCTATGACCCCTCGTGAATGTCACCACCGCCTGGGGAAAAGCTTCCCACCGTTCACCCTATCTATGCCTTTCATAATTTTATACACCTCTATTAAGTCTCCCCTCATCCTCCGTCTTTCCAGGGAGAACAACCCCAGTTTACCCAATCTCTCCTCATAACTAAGCCCCTCCATACCAGGCAACATCCTGGTAAACCTCCTCTGTACTCTCTCCAAAGCCTCCACGTCCTTCTGGTAGTGTGGCGACCAGAACTGGACGCAGTATTCCAAATGCAGCCGAACCAACGTTCTATACATCTGCAACATCAGACCCCAACTTTTATACTCTATGCCCCGTCCTATAAAGGCAAGCATGCCATATGCCTTCTTCACCACCTTCTCCACCTGTGACGTCACCTTCAAGGATCTGTGGACTTGCACACCCAGGTCCCTCTGCGTATCTACACCCTTTATGGTCCTGCCATTTATCGTATAGCTCCTCCCTACATTATTTCTACCAAAATGCATCACTTCGCATTTATCAGGATTGAACTCCATCTGCCATTTCTTTGCCCAAATTTCCAGCCTATCTATATCCTTCTGTAGCTTCTGACAATGCTCCTCACTATCTGCAAGTCCTGCCAATTTTGTGTCATCCGCAAACTTACTGATCACCCCAGTTACATCTTCTTCCAGGTCGTTTATATAAATCACAAACAGCAGAGGTCCCAATACAGAGCCCTGCGGAACACCACTAGTCACAGGTCTCCAGCCGGAAAAAGACCCTTCCACTCCCACCCTCTGTCTTCTGTGACCAAGCCAGTTCTCCACTCATCTAGCCACCTCCCCCTTTATCCCATGAGATCCAACCTTTTTCACCAGCCTACCATGAGGGACTTTGTCCAACGCTTTACTAAAGTCCATATAGACGACATCCACGGCCCTTCCCTCGTCAACCATTCTGGTCACTTCTTCAAAAAACTCCACCAGGTTAGTGAGGCATGACCTCCCTCTCACAAAACCATGCTGACTATCGTTAATGAGTTTATTCCTTTCTAAATGCGCATACGTGCTGGTTAGGTGCACTGGCCATGCTAAATTCTCCCTAGTGTACCCGAACAGGTGCCGGAGTGTGGCAACTAGGGGATTTTCACACTAACTTCAGTGCAGTGTTAATGTAAGCCTACTTGTGACTAATGAATAAACTTTGAACTTACAGATTTGCACCATTTTTCAATGAGATTGCGCCCCATAAATTTCCCTTCTAATCTCTTTCAATATTACAGGGTAAAGACCAGCTGGCCTATTTCAGGTCTTTAAAGACCAACACTAAAACAAATTCAGAATCCTCCAAGATATGTTGCTCAATAATTTGAGAGTTTGCATTCCTAACTCTCCCCATCCTCTTACGAAAAATCACCCCAAAATCTTCAATTTTGTTCTTCAGAAATTTAACTTCCTTTCCAGATATCGCTTAGTATATTAAAAACATGTTTTATTGTGGTCAGTATTCTTTGTCCTACTTTTCTCTCTCATCCTACAATAATCTCTTTAACCTGGTTTAGCACATGCTACATTTGGCCTAAAGTGCATCCTTCATCTATATACAGCCCAAAAGGGAATATAAATGTCTCGTTGGATTCTTATTTTATTGTTTAGCAGAGCTACGTTTGACAACTAAACTTTAATGCTTTCAGCAGAGTTTCCAATGAAAGGCTCACTATGAATATTTAATACTTGCATGGTGTCCCAAGAGCAAGCAATCTAAAAATGATTGATAAGCAAATGTTCGACTCAACAAATTACTGAACAAAGACATCAATAAGGAATTATGTCTTTGGTGACATTTATTATTTGACAAACAAAAAAAAACAGTACAGTGCATCACTTTGAAAATAAACTGAAGAACTCTGGTAGTTTCACTACACTTCATAGTCTTATCATTCATTAGTTACAGTGGTTTTTAAGGCAGATCAGTGAGAAAGCTTCAAGATTCAACACAAGTCAGATTCACATGAACAGGTAACTTAAATGATCACATGATGCTAAGCATTTGGTCTGTTCAAGTAAACTTAGCATTGAAGATATGCTGTGTAACCTTCACATTAAAAAAAAAATCACATTACAATCACAAGCACAATCTTGGTTCGGTTACTGTACGGAGGTATTATGTCAGTCGTTGAAAAGCAAAAAGAGATAAGTTTTTTTTGCACAGAAGGACTATTACTAAATGCCTGAAAAAAATGAACTGGTACATTGGATTTACAATGGTTGCATATTTCTCGAATTATACTTGATGCGCTGTTAAAAAGCTTCAATTTACTGAAGTTGAACCTCTTCTCTGTAATAATCCGGTGTAAAGATTAATACTATAAATTTCTTAATTAAGAAACATAGCAGATGCTTAATTTTAAACATTACCATATAAATCTTACCATTTTTTGCTCATACAATTTCACAGAAAAATGCAGTTGTCTCCTAGTTGTTCAAAACTAGATTAAAATATTACAAAATATGCACGTACTTTTCTTTTTGCAAATAAGCACAGCTTCAGAACAGCCAGTCAAATAAAAGAAAAGCTTCAGATACTTCCACAAACAGTAAAAAAATAATTTCACACAGCAACATTACAAAAACCATTAACTGCAAAACACAATTTAAATTCCACTGTTTACTACAAAAAGTAAACTAGTCTGGATCACAGCAAACGCATTCATCTACCACAGGGTTCATTTTTCCATGTGGATGCTCACATTTCATTTTGTAGCAATTGTTCGATTCAATGTTCTAGAGACACACACACACACACACACACACACACACTGGAGAGTTTCCAAATGGCTCAGAAACTTTTCAGAGAGATACCGGAGCCATTTGAGACCTGAGCTTAATTATTAATCTGTTCTGTGTTACCTGTCTTAGCTGGAATGATACTCAGGTACTGTGATTGGCCTCAATTCTCCTGAGTTGAGGAGAAAGAAAATGACTGGCATTCCTGGACACTGTACGACCATCCTGCTGCAGCTGCTTCTGCAGGAGAGCCAGGTCAGGACAACACAGCGTACAGCTTTCATGTCCTTATTTTTGAACAGCCTGCTGACACTAACCATCCAAGCATCACTAGCCATGCAGGATACTTAAGACTTAAGTGCTTGTGCAAACGTACACCAACAAGGAGGGGATGTGTGTCTTCAAGAGAGGTAAGGGTTAAAAGGTAAAAATAAAAACAGAAAATAAGGCACCATAATTCAGACAGATGACCCTCGATTGTACTAGGCATTCCTTTTTCATATCAACTGTTTCCCGGCGAAGATCCGTTGGAATGGTAACCTGTACTCCACAATCGGGACCGTGGACTGCTTTTAGTACTGGACTGCGTGCTTGTATTGAAATGAATAGGAGGTGGAGAAAACCCTAAAAAGAATCAATAGCAATGAAATTTTAATACTGTTATGTTCCAATTTATTACTTTTCTGAAGTGAATAGCTAATTTTGTATGCATTTATCAAGCCTTTTTATTCAAATTGACTCTTAATCCATGCAGTGCATATTTAAAACAACGTATAACCCACCATGATGGCTTATGAATTGCCAGACAAAAACTGGGTGGTTTAGTAGATTAACATATTTGTCTTAAGGAAAGAAAAGTTTCCAATACAGCCCAGACTGAGTCACAGAATCTACAGTGCAGAAGAAGGCCCTTTGGCCCATCAAGCCTGCACTGCCAACAATCCCACCCAGGTCCTGTCCTATCCCTGTAACCCCACATATTTACCCTGCTAGTCCCCCTGACATTAAGGGGCAATTTATCACAGCTAATCAACCTAACTCGCACATCTTTGGACTGTGGGAGGAAACCGGAGCACCCGGAGGAAACCCACGCAGACACGGGGAGAATGTACTAACTCCACACAGACAGTCACCCGAGGCTAGAAGTGAACCTGGGTCCCTGGTGCTGTGAGGCAGCAGTGCTAACCACTGTGCCACCGTGCTGCTCACCGAAGTGATACAAATCGGTGCCTTCTGGCAGCTTTTAAGGCTGGCATGTAAAAATAAAGTTTGAATGCAATGATGCAGAGGCACAACAAAAACTCATCAACAATTTGAAGTAAATTAATATCAGAATGCAAGGATTCACATTGTTCTACCAAAAGGGAAGAGCAAGTGAATAATGCACCTGAGGCTGAGGCTAGTCTGGGACAAAATGGAAGTAGCTTTTCTCTCTCGCTGCGCTGTTTTATGAATGAGATCCACACCGAATTCAAGCAAGCATGGAATGGGATGGGTTTGTTTCCACCCTGCGATAATTTACTTCAAATTATTCTACCAAAGTTCCTTTCTTGGAGGGCTAATTTACTTTTGGCTCAGGCTACTTATAACATCACTGTGATTTACTTCAAATTGCACTTAGCTGTTTAGTGGAATTCTACATACTTCAATATATTTCTATTAATAAAACCCCAAATTAACTTCATATGGAGCCCTGAGGGTGCTCAGAATGCAAAATATGAAAATGTATTCGCTCAGGAAATATTAGTGTGCTGGGATGCGTAGGTTAGAGGGGCAAATATGTGGGGTTATTGGGATAGGGCCTGGGTGGGATTGTTGTTGGTGCAGATTTGATGGGCTGAATGGCCTCCTTCTGCACTCTAGGATTCAAATCGACAAACTAAATTATTATACGGCATCAATTTCTAAAATTGAGCAGAAACCTTTGATAAACATCTTGTTCATAATAAGCATATTGGCAATGTTTACCTCCTCGAGGCGGGGTGTGAACAATAAATGCTGGGTGATAATTCAGCTCCCTCGGTGAGAAGAATGCATGATATGCTGAAAATGAAAAGAAAAAATATTTAAGAACAGTGAAATCATAGCAGTTAAACTTCTCTTCAAACTAGTAGGGCTTACCAATGATCATAATCGCAGTTGCAGCAAGTAGCGCAAAGATTGTGAAGAACATGACTTGGTAAGACTGAATGAATTGCTGGAAGAAACCAACACCTTCCCAGTGAGTTGCCTTGACACCAGCTGAGAAAAGACAAACGGAAACAGTTAAAACACCTCGTAACATTGCGTGGCACACACTCACAGGTTTCAAAACATCTTGCAACAGCTTTAATTAGAGTAGTACAAAGAACAGTACAGCACAGGAACAGGCCCTTCAGCCCTCCAAGCCTGTGCCGATCACATTTACCTATCTAACCAACCGCTTATATCCCTCTATTCCCCGTTTGTTCATATGCCTATCAAGATAAGTCTTAAATGTGGCTAACGCAACTGCCTCAACCACCTCACTTGGCAGTGCATTCCATAGCGTACTCATGAAGGCCCCGCTGTTGAAAGCGCTATAATCGGGAACTCAATCAAATGCATGCAGAAGGTCCCAGCTTCATTGCCAACTTTGTACTGAGTCAGCAGATTGCCAATGAGGACGAGATGCTGCAATTGGGTTAATGGCCCTGGACAAACCTTTCAGGCTGATCTCCAGTCATCTACAACAGAAAATCATAGAATCCCTGCAGTGCAGATGGAGGCCATTCGGCCCATCGAGTCAGCACTGACCACAATCCCCACCCAGGTCCCATCCCCACAACCCCATGCATTTACCGTAGCTAATCCCCCTGACACTAAGGGGCAATTTAGCATGGCCAATCCATCTAACCCGCACACCTTTGGACTGTGGGAGGAAACTGGAGCACCCAGCGGAAACCCACACAGACACGGGGAGAACGTGCAAACTCCGCACAGACAATGACCCAAGCCGGGAATCGAACTCAGGTCCCTGGTGCTGTGAGGCAGCAGTGCTAACCACTATGCCAGTGTGCCACCCTACTACTAGTATAAAATATTAGTTATGTATACAAGGGTGAACTGGATGAGCCTTGACTGTAGCTCTGTCCTCAGTTAAAATTGCCCAGCACACACTGACTAGGCACAGACATGCAAAGTAGATGAGATGGCAGAGTGGCTGGCACCCATGGAGGAGAAAGATTGGTTGAAATAATGTCACCAAAATGACTTTTCTCTCTCCTTCCCCCATTTTGTGGAGCATCATATGGCTCAAGCAGAAACCTGGCAATCTAGGTTCCGAAAACTTATGAACAAATCCCATTCCTTGGCAACAACTCCTCAAAAACTAACATGTGGACTACTAAATGAAAGGTCTGGTTGTGGTATCTGGATCCTGTTTCTACCCCAGTTGTAAGATGCCCTGTAATAGTCCCGAGAATCTGTGAAGAAGGAAGGGTGGTGAGTGAGGCACTCATATTAATAACGGTGTCATGACAAAAGGAGAAAGAAGTTCTTCAGTATTACGCCTTCTATCTTACTGATTTATTGAGTATGTCACCATGGGAAAACCTGAGCCAGCCACAGAATTAACCAAAACTATCAGGTCAAGACATATGAGGGGGTCCTTATTGCCTAAAGATTGGTACATCAAAATGTAAATGAAAATGAAATAAGAGAACAATAAATGGCAGCTAAATTTGACAGCTGCAGTTATATTGCAACATTTGCTCAACAGCATCACCGCAAGATGATGGCTGCCTCTTGATTCATATCAATTTTTAAAGACAATAGTGTGCACTTCTATAAGGCTAACATGCATGGCTCAGTTGCATCTCTAATAAGATGCAAGTCAGATATCAAATAGTCAAACTTCAAGATTAGCACATTGCCATGTATGATTCTTGCTTCCCAATTGGAAGAAAGTGGTATTCAAGCTGCTTGGTAAGCTTAAGGTTAGGGTTGGGTTAAATGTCAATGCAATATGTTGAAAGGAAATCTGTCAAACCAACTGCTTAGATAAGAACGAATATAAAAAGCACCAAAGACTGAATGTCAATATAAAAATCTGATTCCAATTCATTGCCTCTATATTGAATCTTGAGTACACAGATTCTTTACTCTCCTGGTTCAATTACACATGCTTGACACCCACAGCCGCAAACCAATCTTCTAGATGCACAGTTTGAAGTAACTGCACGCTTGCCACGAGTTGAACAGATCCTTCTGGCTTGTTAGGGAGCTACTAACTCATTAGCTTTCGCGATTCCTGCAAAAGGCAAATTCTTCCCTATAACATACAAAAGTAGAAGGTTCCTTTGTAGGAACGTTGACCATGACTTAAAGAGCTTCCATCTCTGGAAAATCCTGGTGAGAACGTAAGAAGCCATCGGTGCCTCGCTCCACCAATTCAGGAAGACAAGGTCCCACTTGTCTGATAAAAAAAATATCAGATTGAATCTCCTACTGACAACCCACTGATACCCAGCAAAACGGTGAAAAGGAGTTATTGTTGGGGCAGGCAGCTGCAAAGTGGTTCATTTTACAGTCCCTACTGCCCTCTCCTGAACCCAAGTATGAAGTTCATCACTTCAGACGACTGAACAGCTGAATATACAGTTTGATCAAATTGGCTACTTCAACATATAGCAGAACTTCCCTTGCTGCTGGAGATAAAACAGTAACTTTTCACTACTTATTCCACCACAACATCAGTGGTTGAGAAAGGAACTTCCATTAATTCAACCTGCAGATCAGGAATGTTGAAAACGATCAGATCAGACCATAAAGCAGAAAATAATCCAACATCTATCTCTACAAGGGTGTCAATAGTAGGCGAAAGGAATTGGTTGGTAATCTATATATATTTAGGGAATAGGTACAAAGGTTAAAACGAGAAGTGATAATCAAAAACATCTAAATGTTCTAAGAGAATAGGCCAAATAATGACAAACGTCATTCAACCTAAATAAATAATAATTTATTGTGTCATGCCTCTCACCTGACGAAGGAGCAGCGAGCGCTCCGGAAGCGAGTGGCTTTTGCTACCAAATAAATCTGTTGGACTTTAACCTGGTGTTGTGAGACTTCTTACTGTATTTACCCTAGTCCAATGCCGGCATCTCCACATCATGTATAAGACTGACACAGAGCTATCATTTTCTGGTAACTATATGATTGAGTAAGAAAATAATCTATATGATATTATAAACAGTTCAAGCAAGATTTACAACCAATGCAGAGAAGACATAACCAAAGCAAGCATGGTATTGGGCTGTATTAACAGAGCCATTCAAAGGATGCAATGTCATTCTACAGGTTGATCTTGAGGTAATATAGGGTACAATGCCCAGTTTTGGCCCATTAACATGGTGCGAGATACTCTGGTCTTGGTAAAGGTCACAGGAGAGTTAAAAGAATGATACCTAACCTAAAGAGCCAGAGTGACTCATAGGATTTAAATAACTGGCTCTTTCAAAGCAGCATAGACTTGGAAGTGACTTGATAGAGGTATAGAAATCAATAGCACGTTAGCTTGCATTTGCCTAGTGATTGATTTCTCAGCTTGGCAGATTGTGGAGGACCAAGAGACAGGTATTTAAAATATGTAGAAGTAGGAATAGGATGGACGTTGGACGTTCTTCTGCACCCAGAGCTGTGAGTCTCTGAAATGCTTTATGAGCTTGCCTATTGACTCTTTGCGTGTCTTCAAGAGAACAGCACTCGGTCTTGGCTGGGGCAGAGGTCACATTTATCCAGCTAACAGGGACTAGAGAACCTATGGCCAATCAAAATAGCTGGCAGCTGTCCAAGGCAGAGGTTCCTCCTGAGTAGGGGGAGAGGGAGGAAGGTGGGGGGGTGCGGATGTCTCGGCTGTAGCCGATTAATGCTCGCCGGAGCTTGAAATTGCTACGGGGTAAAATGATGGGGGCATGTTCTCTGCCAACTCTACTAATGATGTGGAGATGCCGGCGTTGGACTGGGGTGAACACAGTAAGAAGTCTCACAACACCAGGTTAAAGTCCAGCAGGTTTATTTGGTAGCAAATACTATTAGCTTTCGGAGCGCTGCTCCTTCGTCAGATGGAGTGGAAATGTGCTCTCAAACAGTGCACAGAGACACATAAATCAAGTTACAGAATACTGATTAGAATGCGAATCCCTACAACCAGCCAGGTCTTAAAGGTACAGACAATGTGGGTGGAGGGAGCATTAAACACAGGTTAAAGAGATGTGTATTGTCTCCAGACAGAACAGCGAGTGAGATTCTGCAAGTCCAGGAGGCAAGCTGTGGGGGTTACTGATAATGTGACATAAATCCAACATCCTGGTTTAGGCTGTCCTCATGTGTGCGGAACTTGGCTATCAGTTTCTGCTCAGCGACTCTGCGCTGTCGTGTGTCGTGAAGGCCGCGTTCTCCAAGGCGGCCTTCACGACACACGACAGCGCAGAGTCGCTGAGCAGAAACTGATAGCCAAGTTCCGCACACGAGGACAGCCTAAACCGGGATGTTGGATTTATGTCACATTATCAGTAACCCCCACAGCTTGCCTCCTGGACTTGCAGAATCTCACTCGCTGTTCTGTCTGGAGACAATACACATCTCTTTAACCTGTGTTGAATGCTCCCTCCACCCACATTGTCTGTACCTTTAAGACCTGGCTGGTTGTAGGGATTCGCATTCTAATCAGTATTCTATAACTTGATTTTGTGTGTCTGTGCACTGTTTGAGAGCACATTTCCACTCCATCTGACGAAGGAGCAGCGCTCCGAAAGCTTATGGTATTTGCTACCAAATAAACCTGTTGGACTTTAACCTGGTGTTGTGAGACTTCTTACTGAACTCTACTAATGGCAGGACAGGAAACCCTGCCATCTTAAAAATCCTGGTCACTGTCACTAAGATCTCCTGACTGCTTTTAATAGATCGAGGGGGTCAGGCAGGAATTTTAAAGATCGCCCCAATTTCCTGCCTCTGTTTTTAGAATGTTTTTGCCTCTCCCAGTGACTAGGTTACCAAGGGGAAATAATGGGGAAGGAAGTGCCTATGCAGATGCCTCAGATATCAAGGCTTGATGGAGCAGCCGGTCTAATCCGGCCAGTCATTTATCACCAGGATAACGCTGCCCTTCTTCTTGCTCATGAACAAAGGAGTTAGCATGTTGCAAATCTCTTCAGTTGAGTGCTGTGTTCTTATTTTCCCAGAATTGTCTTAGCTATCTGTCTTTTTAAAACAAAGCATGCATTTAGAGATATGACAGAATAGATCAGGGCAAGTTGTTGAGTACTTCACCTCAACCATCCTTCTGAAAAGCTGTCTGGCTTGCCGGATATATCTCTGAATGCATGCTTGGTTTAAAAAAAAGACATATAGCTAAGACAATTGCCAGTACTACAAGACATAGGTGCAGAATTAGGCCACTTGGCCCATCGAGTCTGCTCCGCCATTCAATCATGGCTGATATTTTTCTCATCCCCATTCTCCTGCCTTTTCCCCATAACCCCTGATCCCCTTATTAATCAAGAACCAATCTACCTTTGTCTTAAAGACACTCAATGACCTGGCCTCCACAGCCTTCTGCGGCAAAGAGTTCCACAGATTCACCACTCTCTGGCTGAAGAAATTCCTCCTCATCTCTGTTTTAAAGGATCATCCCTTTAGCCTGAGGTTGTGCCCTCTGGTTCTAGCTTTTCCTACTAGTGGAAACATCCTCTCCACGTCCACATCTGTAGATCAGCCTATGCTCGATTACGGAGTTGCTAGAATTGCTACTTATTGTATAGAAAAAAATATATAAAAACTTACGTTGTGCTTCTGTACTTTTATCAGAAACATGCAGGACTTTCACTGGAATGGAGACTGACTGGTCTGTCATTGCATTGGAAATGACAAGAGTTGTTGACATTGGTCCCTGGCTTATTAGCCTCGTGTCAGACAAGGTGACTGTAAACTTCACGTAGCTTTGTAGTCCATAGAATTTTTCCTTTTCTTGAATAATTATCAATGGTGACCCTGGTTTAACCTAAGAGGGAAGAGAATACTCCTTACACTACCATAATACATAGATTACACATTCTATAGGCTAGGAACAGTGGCAAAGTCTATACGGTGATACACTTTGTACGAGTATGATATTGAAAAGCAACCTATTTACAGTGCTAACTACATGATAGCATTACTTATTCAACAATCGGGGAGAAATTTTTGCACAAACTGATGGATTTCCAGCCTCTCGGTTCATTTCCTTGGTCAAATACTTTCTAGATACCCCAGCAGAGGGGCAGCCAGGGTGCTGTATCCTGTCCTGGAATACTTGGCTGCAAGTGTTTTGGGCAGGGGTTGGCAATAATGCATATGATTTAATCCAGTACAGACAAACAGACAGGAATGCTGCCAATACAGGAAAAGGGGCAAGGATGTGATTCATTTGAGAAATTTCATACAGCCACATGGAGAATCGTGGCCTGGCCATGTGTAGTAGGAATTTTATAATTGTACATCCATAAGCACATGCATTTCAATCCCACCGCTCAAAATTATGATGATGGGTAAATGAAAAAGATTGGTTTCCACTTCACCAATTTCAATTTTGCTCCCATTATGATGAAGATAAATGGGACAAGATTGCTTCAGTAGTGTAAAGGAAGTTCAAAATTTAGCAGTTCAGAAAAACACAGTTTAAATATATGTATGCATGAACGTATGCACGTGTAATATATGAATGTATATATGTGTAATATATGTATATACATGTAATATATGAATGTATATATGTGTAATATATGTATATACATGTAATATATGAATGTATATAGTGGAGCCCCGATTTAACGTGAATTCGCATAGAACGCGATGGTGTCATTGGACCCTTCTCTTCCCGCTAATAATTGGCAAATTTAGCGCGACCCCGATTTAGCGCGACCCCGCTTTTTTTGCGACCCCGCTTTTATGGACCCCAACCGTCGTGTTATAACGGGGCTCCACTGTACATGTAATATATGTATAATATCGGCAAGTCCAGAGAAAAGATATGTAGTTTCAGGTATGCTCATTTTCATCTGAAAAAAATACTTAACTTCATACAATTTTATGGATCAAATCACTAAATTCAAAAATATAAAGCTTAACATGCCGAGATGATTTTCAACGGTTAGCTAAATGACTCATAAAACAATTATGTCACAAAAAAATATTGTGTGTTCTCATTTCTTTCAAACTTTGCATCTGTTTTGTGTCCAGATATCTGTGCAATATATTGCAAATAGATGCTTGGGCATATCTAATCGCTCTCAACTTTAGCGTGCCAACATGTGTACAACAATGCAAATCAGTCAACAAACAAATTATTGAATGGTGCAAGTTAATCAGTCCAAAAATGTCAGTGCAGGGGAGTTTCAATGATTATTCTAAAGTTACACATCAGCTCCAGTTCAAATATGTTCACTCCAGCACCAAACAAGTGCCTTGCCAATGCTTGGTGGAAATAGTGCAAGCAAAGCTGAAGGAAATTCTCTGGTTCCACATACCAATGACAGATGTTTAACATAAGAACATAGAACAGTACAGCACAGTACAGGCCCTTCGGCCCTCGATGTTGTGCCGAGCTTTGTCCGAAACCAAGATCAAGCTATCCCACTCCCTATCATTCTGGTGTGCTCCATGTGCCTATCCAATAACCGCTTGAAAGTTCCTAAAGTGTCCAACTCCACTATCAAAGCAGGCAGTCCATTCCACACCCCAACCACTCTCTGCATAAAGAACCTACCTCGGACATCCCTCCTATATCTCCCACCTTGAACCTTATAGTTATGCCCCCTAGTAACAGCTACATCCACTCGAGGAAATAGTCTCTTAACGTCCACTCTATCTATCCCCCCCATCATCTTATAAACCTCTATTAAGTCGTCTCTCATCCTCCTCTGCTCTAAAGAGAAAAGCCCTAGCTCCCTCAACCTTTCCTCATAAGACCTACCCTCCAAACCAGGCAGCATCCTGGTAAATCTCCTTTGCACTCTTTCCAGTGCTTCCACATCCTTCTTATAGTGAGGTGACCAGAACTGCACACAATATTCCAAATGTGGTCTCACCAAGGCCCTGTACAGTTGCAGCATAACCCCACGGCTCTTAAACTCAAACCCCCTGTTAATAAACGCTAACACACTATAGGCCTTCTTCACGGCTCTATCCACTTGAGTGGCTACCTTCAGAGATCTGTGGATATGAACTCCGAGATCTCTCTGTTCCTCCACATTCCTCAGAACCCTGCCGTTGACCCTGTAATCCGCATTCAAATTTGTCCTACCAAAATGAATCACCTCGCACTTATCAGGGTTAAACTCCATCTGCCATTTTTCGGCCCAGCTCTGCATCCTATCAATGTCTCTTTGCAGCCTACAACAGCCCTCCACCTCACCTACTACTCCACCAATCTTGGTGTCATCAGCAAATTTACTGACCCACCCTTCAGCCCCCTCCTCCAAGTCATTGATAAAAATCACAAATAGCAGAGGACCCAGCACTGATCCCTGTGGTACACCACTGGTAACTGGTCTCCAGTCTGAAAATTTTCCATCCACCACCACCCTCTGTCTTCTATGAGATGGCCAGTTACTTATCCAATCGGCAAATTTCCCTCCATCCCACACCTCCTTACTTTCTTCATGAGCCGACTATGGGGAACCTTATCAAATGCCTTACTAAAATCCATGTGTACGACATCAACTGCTCTACCTTCATCTACACACTTAGTTACCTCCTCAAAGAATTCAATCAAATTTGTGAGGCAAGACGTACCCTTCACGAATCCATGTTGACTATCCCGGATTAAGCTGCATCTTTCCAAATGGTCATAAATCCTATCCCTCAGGACCTTTTCCATTAACTTACCGACCACTGAAGTAAGACTAACTGGCCTATAATTACCAGGGTCATTCCTACTTCCTTTCTTGAACAGAGGAATAACATTCGCCACTCTCCAGTCCTCCGGCACTGTCCCCGTGGACAGTGAGGACCCAAAGATCAACGCGAAAGGCTCTGCAATCTCACCCCTTGCCTCCCAAAGAATCCTAGGATATATCCTATCTGGCCCAGGGGACTTATCGACGTTTTTCAAAATTGCTAATACATCTTCCCTCTGAACATCTACCTCCTCCAGCCTATCAGCCTGTATCACACTCTCATCCTCAAAAACATGGCCCCTCTCCTTAGAACATAGAACATTACAGCGCAGAACAGGCCCTTCGGCCCACGATGTTGCACCGACCAGTTAAAAAAAAAAACTGTGACCCTCCAACCTAAACCAATTTCTTTTCGTCCATGAACCTATCTACGGATCTCTTAAACGCCCCCAAACTAGGCGCATTTACTACTGATGCTGGCAGGGCATTCCAATCCCTCACCACCCTCTGGGTAAAGAACCTACCCCTGACATCGGTTCTATAACTACCCCCCCTCAATTTAAAGCCATGCCCCCTCGTGCTGGATTTCTCCATCAGAGGAAAAAGGCTATCACTATCCACCCTATCTAAACCTCTAATCATCTTATATGTTTCAATAAGATCCCCTCTTAGCCGCCGCCTTTCCAGCGAAAACAATCCCAAATCCCTCAGCCTCTCCTCATAGGATCTCCCCTCCATACCAGGCAACATCCTGGTAAACCTCCTCTGCACCCTCTCCAAAGCCTCCACATCCTTCCTGTAATGTGGGGACCAGAACTGCACACAGTACTCCAAGTGCGGCCGCACCAGAGTTGTGTACAGTTGCAACATAACGCTACGACTCCTAAATTCAATCCCCCTACCAATAAACGCCAAGACACCATATGCCTTCTTAACAACCTTATCTACTTGATTCCCAACTTTCAGGGATCTATGCACACATACACCTAGATCCCTCTGCTCCTCCACACTATTCAAAGTCCTCCCGTTAGCCCTATACTCAACACATCTGTTATTCCTACCAAAGTGAATTACCTCACACTTCTCCGCATTAAACTCCATCCGCCACCTCTCGGCCCAACTTTGCAACCTGTCTAAGTCTTCCTGCAAACTACGACACCCTTCCTCACTGTCTACCACACCACCGACTTTGGTGTCATCAGCAAATTTGCTAATCCACCCAACTATACCCTCATCCAGATCATTAATAAATATTACAAACAGCAGTGGCCCCAAAACAGATCCCTGAGGTACACCACTTGTAACCGCACTCCATGATGAATATTTACTATCAACCACCACCCTCTGTTTCCTATCCGCTAGCCAATTCCTGATCCAATTTCCTAGATCACCCCCAATCCCATACATCTGCATTTTCTGCAGAAGCCTACCATGGTGAACCTTATCAAACGCCTTACTAAAATCCATATATACCACGTCCACTGCCTTGCCCCCATCCACCTCCTTGGTCACTTTCTCAAAAAACTCAATAAGGTTAGTAAGGCACGACCTACCTGCCACAAAACCATGCTGACTATCACCTATCAATTCATTACTCTCCAAATAACTATAAATCCTATCCCTTATAATTTTTTCCAACATCTTGCCGACAACAGAAGTGAGACTCACCGGTCTATAATTCCCGGGGAAGTCTCTGTTCCCCTTCTTAAACAATGGGACAACATTCGCTAACCTCCAATCTTCTGGTACTATACCAGAGGCCAACGACGACCTGAAGATCAGAGCCAGAGGCTCTGCAATCACTTCTCTTGCCTCCCAGAGAATCCTTGGATAAATCCCATCCGGACCAGGGGATTTATCTATTTTCAGACCCTCCAGAATATCCTGCACATCCTCCTTATCAACTGTAATACTGTCTATTCTACTCCCTTGCAACCCAGTGTCCTCCTCAGCTATATTCATGTCCCCTTGCGTGAACACCGAAGAGAAATATTGGTTCAATGCTTCACCAATCTCCTCCGGTTCCACACATAACTTCCCACTGCCATCTATAACTGGCCCTAAACTTGCCCTAACCAACCTTCTGTTCTTGACATACCTATAGAACGCCTTAGGATTCTCTTTAACCCTATCCGCCAAAGTCTTCTCATGTCCCCTTTTAGCCCTTCTAAGCTTGGTGAACATTGAAGAAAAGTATTCATTCATCGAATCTCCTATCTCTTCTGACTCCATGCACAAGTTCCCACTACTATCCTTGACCAGCCCTAACCTCACACTGGTCATTCTTTTATTCCTCACATAAGAGTAAAAAGCCTTGGGGTTTTCCTTGATCCGACCCACCAAGGACTTCTCATGTCCCCTCCTAGCTCCCCTAAGCCCTTTTTTTTAGCTCATTCCTTGCTACCTTGTAACCCTCAAGCGACCCAACTGAAAATCACAATTAACAATGAAATACATATGTTAAGACATATGCCAGTTGGTCCCTTACCTCCAGATTCCCAAGAATTTCAGAAGTTCCAAACACAGTAACTTCAGTCGTTGTATATACGTTGCTCAAAAGGATCTCAGACTGGTCAGTGTAAAAACCAGGTACAAATGGAATGCTAACACCAATTTGTTCTCCAGTGAAATGTGAACCGAGTATCGAAGCTTTCACATTGACAGATGTTTTGGCTTTACTGAGCACCTTGAGTTGATGATCAGTCAATTTCTGCATTGTAATAGAACAAGTATAATGCCCTAACAAGAAAGAAAAACAATTATTCAAGCAAAACTATTTAAATAAAGAACAAATGTCTTGTTTTGTTTCAAGCACCAAAGAAAGAAAAACATAGAAGGCAGCAAATCAGTGCCAAGGCTGTCTGACAACAAGTGCTAAATTAAATATTATTCCATACAGTGATCAAACACCTTTCCTTCCACAAAATGAATTTTAATGTATTATAAATCCTATATCACTAATAAGCTACTTCTGTCGAAACTACTAATAAATTAAATACCTGTATGTGTATCAAAACCCGTTTGAACATGAAACAAATCTTCAGGTGGGATTTCTATTGCACCATTATTAAAATACAGATTGCAAGTGACACTGGATTCAGGGTGTATTTTAGAAACTGCTTCAATGTGTGCAGCCGTACAGTCACCTGAAAGAGAATAAAAATAAATTGATAATGATACAGACTAGAGATGACCAGGTTTGTTTCAATCACAATATTTGGTAACTAATTCCCAATTGCGAAAAATCTTAATATTCTGGCTAATTTCTCAGTCTCAAACTGAAGAAAATTTTAAACTCAAATAAGAAACATGACGTTTGCTATTTAAGAACATAAGGACTAGGAGCAGGAGTAGGCCATCTGGCCCCTCAAGCCTGCTCCGCCATTCAATAAGATCATGGCTGATCTTTTCGTGGACTCAGCTCCACTTACCCACCCGTTCATCACAACCCTTAATTCCTTTACTGTTCAAAAATGTATCTATCCTTGCCTTAAAAACATTCAATGAGGTAGCCTCAACTGCTTCACTGGGCAGGGAATTCCACAGATTCACAACCCTTTGGTGAAGAAGTTCCTCCTCAACTCAGCCCTAAATCTGCTCCCTCTTATTTTGAGGCCATGCCCCCTAGTTCTAGTTTCACCTGCCAGTGGAAACAACCGTCCACAGGAGAGGGGCAATATTCTTACTTTAATCTATGATTTCAGGTCAACCCTAATCAATACAATATACATGTGTTCATTTTTGTGAAACAGTTAACCAGAGAAGGCAGTCTGATTTACAATCCAAGGGTTCACACCTCGTCCAGAAAAACAAATACCTTTTAAATTATTGCTGTTCTCTCCAATGATAACAGACACCTTAAATGGTGTAGTATCAGGCAGGCTTGTTAGAAGTGCACCATTCTGCACTTGTGTAACAGTCTTCCAAGCACTCTTAACCACCAGCTGCAAAACAGATTAAGACTTAGTTAAAGAAATGTTTCTAAGAAATAGAAGTAAGTTATTTGATCCTTTAAGTCTGTACAACCATTCAACACCATCATGGCTGATCTTCAATCTCAATTTCACCTTCCCTCACCATCTCCCCCCCGTCCATATTTAAAAATCTACTGTCTTCCGTCTTGAATGTACTCAATGACTGAGAAGCTACCAGCCTCTGGGATAGAGAATTCCAAAGGTTCACAGCTCGGAGTGAAGAAATGTTTCCCCCATTTCAGTCCTAAATGTCCGAATTCCTTTTCTGAAGACTGTGACTCCTAGTTCTAGACTTCCCAGCTGGGGAAACATGCTCCCAGCATCTACCCTACCAAACCCTTGAGAATTTTACTATGTCTTTATGAAATCACCCTAAATTCAAGAGTTAACCCTAATGGGATAATACCTTCACCCAAGGAATCAGTTCCGGAATGAGCTTTTGCTGTACCCCCTCAAAAGGCAGCATATCCTTCCTTGGGTAAGGAAATCAAAATTTTACACAGTACTCCAGATGTAGTGTCACCAAGAACCTATCATTGGAGTAAAACGTCTTTATACTTCAATCGCTTTGTAATAATGCTCCAATACCATTTGCTTTCCAACTGCTTACTATACCTCATTCTCTTGTTCATGTACAATTACACTCAGGTCCCTCTGAATACCAACATTTCCTACTCTCTGTACCTATTTCCCTTCTAAAGTGGATAACTTTGCATGTTGTTTTTTATTCATTTGTTGGACATAAGGTTGCCAGCATTTATTGCCCATCCCCAGTTGCCCGTGGGCAGTCAAGGGTCAACCGCATTGCTGTGGCTCCGAAGTCACACATAGACCAGACCAGGTAAGGAGGGCAGATTTCCTTCCGTTAAGGACATTAGTGAACCAGATGGGTTTTTCTGACAAAGGGCAATGGTTTCATGGACATCAGTAGATTCTTAATTCCAGATTTTTAAAATTGAATTCAAATTCCACCATCTGCCGTGTTGGGATTTGAACCCAGGTCATTCAAACATTAGCTGAGTTTCTGGATTAATAGTCTAGCGATAATACCACTAGCTATCACCTCCCAATGTTGCTACACTATATCCCATTTGCCACTCATTCATTTAGCCTATTTCCCTTTGCAGTTTCATTATTGTTTGCTTCACCCACCTAGCGTTACATGGTGAACATTGTACGTGGTCCCTTCATCATTGAAAAAGATCATACATTGCTGACACCCAAGCACTGATCCTTGCAGCACTCAACTAGTTACAGCCTGCCACCCAAAAAATGACTTGTTCAATCTTTTTTGTATTCATTCGTGGGACATGGGTGTCGCTGGCCAGCATTTATTGCCCATCCCTAGTTGCCCTTGAGAAGGTGGTGGTGAGCTGCCTTCTTGAATCGCTGCAGTCCATGTTCTGTGGGTTGACCCACAATGCCATTAGGGAGGGAATTCCAGGATTTTGACCCAGCAACTGCAAAGGAATGGCCACGTCAGGATGGTGAGTGGCTTGGAGGGGAACTTGCAGGTGATGGTATTCCCATGTATCTGCTGCCCTTGTCCTTCTAGATGGAAGTGGTCGAGGGTTTGGAAGGTGCTGTCTAAGGATCTTTGGTGAATTGCTGCAGTGCATCGTGTAGATGGTACACACTGCTGCTACTGAGGGTCAGTGGAGGGGGGAGTGGATGTTTATCATTTTCTGTCTATTAATCAATCCATACTAATATATTATCCCCAATCTCATGTGGCTTACTTTTGTGTAATAATCTCCAGTGGCACCTTATTCAATACTTTTTGTAGTATATTGGAAACCACAGGAATGAAGAGTGAGATAGATTTGCAGCCAGTAATTTAATTGATAGAGTGATAAATTAACTATGTACATATTTTACAGCAATGGTACAAGTATATCCAGTAAGAGTTTTAACAACACCAGGTTAAAGTCCAACAGGTTTATTTGGTAGCAAATAAATGATCTTTTAAAATAAATGGCATTTGCTACCAAATAAACCTGTTGGACTTTAACCTGGTGTTGTTAAAACTCTTACTGTGTTTACCCCAGTCCAACGCCGGCATCTCCACATCACAAGTATATCCAGCAGTCATGTAGTAGAAGGATGTTTTTTGTCAGGAGAAAACTATTTGAAATTACATTATATTAACAAAGAATAATTTAGCTGGGTGAGCCACTGAGGAAATTAGTAATGCAGGTTGGAGACCGTGAGCATTTAACGCCATCTTCATGTACATAAAGGGCCTGTATTTTAATGGCAGTCTCTTCATACAATTTGATGACTCAGTTATCGTCTGCTTTCTTTCTGCTCTATTATTGCAAGGATTTTAAAAAAGAATAGATTGCCAGCAGTGCTGCTCACATGGGCCAAGTGACTAGTTCCAGGGTTGGGAACAGGTGTGAGGGACAAGTCTGGAGAGCAGAACTTCAAGACATATTATTTATGATTTTGTGATCCAATGTATTACAATCAAACATCAGAAGGTAGGAGATAGTCAATACTGATTTCAGACAACTTTACCTTTTAATGCATCTAATTAAGATTTTGGCATTGCTATCAAACTGAACATGCTTTGAAGGAAAGTGGAATGGGCGGCACGGTGGCTAGCACTGCTGCCTCATGGCATCAGGGACCCAGGTTCAATTCCGGCCTTGGGTGACTGTGTGGAGTTTGCACATTCGCCCTGTGGATTTCCTCCCATAGTCCAAAGACGTGCAGGTTAGGTGGATTGGCCATGTTAAGTTGCTCCTTAGTGTCCAAAGATGTATAGGTTAGGTGGATTAGCCATGGTAAATGTGTGGGGTTACACAGACATGGCAGGGGAGGGGGGCCTGGCTAAGATACTGTCAGAGAGTTGGTGCAGACTGGATGGGCTGAATGGCTTACTTCTGCACTGCAGGGATTTGATAATTCTAATTTTTATTTCTGTAGTGGATAATTTGAAGGTAGCATTTGTAAGTCAAGTTATTTCCAAATGAGTATTCAGCTCCAATAAGAAATTATTTAAACATATGTGCACATATACAAGATAAAAACTGGTTGGTGTGAAGGTTACAAGGCAGTAATCTACATTATGCTTTGAAGGATATAAAATCCCAAATGCAACTTTGAATTGTGTGCCACTAGTCTGAAAGCAAGCTGCAATTCAGTCAAAAGTGCATAAAATGGATGCCACAATATGTAAAAAATTACTACTTCAAGTTGCTACATTATTTTTAAGCACCAGGAAACATCTTGCCGATTTTAAATATTCTGCATTTGTTGTAACAATCCAATTCAAAATAAATTTAAACTCCCGTATCAGTCTTTGTCCATACAAAAATTCTAAATTCAGAACCAACGTACCTACAATACCAGTTACATCTGTAGGTAGCAGTGCGAATGGGCTTCCCAATATAATCAACAAATCAGTCAAGCAATGTCACTAAAAATAGCAGATGGTGACAAGCAAGTGGCGGAAAAAAATGCAAAAGACTGCCCAAATCCATTGCAGCATTAAATTAATTGGCACCATGCCAACACATAACGAAGCCTTAATAAATCCAAAATGGCGAGAGGAGGCAAGGTGGAGTATTCAAGATAGAAGTCGGGGAGGGGGTCAACGGAGATGTTTAAATCGGCCAACAATTACTTCAAGAGTTGAAGGTTAGTCCACCCAAATTAATGCAAGCAATTGACATGAAAAGGAATCTCGTTAGTGCTCAAAAGGAAAGCCCATTTGGGAATGATTATTTATTATATTCCAAACATATCTTGTGCCATTTTATTTTATATCTAGAACTAGGATACAGGTTACAAATAAGGGATCTCCAATTTAAGACGGGGATGAGAAGAATTTTTTTTCTCAGAAAGTTGCGAATCGCTGAACTCTCTTCCCCAGAGAGCGCTGGAGGCAGGGTCAATAAATATCGTAATATTTAATATAAATACTTAAGACAGGAGATAAATAGATTCCTGACTAACAAGGGAGTCAAAGATTATAGGGGGTAGGTGGAATGTGGAGATGAAACCACAATCAGATCAGCCATGCTTGTATTGAATGGTGAAGCAGACTCGAGGGGCTGAATGGCCTAACCCCTGCTCCTAATTTGTATGGCCGTCAGTTTGAGGCAGTTATTAAAAAGGAAAACTCAGTATCTGGAGGATTTAAAATTGCAAGGAAAAATAAATTGCACCGGCATTAAACATTACTGGTGAGGCCCATTGAGAGTACAACACGTATGCCTGAACTTTGCTGTGGTGATGGTGGTGAAACAGTCAGCATTTGCCATCAGTACTGCACCAAAATTGATAGCAACTCCTGGAATCCACACATGCACATAATTACGTGGAAATCCAAAAGGTTGCTGCCAATGATTCTAGGCTTCTCCACAGTGTAGACAGGCCTCCATCCACCCACAATAGGGTGCAATCAATTGGAATAAACTGATTGATGAGAACTTCCACTTTTCCAATGCTGGACTGACTGTAAAAGCCTTTGCAAAAGCTTCATCTTGTTGAATAATGTGTAACCGGGTGTTAAGTGCATACTAACTCCATAATTACTGTTAAACACCCTCTGGGATCTTGAAAAGCTAATTTCATACATCTGTGGTGACAAGTTTCTCCATAATGATAAAAAGCCCACATATCTTTAAAATATTTTTTTCTTTTTTGAAGTTTATTTTAACTTTTGCGTCAATCCAATAATTTAATTCACTTTCTGAACATATCCTTCACTTCTAATTGAAGTGTTTTTAACTGCCTTGACTTGCTGTATGCAAAATACTTTTAACATGATTAGCTCCTTATCTGCTTGCTGACAGCCGCCAACATATCCCCTCATTTTTGCACGATTGAAACTGCCATTGGGAAAGAGGACTGCCATGCCACAGAGATCGCCAGATTTCCGTGCACAGCTTTCTCTGACGTCCATGGCAAGTGCCTTTGCTTTGCTGCAGACCACAAAATCCACACTGTAGTTTTAGAAAAAAGAATACAGCACAGAAACGGGGCCTTCAGCCCTTCAAGCCTGCGCCGATCACGTTTACCTATCTAAACCAACCATTTATATCCCTCTATTTCCCGTTTGTTCATATGTCTATCCAGATAAGTCTTAAATGTGGCTAACGTAACTGCCTCAACCACCTCACTTGGCAGTGCATTCCAGGCCCCCACCACTCTCTGTGTAAAAGACTTCCCCCCCCACTTCTCCACTGAACCTTTCCCCCCTTATCTTGAACCTGTGCCTCCTTGTAATTGTCATTTCTTCCCTGGGAAAAAGCTTCCAACTGTTCACCCTATCTATACTTCTCATAATTTTATAAACTTCAATCAGGTCGCCCCCCTCAGCCTCCATCTTTCCAGGGAGAACAATCCCAGTTTATTCAATCTCTCCTCATAGCTAATACCCTCCATACCAGGCAACATCCTGGTAAACCTTTCCTGCACTCTCTCCAAAGCCTCCATGTCCTTCTGGTAGTGTGGCGACCAGAATTGGACACAGTATTCCAAATGTGGCCTAACCAACGTTTTATGCAACTGTAACATAATTTGCCAAATTTTATACTCTATGCCCCATCCGATGAAGGAAATCTTACCACCAAAAGGAATTAAAGGCATTAAAATGGATACATGGAAGAATGATCAGGACGTTCAGGGTCTGAGATCACTAATTTACGATGACAGGATCAAACAAATTATGTGTTGGGAATCGGACCGAAGGGGGAAACATCACATTGGACTTCAAAAAAAGGTATACTTTAGGTGAAATAAGCTACTTACGTTGAGTAAAGAGTAAAATGGCATAATGGTAATACAAAATCCCCAAGTCTCAGACAAATTTAGAGATGAGAAACACTCTTTCCTTGCAGGTTAGTCATTACATAGAACAAACCCCTGGATTAAGTAATTGATTTGGAATCAATTTGCACCTTTAAAATTATGTGAATAAGGAAAATTAAGGATTACTGAAACATTTATACTGTTTCAATCGACAGGGGAGGGAATAAGAAAAAAAAATGCTTTGCAAAGTAAGGGGCTAAAAATTGGGAGTGCATAACAGAAACAGACTTGCATTTATATAGCGCCTTCTATGATTTCAGGATAAAGCACTTCACAATCATTGAGGTTCTTTTGAAGTGTGGCCAATGTTGTAGGGGTCTCATATGGATGTTGGAGGGAATATATGCTTTAAGCCCTGACTTGATTTTTATTCAATTTGATTAAATTCATGTATGTTATGTAAACTGTCTCAGCTCGAGCTGTTTGTGACCGAATCTCACTACGTTATCTATTATTTTATGGAAACGCCCCACTTCCCCTCAACAGGCAAATAGCTTATATTATAAACATATTTTTATATTACAAACAGTGTTAGAATGTCTTGAGCACAGTATTGAAATACATTCCCAGCCTAAAACTAGAGGGCATAGGTTTAAGGTGAGAGGGGAGAGATACAAAAATGTCCAGAGGGGCAATTTTTTCACAAAGGGTGAGAGTGTCTGGAACAAGCTGCCAGAGGTAGTAGTAGAGGCGGGTACAATTTTGTCTTTTAAAAAGCCATTTAGATATTTACATGGGTAAGATGGATATAGAGGGATATGGGCCAAATGTGGGCAATTGGGACTAGCTTAGGGGTTTAAAAAAAAAAGGGCAGTGAGGACAGGTTAGGCCGAAGGGCCTGTTTCCATGCTGTAAACCTCTATGACTCTATTTGATAGGAAAAGTATCTGTTTTATTAAGCAAGTGCAATTGTTTCAACAAAAAAAACAAGCAATCTATAAAAATTTAGTCACAAACAAATATCAGTCTCAAAATTTGTTCCCCGTTATCAAATGGGTCGCTTACCTCTTTGTAGGTTTTGAGATGTCCTGGTACTTCATAATATACAGTGACAGACCCAGAATCTCGTGCAACTGCAGTGCCAGTCTTTGGGTTAATCTGAAGAATATTACTGGAAGATGAACTCCAAACTCCTAATTGCGCTGTAGGAACACAGATGAAGTTCTGGTTTTGGTCTCGTATTTGAGAATTTGCATGATCTCAAACTGGTGCCAATGACATTTTGTGTACCTACCTTCCTGATTAACTAGATTACTGCTGAAACAGATGACATCACCAACCACAGTTTCTCCCAGTAAATCGGGGTAAATGAATTGTTCAACAGGCAAGGGAATATAATCCGCTATTCCAGTATGCTCCGTGTCCCAGACTCTCAACAAAGTCAGTCCCACATTCACAGCCCTTATTATAAAGGTATTATTGCTGGGTCCTTTGCCAATCTGCAACAGGTCATCCCTTCAAAAGTAAAAGAACAGTTAAGAAATAATGTGTCATTAAATGAACCCAAAAGACCACAAGATACAGGAACAGAATTAAGCCATTCGGCCCATTGAGCCTGCTCCGCCATTCAATCATGGCTGATATGACTCTCATCCCCATTCTCCTGCTTTCTCCCCGCAACCCTTGATCCCCTTATTGATCAAGAACCTATCTATCTCTGATAGATATACCCTTGGTATATATATGTTGTGCCTTTGCTTTCAAGAACGCCAGAAAAATGGATACACTTCCTACAATCTCATCAGCTTTAGGATGCATGTTCAAAAGAGTCCTCAGACTAAACATATTTGTGGGAAAAGAGTTGAGGTACACTCACTGAGCCAATGTCTGGCAATATTGGGAGAGTTGAGTCCAACAGACTTAAGGGAGAGGGGACAGAGAAAATTAAGTTCAGACTGGACTTGATCTCCAAGATCATTGGTTAACACCACCTACTTACAGCACTTGATGAGTTTCTTGGCTCACAATCTTTATTAGACAGTCATAGAATCCCTGCAGTGCAGAAGGAGGCCATTCAGCCCATCGAGCCTGCACCGACAACAATCCCACCCAGTAACCCCACATATTTACCCTGCTAATTTCCCTGACATGAACAGCAATTTAGCATGGCCAATCAACCTTACCCGCACATCTTTGGACGGTGGGAGGAAACCGGAGCACCCGGAGGAAACTCACGTCGACACTGGGAGATCGTGCAGAATCCACACGGTCACCCGAGGCCGGAATCGAACCCGGGTCCCAGGCGCTGTGAGACAGTAGTGCTAAACACTGTGCTGCGCATTTCCATACATAATGAAAATTACATTAGAAATGCTAAAAGCTAATCATTGACGCAAGTTCTAAGCTTCTGTACAAAACAAAACTTTTTAAAAAATAGTTCTGAAGTCCGAGGGACAAGGATTTAACTAAATTTGGAGCTAAATAGAGAGAGGAGGGGCTTGCCAATGATCAACATGATCAGCCAATCAAGGGCAATTCAATAATTCAAATCACAAGTTTGAAGCAGGTTTAAAAAAAATCACAATAAAAATATTACTATCTGGAAAAAATATATCCATCTTGGACATGAGAAAGTTTGTTAATGGAGAAAAAATGGCAGGTAAATCACAAGAGACTTGAAATAAATACCTGCTTTATTTTTCTTTTTGTGACTGAAATACCTAAACTAAATTGTGTACTTTACAAATAACGGGGGAGATTCTCCCATCCCGCTGTACTAATTCACGGGATTTGCACATCCGTTCCCACTGTGCGCGCATCTCCGAATGCCGGATATCTGGCACGGTCGGGATCACACTGGAAACCGGCGGGAGCAGCAGGTAAGTAATTTTAATCTTATTTCAATGTTATTTAAATGTGATTAGGGGGCCCGGGACTGAAGTCTCCGGGCTCGCTAGCACCTCCCACCCCGCCAGTACAATTTCACTCCGATGGGGTTCAGACTAGCTCTCCACTTTCGGGGAACTAGCGGGAGACCCTGTTGGAGTGAAGGGGAACAATCGGGGGCCTCCCAGGGGGTCAGGCACTGGGGTTGGTGCCCCCTGGGCATAGGCACCCTGGCAGTGTCAGCCTGTGCCCCCTGCACTGCCCAAGGAGCAAAGTGCCCATGCCTAGGGGCACACCTTGGCACCCAAGGAGGTGGGGCCCGCTAGGGACGGGGCCTAGGGAGTGATTGGTGGGGGATGTCGAGCTGGCCAGCAAATTGCAGGTTGACAGTTTGGGGCCACTGCGCAAGTGCGGAGTTCCGGAAATGTCAGACTCTGGAGAGAATAGGCCCCACCCCGAGCTGTTAATTATATTCACGATTGTGACCTCTGTGTTGCACAGAGTGTGGGAGATTCGAGTGTGAACCCCCACAGAAAAAACAATCGTGATTTACATCATTTTCCTGCAAATTCAGGACTTTTTTGGGAGAATCGCCCCCAACATGACTAAACATAGTCACTAAATTGCTGACCAGTCAGAAAGAAAGAAAGGCTGATGGTGAGGAACATGGTCAGTTGGTTGTGGTCTAATAGTTCATAACTGGCCAATGACAAGTTATGCACCATTCTTGTAGACTGCTCTTCCTTCCAGAGAGGCAAGACTCTGGCTGCTCCAACACTACTCACTCCTAGTGCCCCAAAATCACCTCTAGTGCAGCTGGAATTGAAGAACTCTGAGCACCTCATCCTGACCCACCCCATCCATGTTCAAAGAACTAAATTCCAGCTCTATCTTAGTGCTCTCAAATCTACAGAACACATTTCTAATACACTCTCGCACCCCCCCAAAAAAAATTACTTCACATCTTCTAGACCCTTAAGAGATTGGGGGGGGGATCATTCCCAGTGATAACAGATCTCATTATCCCAGATGCTACATTACTCAGAATTACCTCCTCTGAATCCTGGAATTCATAGCACGAGATACCAATTCTTCATCTCAGTAGGGTGATTCAAATGGGACCCACTTCCCATTACGCCCAGGGTCAAACCCAATACTGTTAGTGTCCATGGTAATATTATTTACCATAACATCTCTGTTCTTATTAAACCCCTCTTTACATGAGCAACACCATTGGAGAGTCACACCTCGCCCCACCCCCTTAATATATTTAAAATACACACAAAGTATGAATCAACACAATTTTACAAAGGAGACACAAATAGACGAGTACATACCAACTACTAATCCTCTGATTAATACTGGATTGATGCGTGACTCTATTAAGCCCTGAGGTAACAGTTACTTTATAAATCCATGGGCAGCACATATATTAACTCGTAACATGTCTTAAGTTTCATTTCAATATGGACAAACAATAGCTACCATCATTGGTTTACCTGTTCATAGCAAAGCTTATTATTGTATTCTGAGCATGGAAGGTGTCTCCAGAATGGTCGTGGAAATGAACAGTCAAAGTTAAAGTTATCCCCACTGGAATGGCTGATGGAGACTCCTTGTTAAGTGTATACATGACTGGACTGGTGCTGATTCTCAAGTAAGAGACAGGTGCAACCTAAAAAGTATGGAAACCACAAAAGAGAGCACGGTGCATTCATAATACCATAATTTCCTTTGCAAAGATTTTGAAAATAAAACAAAATTAAGATCAGCATAAAGGAGTTCAGCTGTTTTAAAAAACCTATTGGTCCAAACTCTACCACATTTTTCTTTTCTTCAAAAGCTGTCTAAACACTCCCCTCCGCAGTTTAAAGTCAAAATGTTTAAGTTTATTTATTACTATCACAAGTAGGCTTACATTAACACTGCAATGAAGTTACTGTGAAAATCCCCTAGTCACCACACTCCAGCACCTGTTCAGGTACACTGAGGGAGAATTTAGCCAATGCACCTAACCAGCACATCTTTCGGACTGTGGGAGGAAACCGGAGCACCTGGAGGAAACCCACGCAGAGACAGGGAGAACGTGCAGACTCCACACAGAGAGTGACCCAAGCTGGGAATCGAACCCAGGTCCCTGACGCTGTGAGGCAGCAGTACTAACCACTGTGCCACAGTGGTGCCATTAACATGAATCATGGCATTATTCTGAAACCACTTTAAAGCAAGGTATAATTATTTTACTATCCAAGGGATGTTTGGATCATCCTGAAATTCAAAACACTGATTGTGTTTGTGGAAAGGTCAATTAGTTTCAAATATTCTGGATGAATCGAATGTGAAACAGAAACTTTTATTGGAAGTACGGAATATTGGAATGTGATATTATTAAATATATTACCAGCAGGTCTTGCAAGGCATTGCACGGAGTTAGAAGATGCACCATTTTATGATGTATTTTATGAAGATACACCAATTTGACACATGATATAACTGTCCCATTATTCTCTGTACAAGCCTTTTATTATTTATAACAGAAGAATGGTGTATTTCACAACCTGAGGGGTCCAAAAGCCAAATCAGTATTGTTGGAATGTAGAAAAATGCCACAGCCAAATTGTGGACAGCAATTTTTGCACGAATAGCAATGAACTAAATGACCACCAGATAATCTATTTCAATGATGTTGATTGAGGGAACAATGTCAGCTTGGACACGAGAACACCCTACTCTGCAAATAGTGCCACAGGTTATGTCAATGAGGGAGAATATAGTAACAGATAACACCAATTTGAAGAGGCACTTTCTCTCTGCCCCAGTACAGCTATTGAAACTTTTCTCCCTCTCAAATAGTCCGAAAAATTTGATACTATAGGGATATTTCTCAAAATAAAAAAAAACTAATTGAGTTATTAAAAGACAAATCAATTAATGAACTTAATCATGGTTATTCTTACCTTAACTGCAACTGTGATTGTCTGGTTTATACCAAACTGTTCTTCAGAGATCACTTCAATTGTTGAAGATCCAGTAATGGGACCAGATGTCAGAAGCCCATTTTCATCCACTTGTATGACAGGAGTTTTGTCAGCAGAGTCTTGCACACGATAACTGAGAGAAGCCACACCATCTCTGCCAATCAAGCAAGAATCACTGTGATTAACTAAGATTAATTTCTAAATGATGGTGCTATTTTTCAAGAGTGAACACAGATATCCCCATCAAACATTCGCAGTGTTTCATCAGCCCTATCTGTTCACCTGTCAATTGTGATGGTATATAGCCATGCACAATTTCTTAAATACAATCAGATACAGACCAAAGAGTTGAGAAGGGCAGAAAGATTTTGCAAGTCAGTGATCTGATTAGTTTGGAGCCAAATCTCTAATCCAAACCAAGGGATTCATTTTTAAACACTCTCAACATTGCACTGAAGTAACAGATCCATGCCCAGTCCTTCACTGGACCCAGAAGTAACCTAAAAATCTCCTCCCAAAGACAAATAAGTACAGAAACATAAAAAATAGCAGCAGGAGTAGGCCATTCAGCCCTTCATGCCTGCTCCTCCATTCATTATGATCATGGCTGATCATCCATCTCAGTAACCTGTTCCTGCTTTCCCCCCATATCTTTGCACGCAAACAGCTATATCTAACTCCTCCTTGAAAACATACAACGTTTTGGCCTCAATTGCTTTCTGTGCTCACGAATTTCACAGGCTAACCACTCTCTGGGTGAAGAAATTTCTCCTCATTTCAGTCCTCCATGGACTACCCCATATCCTTAGACTGTGACCACTGGTTCTGGACACCCTGTCCAGTCCTGTTAGAATTTTACAGGTTACTATAAGAATCCGCCCCCCCCCCCCCCCCCCCCCAACCCCATTCTTCTAAATTCCAGCGAATATCATCCTAACCGAATCATACGTCAGTCCCACCATCCCAGAAATCAGTCTGATAAACCTTTGCTGCACTCCCTCCATATCAAGAATATTCTTCCTCAGATAGGGAGACCAAAACTGCATACAATATTCCAGGTGCGATCTCACCAAGGCCCTGTATAAGTGGCGAAGACATTCCTGCTCCTGTATTCAAATCCTCTCGCTACAAAGGCCAACATATAATTTGCCTTCTTTACCACCTGTTGCACCTGCATGCTTAAGTTCAGTGATTGGTGTACAAGGGCACCCAGGTCTCGTTGCATATTCCCCTTTCTCAATCTATAGCCATTCAGATAATAATCTGCCTTCTTGTTTTTGCTACCAAAGTGGATAACCTCACATTTATCTACAATATATTGCATCTACCATGCACTTGCCCACTCACTCAACTTGTTCAAATTACACTGAAGCATCTCTGCATCCTCCTCACAGCTCACCCCCACATCCAGCTTTCTGTTATCCGCAAATTTGGAGATATTACATTTAGTTCCCTCATCAAAATCATTAATATACATTGTGAATAGCTGCGGTCCTCGTACTTATCCCCGGAATACCCCATTAGTCACTGCCTGCCATTCAGAAAAAGATTGTTTATTCCTACTCTTTTCCTGTGTGCCAGCCAGTTTTCTATCCATCTCAATAGACTACCCCCAATCCCATGCGCTTTAATTTTACATGCTAATTTCTTATGTGGGATCTTGCAAAAGCCTGCGGAAAGTCCAAATAAACCACATTCACTAGTCCCCTGTCATCAATTCTACGAGTTACATCCTTGAAGAATTCCAGCAGATTTGCCAAGCATGATTTCCGTATTGTAAATATGTGCTAACTCTGTCTGATCCTACTCCTGTTTTCCAAGTGCACTGCCATTAAATCTTTTATAATGGATCCTCACAACTTCCCCACTACCGATGTCAGTTTGACTGTTCAATAATCCCCATTTTTCCTCTACTCCCTTTTTAAATAGTGAGGTTACATTAGCTCGCTTCCAATCAGTAGGAAATGCTCCAGAGTGCTTGGAATCTTGGAAGATGACCATCAATGCACCTGCTATTCTCACAGACACTTTTTTCAGTACTCTGGGATGTGGACTATCAGTCTCTGGGGTTTTATCGGCCTTCAATCCTGTCACTTCCCCAACACCATTTCCCTACTAATACAGATTTCCTTCAGTTCCTCCCTCTCACTAAACCCTGTGTTCCCAACATTTCTGTCCTCCTTTGTGAAGATAGAACCAAAATATGTGTTTAGTTGGTCAGCTATTTCTTTGTTTCCCATTATAAATTATCCTGTTTCTGACTGTAAGGGACCTACATTTGTCTTCACCAATTTGTTTCTCTACATATACCTATAGAATCTTTTAGTCAGTTTTTATATTCCCTGCAAGCTTACTCCTGCATTCTATTTTCCCCTTCTTAATCAATCCCTTTGTCCTGCTTTGCTGAATTCTAAACTGGTCACAATCCTCAGGTCTATTTTTTTTTCAGGCTAATTTGTTTGCCTCTTCCTTGAATCTCATACTATCTCTAATTTCCCTTGTAAGCCATGGTTTGGCCATCTTTCCCGATTCATTTTTGCGCCCAATAGGAATGAACAGTTGTTGCAGGACACCCATGCATTTTTGAATATTTGCCATTGCCTATCCACCATCATCCCTTGAAGTAACATTCCCAATCCATTATAGCCAACTCACGCCTCATACCATCATAGTTTCCTTTATTAAGATTCAAGACCCTTGTCTCAGAATCAACTATGTCACTCTCCATCTTGATAAAGAATTCTACCATGTTATGTTCACTCATCTCCAAGGGACCTCACACATCTAGATTGCCAATTATTCCTTTCTCGTCACACAATACCCAGCCTAGGATGGCCTGTTTTCTAATTGGTTCCTCAATTTACTGGTTCAGAAAACCATCTTGTACACAGTCCAGGAATTCCTCCTCTATGGTATTGTTACTAATTTGATTTCCCCAATCTATATACAGTTAAAGTCGTTCACAATTACAGATGTCCCTTTATAGCGTGACACTCCCTCTAACAAATGGGGAGGGTGTTATCGGCTGTAACGAGTAATAATTGCGAGTGCAGTTCACCTTTCTGGTCTTGGCCCTCCTCACCAGCTCGCCTCCCCTTCCTGTTTATATTCAATTTCAAAACCTCTGATGTGGAGTTTGCCAATGTTATTTCATATTGGTGTCGGAAACAGTTCTTTGACTGCGAGTTAGCAGCCACAACCAAATCCCTTTCACAGCGAGCATGGGTAAAACGCAACACGTTGCTCTTGGGGTAGTGCAGGCGCTGCACATACAAATGTTGGGAGATTGAGACATGCGATTTCTTCCTGTAGGAGCTCCCTTCATCCAAAAGCTGAAGATGATCGATTTCAACAAGTTCATGCCTTACCCAATAGCCTGCTGCAATTCCAAACATCAGCAGCAACTGTGCCAGTATACATTTAAGCCACATGGGATGGCATGGGTGGCACAATGGTTAGCACTGCTGCCTCACAGCGCCAGGGACCCAGGTTCGATCCCCAGCTTGGGTCACTGTCTGTGTGGAGTTTGTGCGTTCCCCCGTGTCTGCATGGGTTTCCGCCAGGTGCTCCAGTTTCCTCCCACAGTCTGAAAGACGCGCTGGTTAGGTGCATTGACCCGAACAGGCGCCTGAGTGTGGCGACTAGGGGAATTTCACAGTAACTTCATTGCAGTGTTGATTGTAAGCCTTACTTGTGACGAATAAATAAACTTTTACCTACAAGGTCAATCAAGCCTTCAGCAATCAGAGTCGTCAGTCAACTTGCTACCCCAGCCTTATTAGGATACATCTGGAAATATTAACTGAAGGACCAATGTAGGTATTCATAAGCCTTGTAACAAATACTGTTCCTATTTGGCGTTTTTAAAAATGTTTTTCTTTGGGCAACTCTTACAAAAACGTGCTCCATTTTCTACTTTGTCACTGCAATGCCTTTGTTTCCCATTCACGTCGCTCTGGCATTGCCTTTTAATGTGGCCAATTTATATTTTTTGAGTTTATCTTTGTACTTGTCAGAAATGAATGAGTGTTCTCTTATTGGCTTTGTTCTGCTGCGCAGGGAATGGATGTCTCCCTTAATGTCTCTGTACAGTTGCATCACTAGCTTAGACTTTGACTTGCTGTCAAGCACCGGCTTGATCTCTGGTAACGAATAACAATCCCTGCCTAACAGCACTGCAGGGTATCTACACCACACAGACTGCAGCAGTTCAAGAAGTGACACAACATCACTTTCTCAACAGCGATCAGGGCTGGGTAACAGACGCTAGACCTTTCGGTTACGCCTAGACCCCATGAATAAATGCAGAAAAACATTCACACTGGTAAATGATTTCTTGCAATTAGGAAAATGAATGAGCAAACTTAAACAATTTAGGCAAGTTGCATAACTCTTGCAAGTTGGTGTCAACTGACTCTTCATTATGTTCTGCTGACCAAGTTTAAGTGCCTCATGTATAATGCATTGCCAGATATTAGCATACTGCCATATTTCAGAATATCGACTAAAAAAAAAATGCCTCCACAGTATTTGTCAATTTTCATCTGGTCTTTTTTAAAAATGGAATACTGCGATGAATGCTTATCTATCATGCGAGCATGGGGTTTATAGTGGAAACATTCATTCGAGTGAGGTTCCAGTGCAAATTCAGCTGCTGCCGTCTTGAGCTAGGCTCAAGAAAACATTCAGACCATTTTGTTTGGAGGATAACTAATGAAAACACCGCAATTTTAATATAAATTGTCAAGCATCTAAACTGTGACATCACTGAAGTTCCAATTCTGATGAACGGTTATGACCTGACATGTTGACACTGTTTCTCTCCACAGATGCTGACTGACCCACGTCCAGTATTTTAAATTTATTTTTAATTTTTATTTCAGATTTTTAGCACTCGGTATTTTGCTTTTGTGACCCAAGTAGTTGTTGTGGCTCTTCGAAAATTAGTTTTCTTTTCGTTATGTTGCTCTTATTTTGTTTTTAATTGTTGGTTAGGTTTTTGCACTATTTAGAGCCAGGTTTCGGAAAGTCAGTAACATGGAGATGATGGACAATGATTTGACATCAACAATCCCTTTTGGTCAGATAAAGCTGATTCAAATGGTGACCTTTAGCATAGAGATCAAATTGAATCTATAAATATTTCTTAAAGGCCATCACTGATCAGCATTAATTGTAAGATTTGGAAAAGTTGGGCACGTTTTTTGGCCCTTTGTGTTGGGAGAATTGCGTATCGGACATTTCGCGGGATTGGCGCATGCGTTCCCAATGCATGGCGTCTCCCACAGCCGGAGAACAGGCGTAGTCGGGACCGCGCTGGAAACCGGCAGGAAGAAAGGTAAGTCATTTAAATCTGTTTTTCATGTATTTTAAATCTCATTATCGTGGCCGGCACGGAATTCTCCGGGCCCGATAGCATCTGCCACCTTGCCAGGAGTATTTCACTCCAGCGGGGTTTAGAGTAGCTCCCCATTTGCGGGGAACCAGTGGGAGACCATGCCAGAGTGAAGGGGGAGGGTGTGGAGAGAGGCAGTTGGGGGCTCCCCAGGGGGTTGGGCAGCAGGGTGGTGGTGCCTCCTGGGCATGGGCACTCTGGCAGTGCCAGCCTGTGTCCCCGACACTGCCCAAGGGGCAAAGTGCCCATACCCAGGGGCACATTGGCACTGCCCAGCGGGAATCGGTCAGTGGTAAGGGAGCAGGTCCTGGGGGCGATTGGCCCCACTGCCACTCTGCGTTGGGATCGGTCTGGGCTGGAGGGAGGCCAGCGATCGGGGCGGGGAGGGAGTGGTGGGTGGAGATTGCGTTGCTCCGGGGGTGGGGAAGAGTTGGCCCGGGAATGCTTGTGCGGGCCGCGATCGTAGCCACGGGGGTGGAGGGGCAGCGCTGCGGGGGTCCCGGGCTGGCCAGCGATCTGCAGTCTGACAGTCCGGGGCCTCTGCGCAGGCGCAGACACCTGGAACTGTCAGACTCTGGCATGAATAGGCCCCGCCCTGAGCTTTTAATGATAGTCCTGATTGTGACCTCAGCATTGCACAAAGTGTGGGAGATTCGAGTCTGAACACCTACTGAAAAAACAATTGTGAATTACACTAGTTTTCCCGCCAATTCAGCACTTTTGGAAGAATCAGGCCTGCAGTTAGTGTATTTTAAAGGCATAGTGAATTACTGCAAGTTTAAAAACAAGCACGCAGGTCCAGCAGGCAGTAAAGAATGCAAGTGGTATGTTGGCCTTCATAGTGAGAGGATTTGAGTATAGGGATAGGGATGTTTTACTGCAATTGTATAGGGTGTTGGTGAGGCCACACCTGGAGTAGTGTGTGTAGTTTTGGTGTCCTTATCCGAGGACGGATGTCCTTGCAATAATGGGAGTACAGCGAAGGTTTACCAGGCTGCTTCCTGGGATGGCAGGTCTGTCATATGAGAAGAGACCAAGTCAGTTAGGATTGCATTCTTTGAAGTTTAGAAGAGTGAGGGGGGATCTCATAGAGACTTATAAAATTTTAACAGGATTAGACAGGGTAGATTCAGAAAGAATGTTCCCAACGGTGGGGGAGTCC